>NW_023458564.1:20245640-20274326 GCF_013731165.1 Rhagoletis pomonella | reverse complement strand
ATCCTCATCCTCATCCTCATCCTCATCCTCATCCTCATCCTCATCCTTTTCTTTATATTTATCTTGGTTTTTATTTTTATGTTTGTCATATTCTTCATATACATATTCCCCTTCACCTTTGCCCTTATATAAGTAAAGTGTTTAATTTTACCTAGGTCTTCATTTTTTCTTTATCTTTACGCAACTTTGTTTTTGTTTTTATTTTGACCTTTGCCTTTACGATTAGGTTTTAAATATTTCGCCATCTGTTTATCAAAAATCGAAATATGTACTTACGCACACATACATACTTTTTGTCTCCTTCCCTCACTTCCAACGCATGAACGTGTTAGCAAAACGATGACGAAGTGATTTTGTATGGGAAATCATTTATGTCCATATACTTCCCAATACTTCCCACATACCAAACGAAAGGAAAACTCTTGGATTTTTGACTAAAGAAAACCAAAACAAAATAACTCGAGCTAATTTGCTAATTTTTTTAAAAAAATTTTGCCTTAAAATGCTCAATATTTGTTGAATTTATATAAAATCTGTACACGATAATATTTCTATTGCTCAATCAATCAATATTTGTTGAATTTATATAAAATCTGTACACGATAATATTTCTATTGCTGCAAAGATTCTATATCCTGAAAATGAAAGCTATATCTGCACATCATAAGCTGCTGGAGCACTCTAAAGGCTCAAATTGACCCCAAAATAAGCCAATGTTTACCGTTCTTTTTGCGACAGAAACCCGATTTGGTTACGTACAAAAATAAATCTGTCGATAGGAATTTTATCTTTGAAACGCCATACTTTTCTTTGAAATCGCTTTGTTAGTTGTCGTGCAAAATGCGTTTTCGTGAAGCTCTAAAAATTACATCTGCAACATTTCAGCATAGCCTCCATATCGAAACGTAAGAGGGATTCTACGTCAAAACCAAACCAAAGGTTGTTAAAACGATATTGGTCGTTTTCATTTTTATTTTATTAAGAACGAGGTATAAGACTTTAAGGGTAATTTACTCAAAGCCTGGTTAAAAACTAATCTGCGGTTAAACATAGTTTTCCACGTCTTCGACTCCATGCATATAACGGGGTGTTGGTAGCGTCGATAGCGATGTTTAACCGGAGATTAGTGTCAACCAGGCTTTGAGTGAATGGCCCTAAGGGTTGCAGAATGTTTGATTTTTGTCAAACACGAACGAATAAAAAAAAATACGAAGCTGCGTGGCCGAAAAATTACGATTTATGGAGGGCACCCAATTACTTACATTTAGTCTGTCCCAGTTAGTGTTGCCAGAACTTTTTCAGACAAAAGGCCAAATGGCCAAAAAAATAAAGCTAAAAAAGCTAAATCAAAATTTTAGTTATGGCTAAGAAAAATAGCTAAATTAACAAACCAAATATTCTGGGTCGTTATTATAACTTCATAACAGTGTCAATGTACATATATGTATATATACATATCGCACGTTTAATAGTATAGAGATGTAATTCCAAATTTGGGTTTTCAGAGATTTCATTATGCAATTAACAAGCTTGATAAGTGGAATAAGTTCAGTCCAACAGATAACCGAACTTCCCAAACTTGGCGAAGATATGTGTCTCTCTACCTGTCTGTTTGTATACCAACTGTATGAAGGTATTGCCAAGATCATTTCTGAAAAAAATCTGGAGGCTTGCCACCTGTTTTTTAAACTCAAATAAATAGAGATTATGGGTCAGGCACTGATGTCTTGCTGATCAAAAAACGAAATAATACTTGGCTGAGTTTATGAGAGTTCTTATTTTAGTGGCAAGGATCACCAAATCGTTAGTTTAATCTTATTTTTGAAAATGAATAAAAGTGGCGTAAATAAAGAAAATATCGTGAATAATGTGATTTGCATGATATCTCAGTTTCGAGGTGCTTAATGTATACCTACTTTAGTTGACATACATACATATGTATGTACATACATACGAAATATATTATTATGTACATACTACATACACTAATCAAAACTAATCAGTGTTTTCATTTTTATATTTCAGCTAAATTGACAACAATTGTGCCACAATACTACAACAATGATAGCAATACAAACAGCTAGTATGACGAATTGTTTTTTATGCAAATAAGGTAATTACCAACACTAACCCTATGGGCACATACAGTGGCGTAGACAGAGGGGCCAATGATCTATTTACTATTTTTTACTTGTTTTCTTATCCTCGTTTTCCCCGCTCAGTTTAAAAAAGTTGGCGCTTTTTTTTTTATATTTGACACTTTGTATCCCGTACACTTGTTGCAAAGTGTTTGGCCGATCTCCTTCTCCACATGGAGCGACCTACAGTTTTACGCCGCCTCCGTACGGTAAATTCATTTTAAGAGAACCTTTTCATGGCTTAATACACTCGGAGGTTTGGCATTGCCTGCTGTTAGAAAAATCTGTTTCTAATTTGGTGATGCCCGGACCAGGAATCGATCCCATAGCTAAACAAAGTTAGCAGTCCCTCTCTCAGTCCCATTTTTTGCTTGGTTTAATATAAATAAGTTTCCATTCTTTTAATTAGTTAAAAATAAACATCTCAAGAAAACAAAAAAATGTAGTTTTTAAAGTACTAAATGCGTTTATCTTTTAAATTTAAGAAGATATTTTCTTAACATACTTCACAAGAAATTAATAATAAAAATCTTTATAAAAATCTCAAGGTCGCCCCTCGGCAGGCAATGGCAAACCTTCATATGTATTTCTGCCATGAAAACAGCTTCTCATAAAAATACAGTCGCAGTTCGGTGTCGGCGTTAAACTGTGGGTCTCTCCCCTTTGTGTGACAACATCAAGGCGCACGCCACAAATCGGAGGAGAAGCTCGGCCAAACACTAACATATCGTCGTTATACTGTCATACTACTATGTCAAACTATCGAATATGAAAATGGGTACTTTTCAGGAGGACAAAAAAACTGTTGTAAAAAATGTGGTTGTCATAAGGAAAAAGTGTAATATTCGACACTTTGGTAAAGCCAGTACGCTCTGCTTCTAAGAAGACTAGAAAGTCGACGATTTGCCAACTTACGTAGCATTATACCGTGCGACAGTGAATTTAACATACGAGAAAATCAATATGTTCACAAACCTGGGGACCAAATGTAGTACAACTGCGCTTTTAGTTTTTCTATCTAACGTCAGGATTTTTGTTAAAAAGACTTTGAAATTTCTAGAATATAATTGAATAAAAAACTTGTTAAAAAGATTCGGTGCATTGTAGAATAACAATATGGGTATCAATTAAAAGGAAAAATTCTGTAGAATACAAAAAAAAAATTATTTTTGAGTGCACCAGGACGACTAAGTATTGAAAATGTCCTTTTAAAACTTTATCCTTGAATATCCTTGGAAATTTCCAATATTTATTTTTGATTAAAATATTTGTCAAGGACTAATATGTTAACTACCACATTCTCGAATTTCGTCCTTCTGACTTTATTAGTTTAGGATAAAAAAACAATTAGACTTCTCTTCAGGACCGTAGCCAGGATTTTTTTTCAGAGGGAGATTCTGGCAAAGTATTTTTTTTATTTTCACTTTTATTTCAACATATTTTGATTAAAAGAAAAATACTGATAAAAATAAAATATTTCAAACAAACAACGAAAAATATAATTGATAATCGCATGAGGCTATTGCCTGAAAATTTTAAAATGCACTTGTTGGCATTGTGCTACTATGATAGCACAGCCGAGTAATCATAGTCAACTTATGTACAGTAGACTGCATCACTCCCCATAAAAAAAAAAAACGGTACTGTTTTTCCACTGGAATTAAGATTTACGTGAGCTGGGCCGATTTTATATCTCCAAAAATTGAGTTTTTATTAATAAAAACAGTGTTTTTTTTTAATATTTAAAAAAAACTACCTCAGATGACTAAACAGTTAAAGCTTAAAAAATTTCCTTTAAAATATTTTTAAATAATTTTCTACGGAATCATAATAATGAGATTTTTGATGCTGTTTTTGCACTTTTTTCAAATACTGGTTTAAGAAAATTTTGAAGAACTCAGCCAAAACCGTACCAAATAAGACTTGTGAGGTATCATTGGTAAGGTTTTTTCTCACCCTTTTAATATCTTTTTGAATAAGCTAATTCAAAGTATGAAAGCGGAAGTTAAGATAAACGAGTGTCATTCCATGTTGAATTAAGATGTGTTGGTATTGAATAAAGAAAAAATTCGGACGTGAATGAGTTTTTTTGCAAAGAAAGATGAGATGGTGAAGGGTGAGAAAATACCTTTCCATTGATACCTCATAAGTCTATATCGGTAAAGTTTTGGAGCAGTTATTCAAGTTTTTCTAACTCCAATCTTTTAAAAAAGTTAAAAAAACAGTATCAAAAATCTCATTATTATAGTTCCGATGATACAATTTTTTAATATTTTTATAGAGATTTTTTTAGCTTAGACTGTTTTGTCATCTGAGGAGATTTTTTTCTAAAAAATCCTTTAAGAAACTATTTTATTCATTAAAAAAAACTCCATTTTAGAGGTATTTTCAAACCGGTCCAGCTCACGTAAATCTTAATATTTTTCCGAAATATTTTGGTAGAAGTCATAAAACATACTAGGTTTGGTAATCAGGCTGGAAAACCGCATCTTTTTTTGGTGATGCAGTCTAATGTACAGTAGTCGAAAAAAATATAGCAAGTTTTAAAATATTAATAGTCGTTATTTAATTTTGGTTAGTTTTTATAGTTCATTCTTTAGCATCATCCGTATAAATACAAGTTTAAAGGCAATGTCACATGAATGGTTATTTGCCAAAATTTGGTGCAAATCGTATCCCAAATATTTTTCTTTATCCCAAACACGAAAATTAATTGTTGAAATTTTCAATATAACATCGCGGGATTGTACCAATCTTTTGACTACAAAAAAAAATTCCCAATTTTTTTATTTTGTACCAATAGCCCAATAAAAAAATGTACCTATCTGTCAAACGTACCAATCGAGTGCCACTGCCTTAAAAACTTATGCAATTTAAAAATGGTAATAAATCCGTGATAAATACGCAATAAAACGCAGAGCCTTAATTTAATGTATTCTCTTTTATTTCAATTCAACCGGAAGAAGGAACAACATAAGGGTATAAGACTAAGTAGTTAAATTGTGTATCTATACTACGGGTGATGCCAAATTATTATTTTCAACAAACACACCAAGAATACCTAGAACTCACCCAATTCAATGTCAGTATTTTTCGTTTGAATACGCATTCGTTCTGCACTTCACAAATGCTTTTTCATATTTCGAAGCCAAAAAAAAAAATTCATTTCAACATTTTGCCTCTGATGGGATTTGAACCCGCACCTTCTGGAAGCTAACAAATAACAGCAAGCACCTCTGCACGCTCAGCCACAGCCAGACATGTAAGTGTGCTTTCAAATGTTGAGTTTGAATTGTGTGCAAGCAGCAAGCCGATTGTCCAACTCTGCATTTGATTCCAACTACTTTAAAATGCATCTGGATTAAAACACTTTAAAGTCACTATGTTTCATTTAAATCCGCTTTAGATCTGCACTTCACAGATGCTTTTTCATACATCCAAGACACAAATTGTTTCTTTTGGTAAAAGGGGTATCAAAATTCGAAACATTTACTCACTTCACTTGTTTCAAAGTAGTTTTTCAATTAGTTTGGTTTTAAAAAAAGTCACTTGTTTCCGACTGGGTAGTTACAATATACATAAATGAAGATGCTGGAATCATTATTATGGAACCATGTATGCGCTCTAAAAGAACAAACTGAACGTATGATGTACGGCTTCAGTACTTTAATTGTTTTGTATACAAGGGCGTAGCCAGCCTTCACTTAGGGGACAGGAGTTTATGCAGAGGGCAGAAATGTTTTTAATTAATTTCTGTTTTTTGTGTATCTAAATAATATAATTTTTTTGTTTAAAATATTTTATTTATAAAAAAGGTATTTTTTTGATTTTAAGTATTTTTTCTCAAATTTTTATATATGAAGTGTACAAATATACATACCAGAAGAAAGGAGTTTTAATCGCCTTTACAACGATACCGTATCGGTTTGTAATTTTTTTGTCTAAACTACTTTTTTATAAAAAAGGGTATTTTTCCTTTTAAGTGTTTTTTTCTAAAATTTGTATATACGAAGTATACAAATACGCATATCAGAAAAAAGGAGGTTTAATTGCATTAACAACGATATCAATTTTTTAAAAATCGGTTAGTAATTTTTTTGGTTTAAAATATTTTTTTTTTTATAAAAAAAAGGTATTTTTTCCTCTTAAATGTTTGTTCTCCAATTTTTACATACGAAGTATACAAATATGCATATCAGAAGAAAGTGGGTTTAATCACATTTGCAACGATACCAAAAATCAGTTCAAAATTGTTTGAAATATAAGGTTTTTAATTTTTCGAAGAGCCGACCTTATTGCACCTGTAATATAAGTTTGCACAAAATAAGTTTATGTACCATTCAAATAAGAGCAATAGGCGGAATACGTCTATGTTTTTAGTTATTTACATTTAATAGATAATAAAAAATAATTTTTTACCAAAGGCCCATATCTCAGTTTCGTAGGGTAACTTCGAAAAACGGAGAAATTGCTTTTTTACCTATGACTTAATCTCTTAAAAAAAATTTGTTTGGTCCGATACCCAGCCGAGTCCTGTACAGTGTAATAATTCCAGTATCTTCATTTATGTATATTGTAACTATCAATATTTTATAAGAGAAGTGTACATTTTTTTATCTAAAACTAATTAATGTAGAAGGACGAAATTCGACGATGTGGTAGTTTACATATTAGTCCTTAATATATATTTTTTTCAAAAATAAATATGGAACATTTCCGAGGATATTCAAGGATAAAGTTTTAAAAGGACATTTTCAACACTTATTCGTCCTGGCGCACCAAAAAATTATTATTTTTTTAATTCTACCGAATTTTTCCTTTTCATTGATACCCATATTGGGGTACATATTGTTAACTCTACAATACACCAAATCTTTTAAATAATTTTTTTATGCAATCATATCACGGAAATTTCAAAGTCCTTTAAAATAAAAATTAAATCATGACGTCAGCGCGAAAAATTAAAAACGCAGTTATACTATATTTGGCTCCTAGTTTTGTGTATATATTGATTTTTTCGCGTGTTTTAAAAATTTTTTGTTTTTGTCCCACGCTGTTATGAACGCATGCCCAAGGTATCGTAAATGAAAAAGCATTTTTGCCCATTCGATAGTTAGACTTGGTAGTGACGATATATGTAACCAATCTATTATACTCAAGTGATATTTTCTACGCGTGAATATTACATAATATTTGAGTCGCAGAAATATTATTCACAATCGGTGCCTCTGACCATTGTGAGCCCCACCTTTGAAAGTTCTTAATCATTAGTTGTAAGTCATTGGCCCCTTATCGTTTGTAAATAGTCAATATTCGTTAGTCTACGGTACTTCGCCATAAATCATCATTATTTATTAGTCGCTGATCATAAGTCATTGCATCTTAGTCAATACTGATATTTCTATATTCAAAATCCATACGTTATTAAATAGTCATTGGTTGTTGCTCATAAGTAATTTGCCCATTAGTTGTCACTAGTTTGTCATTGGTTGTCACTAGTGGGCAGTCGTTTGTCATTAGCCATAAATCACATAACCCCCTTTCAAAAATCCTGGCTACGCTATTGGGTACATATTTACGTATGTATGTTTTGTAGCCGTACATCATTCATTGACTCATTTACTCTTTAATTTATTTTATTCCTCCATTTATTCTAATTTCAATTTTCATCACTTTTCATTCTCAATTTCATTTTCATTGCATTAGCCACACTTGTGTATACATACCCTGCAATAATTGTTGGACCATGTGGTCCACATTTGAGTACTTACAATATGCTCCTTTGTAATGCAATAGCGGACCATCTCGTGTCGTGTTTTAACAATCGTCATCACTCCATGTTTATTGGGCTGTGTTGCCGAGAGGTGTGTAGGTACTCCATCAAGCAGTCCCTTGGAGTAGTTTTATGCTACTCTGATGTAATGCAGAGCTGAAGTATATGGTCCGGCCCTAGGACATTGCAATGTTAATTGGACCACATTTTTTGTACGCATTTCGATTAATTTTGGAGTACTCCTTGATCTTTATGGAGTAGTCGCAATTTTTGCAGGGTACATGTTCACTTACACATGCGCACATTTACACTATAATTTCTCGCTCAATCACTCACTCAATTGGCGGCTGTCATTCTCACATTCATTACAATCAATTCAGTCGTTCATCACTTGGAATGTATTGTTAGCTTTCCTGCCACGTTTCAATTTATGTGCCACAACACAAACAATAGCAAATGTGATGTTTGCAACACCAACGCAATCGTTGGAAATGTCACAAATGTTGAAAATGTTGCAAGTACGTCACTAGTGCCACTGCCATTGCAACAAAAACACACACTTGTACCCGCATGGGCAGTCCACATCCCATTGAATAGCAAGGTATATGTACTTACCCTGTGGGGAAAATCTCTAGTTCTGAATTGGTGCGCTTCTAGTACATTTAGGCCCAGTACTAGTTCGCGATAAATCTCTTTTGCATGCAAGCAACTGGCGAATTTAACATGGTGATGTCCTAGGAAGTGTCAATTGCCCCCCGCTGCATCCCTTTTTCGATAGTTCAGAACTAGACCTAAATTCTATAGTTCCGAACCAGTTCGAAAATCGACAGACGAATGAAAAAAGTATCATGATTTTTCAATCTTTTTGGTTCATCCGTTGCGCGATTTTAAGTTATTTTGGAAGAAATGTGTTTTCAATTTGAAATTAAATTTGTTTGAATGAAGAAATGTACGTTTACATACCTTTAGCTGTAGCTGAGTTTGCAGAGGTGATCGTTGTTATTTCTTAGATTCCAGACGGTCCCAAGATGTTGAAATGTTAACACAAATTTTAGTTTTGTATTACCAAGCTATGAAAAAGCATCTGCGAAGCACAGAATAGAAGCGTATTTGAACGAAAAAGTCACCGAACTCATATCTATGTAAGGTAAACAAGCCCCCCGCTGCATCCCTTATTCGATAGTTCCGAACTAGTTCTAAATTCGACAAATAAGATCTAGTTCGTTCTGCATCCCTTTTTCTATAGTTCCGAACCATTTCTAAATTCGTCACTTTAGATATAGATTTCTAGTGAAAAAACTGAAAAAATAGTTTTTTAAAAGTACCACTTTTCGCCGATTTTGGACTGGAGGGGATCTAGTTCCTATCGGATTAGTTCCTTTTTGGCGATAAAAACCTAGTACGGCACTACAAAATTGATTCACCAGTCCGCGGTTTCCCTGCAGGGTACTTATGCACTCATACATATGCTAGTATGTATCAATGTATGAGTTTATGCACTAATGTAAGTTTTATAAGTCCGGGGCAACAGAAATTATTCTACTAAACTAGATTTTCCGCACTCGACTCGCATGTAATTGTCAACAATTTGCCGCCAATTGTTCATGATATGGCAAATGAAAAGTTACATTACATAATTACAAATACCCATACTGTGCGTGTTGAACAATTACTGTAAACCAGAGAAAATATGATGAAAACCCAATTGGCATACAGTTCCAATTCCAGTTCCTTGATAGAAAACATATGTACATTGTATATGTATGTATGTAAATTACTCTTGTTTTCTAGGTATGGGCATCCAAACCACACCTATGTCAGTTAATGCACAGTTCGGTCCAATGAAATTTTGAACCCCACGAATAAAGCAAGATAATTTGCCGAACAGAGTCGTTTTTGTTTTTTGAAAACAGGTAGCAGCATTAGAGCAAAAACAACACTTATGTGTATTTTGTTGCTGCTTCTGGCATCTAAATTGTCCAAAATGTATTCTACATTTTTTACATATATGATATATCATAGTTGTCGATGTGAAATATAAACAAAAATTTAAATAAAAAATTAAAATTGCCCCGACTTCCTTTCTTTGTATTTTTTTCACTCCAGAATCATCACTACATTTTTTAAAATGCCCAATAATCAGCGTTTATGCTCCTAAGTTAAGCAAATTTTCCAAATGCTAATTTCGCTGTTTTCTTTTGAAGATTCGCATGCAAACAGATTTTGCCATTTAAGAGTTTTTGTGAAAAAAATTAACAATATTTGACAGTTAAGAGGTCAACAAATTTGAAAACATAAATCAAAACAACTGATCTCAGGCTAATACCTGTTTAATATGCCTTGGCTGTAGCTGAGTGTGCCGAGGTATTTGCTATTTATTACAATAAAATTTGGCGCTTACACTTTTGCTAAGTGTTTGGCCGAGCTTCTCCGCCTATTTATGGTGGGCGTGTTGATGTTGTTACACAAATGGAGGGACCTGCAGTTATACGACGCTCCCGAACGGTAAATAGATTTTATGAGATGCTTTTTAACGGCAGAAAGACACTCGGTGGTTTGCCATTGCCTGCCAAGAGGCGACCGCTGTTAAGAAAAAAACTTTTTTCTATATTTTTGCGATATTGCTTTGATCGAGATGAGGAAGTTCAATTCGAAGCAAAATTTGTGCCAATAAATTGTGTGCCAAAAAAATGTATTCTGGATTATATAGGTTGCTGACATTTTTCAAAAACGGCAATTTTCACACTTTAAGGTTAAATTATCTATAAGCTAGGGTTCTCGATCATTCGCATTTTTTCCAAAACCGGTTTTTTGAGTTACGCGAAAAACTGTAATTAAAAAAACAGAACCAGTTGCCTATTTTGAAAATAAGAAAAACCTGGAAAAAACGGTTTTATTCAACATAGTTTTCATACAGTGAAAATGCTTATGTTGGTAAGAAGTCATGACCAAAAATGGCAATTAATCTATAAACAGTAAAGATGGCATTTATTTAGAAAAGGACAAAGCAAAATAAGTGCAAAGTTTGTTTAGATCAAATGTTAAACAAATAAAAATTGGCGAAAAATTCGAGTTTACTCTAATCTTTTTTAATAAGTATTTTATTGCGTTTTTTTCTTACTTTTCTTAAATTTCTTGTCCCTGCAACATCAAAAAAAGTGTTTTTCAAATAAAATAGTAACCTAGGATTTAATCTCAAAACTATTTAGGGATTTCACTTAAACTGAAAAAAACCTTGGAAAACTTCGAAAAACTCAGAACTTTTTTCTAAGGGTTAAGATTTGTGTGAAACGAAAAAAACAGTTTGTTCTATTAAAAAAACTTTTTTATTCGATGTTCAAAAATCATTTAAAAAAACACCTATCCAAAAAAAACCGATTTAAATCAATCACCCTATTATAAGCGTGCTGCAGTAATTCTGACACCGGATTTGGGTCTGCGATTTCTCTAAAATGTTGGTGGCAAGTTCACGAACTATTTAGTTCAACGCATTATGTCATTGAATTCACCGAATTAACTAGTTCGAAATATTGACTGAACTATTTGATCCATATTGCCGTTTTTTGAATTTTACTTATATTAACTTATATTTACTAAAGGCCTGCAAATGTTGAACTATAAAACATAGCGACATGTGTCACATCATGCAAGTGTCAGTTCATAGTATGTCGCTCATACATGTTTGGCAATGACATCTGAAGACAGTCTCGAATAAATTGAAATCAAATCATACATCAAATCTATGCATGTCAACACACGCGACAAGTGCGACACATGCGAAAAAATCAGCATTATTAATTACTTTAAATATACGAGAAGAGATTTTGCAAATTTTTCAAGCTCCTTTATATTAAAAGGTATTCAACAATTGTCTAATTAAAAATCTACATATCGTCACCTGAGTAGAAGATTGACCATTTCGAAAACGCCCTACTTCAGAAGCTTTTTGAAAAACACCCTATCTCAGCTGAAAATACATTGAAAATGTGCTGAGATATGGCGTTTTTGAATCGGCAGCTGAGATAAAGTGTTCTTCAACCAAATTCCAAGATAACGCGTTTTTCAATCAAATTTTTAAATAGAGCCTTCTTCAATAAAATTCTGAAGTAGGGCGTTCTTGAAAAGTTTTCATAAATAGGGGCGTTTTCGAACTGGCTGCCAAGATAGATCGATCTTCCACTCAGGTATCAAGTATATTTTCATACAAGGCAGGATCAAACAGTATTAAAAAAGTGTTCCAGAAACACAACAATGAACAACAGCTTAGCACAGTAGCAGCGACATGCTGAAACAGTAGTGCGATTCATAAAACACCGCAAAGTGGCATTTTTGGCGAAATGGCAATGTTGCGAACAAAGTTGTATCCTATCGCAGCTCCGGATCGCAAATGTAAAATTTTTTTAAAATGCCGCGCGTTAGAGGTTAGGTTTCGAAGCAACCTTAACTGATGTACTTTTTCTTGAAGTATTTGGAGACAATAAAAGAACATACGTTTCGCGACTTTCACTTTGCAATGATTGTCAGCTCAAATACTACGGCAATATCGCAATTTTGACGCAAGAAAGTTTCAATACAAAACTAATCAGCTGTATCGCAAGATGGCAAATTTTGCGACAAATGCGACATTCGCAACAATCTTGCGACGTTTGATGAATCCCACTAATATGTTTGAGATGGAATGGCATGGCATAACGCCTTGTTTAAGTTACTATGACATGAATTTTCGAAAGTGACATTTTTACAGAAAGTGTTTAATTTTGCATAACTTTAATATATACATACATATTAAACAATGCAAATATTTGTTAATTTGTTAATATATGAAATTATGATATTTTCATTAGCAAACAATAAATAATAATATGTACATTCATACATACATATGTCTAATTTTTAATCAGTATAGGTATAAATTCAAGTGAATCGAGTGGAAGAAAGTGCGATAGGCCCCAGCGAAAAAAGATTCTAAAATCAGCTGTAATTTTCAGCCACTTCAAACGTGCACATTATTCTACGAAAATCAAATTGGCTTCTAAGAATTCGCAGTAAAAAGTTGAAAATTGCAATAATTTTTTTTATTTGTTACATTTTTTTGATTTTTTCCCAGAGTTTTAAAATTGACTTATATGTCGTATGTTTTACAATAAGATATATATATTTTTATAAGAAATTAGTGAAAATTGTAACATTTAAATATTTTAAGTACATTCGTTATAAATTCAAGCAATTGACTTAAAAAAATTTAGTTTTTATAATGGAATTATACCAGTGCGGAGAATTTCACCGAAAATCCGGGAATTTCGCGGTGGCCAACGGGGAGAAAGATAAAATGAGTTGGCATCCCTGATTGGTATCCATACACCCAAAAAAAAAACTTCTCTTAATTGAAGAAAAACGGCAATCAAAATGAAGAAAAATGGGAACGAAACAGCACTAAAGAAGTTTTATCCTCTTTTCATGCCCAAAATTTCTTCAAAATGATAGATTACATCCACGGTCCCATATTTTCGTGTACGTTTTTACACATTCCAAAGAAAAATTACGCATTCGGGAGAATTTTTTACTCATTCGGAAAATTTTCGACCTTAAAGTAAGGGAAGTTTTTCTTTGATCCAGCGATGGATTTTTGGTTTAGTGTACTTGAATAAACTAGCAGGCACTTACTTGCTTATGCCAGGATGTTAATTCTCAATCGAGCACGTTTGAATTCGCTTTTCTGGATTAAGAAAGCGATACTATGCTCTCTTAATAAATGATAGACTAACAAAAAGATATTATAATGAGCTGATGAATTTGGTTCTGTAGCTGAATAGTTTTACATCTTTGCACTTAACTAACTCCTGCCTTTCCGTACGACATGCGGACTGCGCCCCTCCTACGGATGGACGGGATGACATACCATCGCTGTTTGTGTTTATATTAACGTTCCAGTCATATAAAAACTGGCACTGAAAAACTAACCCTTACAGGTTGTCATCATCAGAGTGCTTAAACTCAAGTTTTGGCTACGTATTCTTAGGCGCAATGATAGTGTTGCGGATATTGATCACAGAGGTATGATTTTTTTGTCTATATCGTTTATAAAGCTCGAAGAAACCTCAGAACAAATACTGAATTGGCACTGTCTTCAGGTTCTGAGCTGGATATATTTAAACTTTAAATTCTAAAATTCAAGTCTCTAGCAAGGATCCGGATAAGCAAGAAAGCAAGTTGATATAAACGTGACAAAATACACTTGGACGTTTGTGGTTGCCTGCCGAGGAACGACATTTTTTTTATTGAAAGAAAAAAATGTAAAAATTAATATGATAGCGAATTTGACATTCTTTAATTTGACTTATCACTTCGTTTTATTCTTAAACGGATTCTTTACGTATTAGCAAATTTGACTATTGGTATTTTTATTTCATTAACCGGGACGTCAAACATTCAATTTTCCCCTTTCAGTTTTCAATACACTCACACTTTTTCACAAACACACTTCTGTTTTATTACTTAAAGGACAACTTGCTTTCAATTTTTTCCTTTCAAGTGAGTTTCAATATTGCTTTCGATTCAGCAAAGGCATGCGAATTTTAATAAACTTCTGAATGCTTCCTTATTTTTTTATGAATTTGGGTGTTAATCTACAATGGAAAATGGTTTTCAGAAGACAAATAATTAAATTGCTTCCCAAATTGAATGCAGGCGTCGTAATGGCTTTCAATCTTGATGGTTTTTGACAAGCAATGTGTGTGCGAAAATTGAAAGGCAAAACTGATTGTGTGACGTCAGCGTAAAACTCGTTCTTTAGCGAATTCTCGAAAATTACATACGAATTGGAAGATTTCGTTCTTGGGGCTTTTGAATAGCTACCTTAATTGACTTAATCATGCCCTAACTCTTTCCAATGGATCTAAAATTTTGTGTGAATCATGTATGTGTGTATACATCTGAATGCACACAAATGTAACACAAATCTTCACACAAGAACATTTACTTAGCTACAACGAAGATGCAAATCTTGATGTCAAAATCATTGGAAGATGAATGTACATACATACAGAGCGAGAGCAAAAGATCAAAACTCGCTTCATAATTATGAACACTCGTAATAAGGTTGCGACATGTTGAACAGCATTTGTAAACAAGTTTATAATTCAACTGATAACACAGTTGTAAAATAAATAGCGCAAATATTGCCACAGTCGTACACATACATACAAACATACTATATGTACCCAGTACGGCATAGTTTAAACAATGTCCTCAGAAAGTTATTTATTTCTGCTTATGTATGTAGCAACTGATTTCAAATTGATGTACATACATATCGAGCCCTAACTGCCACTATAACGGTAGCGACGTTTTTTTCAAATTTTTCTTTTTAATGCAGAAATATTCCTAGAGCATCTAGATGTATTTCTGCATCAAAAAGAAAAAAAATCGCTTACCTTATTTTGTCGTTTAGGGCTCGACATAATCACCAGCAGCCTGCTTACAATTTTGTTATCTTTGCAAATAATTCAATACTAATTGAAAAATCCTCTAACTTTGAGCAATTAACAATTTCACCATTCAATACTAAGTATTATAAATTGGTTGAGAAGACATCTGCAAAACAAACATACTAACTTTGAAGTTCTTTAAGCCAAATGCATTTTAATGTGGTTGAAATCCAATTCATTGCCCGACAATCGACTTGCTGCTTGCACACAATTCAAACCGAACATTTGAAAGTGCAGTTACATATATGGATGTAGCTGAGAATGCAGAGAAGTCAGGTGTTAGTTGTTAGCTTCCAGAAGGTCCGAGTTCGAATCACAACAGAGACAACATGTGAAAATGACAATAAATTTTTTCTTTGTGTATTGAAAGTATGAAAAAGTATCTGCGAAGTGCACAACGAAAGCGTATTCAAAGTTTGCCAAGGAATGCTTAAATATCGTTACTGTAAGTATTGTTATGATTATGATCGATATAATAAGATAATTTTCCTTGAATTAGTCTTCTTCGGGTTCTTTTCATTGGATTGTTAAACTGTTTACGTTACAAAAATACTTTTATTTTTAAGATCTACGGTTACTGTTTATTAACAAATTTTATTTCATACAACACTTTTATAGACAGCAGAAGCCACATATTTTTACTACTATGAATGCAACTAAGTAATGTGATTTCAAATGAACTATAATAGATTCTTCAACGACTATTTGTTTTGTAATTAATATTTTTTATGTTTTTCTTTTGTTATTATAAAAGCTTATCAAAAACATTTGTTCTTGAATGAATTTATATTCTGGTAGTTTGTTTTAAGCCATCGGCCGATTCTTAGCCCTAAGGCCGATTATTCGGCATCGGCATCGGCCAAAAATTGTGAATCGGCCGGACTCTAAATATTAACATTGCAATGGTGCATGTACCGGGGGCACATTTGTTTGCTGTTTTTCTTTACTTGCATACTACATATATGTAGATGTGTTTGTATAAATACATATGTAGATATACATACACACCCGTCTGAATGTGTTTATCTATTTTGCAATCATTTAGCATTTCAGTTTCGTTTTCATTTGGAATTTCATTTTCATTTCATTTGCCATCGTTGAACAAACACATTTGCAACAACTATAAATAAGTAGCGGTAACAACTATTGCAACAACAAACGTTGCAATTACATCTTTGTTTATCTTCATACATACTAATGGCTCGGTTATGCATACTTGGCATTGCATGAGATTTGTCACATTAGGAATCTGTTAAATAAGCTTTGCGTGTAAGCGGTTAACCAACGCACTGCATTACATCCCAGTGGGAAAGTGCAATGCATAGTAATCGAAAAAATAATCAGTAAAACAACCCCTTTCACATTCGAAAATGGATCTTTTTCCCCAGGTCGATGTCCTAAGAAAAGTGGGGCATTCAATTTTGCATTACCTTGTATCGAGAAATTAATGTGTTTTAATATGAAATAGTTGGAACTTTTTTAATACAATAGTATGCTTATTACATAGTTAGCAGTAATATTATCGAGAACTCATGAGAAGTACATTATATTATTCATCACGCATGTAATGCATTACTACTTTTTCGACTGGGATATGTAGAAGTCTGTTGGATTTTGATTTCTACGTAAAAGTGAGATGCAGTGCAGTGCAAAGTATGCATAACTGCGCTATAAGACTATGTATGTACTTATATGCAATAAACATGGGCATATATTAGTTGCGTTCGATAACAAAATTAGCCAATACCAGCCAACAATCAAAATCAAGAGAGTAAGCGAAAATTCTCTCCCAAAGAGATGAAAAAGCAAAAAAATAAACGAACAGGAAATTAGCCATTACTTGCAAAAACCGAAAGAAGAAGACACACCAGCTGACTTTGTTTATGTTTTATTTGTAAACAAACTGAAATTCATGTTGCGTCCATAGAAGAAATAAGGAAAGTGAACGTTCAATGTTCGCCATTAACATTTCTAGAAGTAAAAACTAGTTGGCGCTATCATAAAGTCACATAGCAGGCAGCCAAAAAGCATATAAATACCAAAACTCGGAAAATGCAATTTTGTTTGTTTACAAAAATTGCAACCATATGTTTTGTGATCATATGTTTTCGTGTTGGACAATTTTTGCTGACTAAAATTTTGCCAGTACAAAATGAACGCTTCTCTTGCATCAAAATGAACGCTTGCTCTCTCAATTTTTGTGTGTTGGATAATTTTTTGTCGTTATCGAACGCCATCCAGTAAAAATTTGGAAACACTATTAAAAATTTTTGACTTGTCGAACGCACCTATTGTACGCACTCTGTAGTAAAATTGAGAGACAGTCTGGCAAAGCGCTAGTTCCGAACTAGATATTTCAAAACTAACTCTGAACTACATATTGCAGAGCGGAAGAGTTGAAACTTGCGGTGAACACTTGAAAGCTGAGAAGTAAATGTACTAATTCTCACTGCTCGTACAATACGAATTGGCTTCTAATGTCTAGTGTTTTTCTAATCATTCTCTAATCGAATTCTAACATAGTTATCTAACCTCATTTTCAATTCGAGAACTACATTCGAATTCTAATGTAAAATCAAAACGTTTCTCTAACGTTAGAGACTGTTTTTGCTGAGATTTTGTATTTTCTGCTGCTGCTGTCGATGGCATTGATCTGCAATGTGTTGCATTTCAAGTAGTCGTTACTACAGTAACATCAAACGTAGCCATTTATTCAACAACTGTGCAACAAATCAACTGTCGCGTTGCATCCATTGAAGAAATTATCAAATGCCTGGACAGTTTTACGCGGATATATGGTACATGCTATGCGATACTTACCATGAGGTACATAGTACATATGTATTTAAGTAAGTGATCTAAACTTATATTTGGAGTTTTCATTGCGGATCAAGTTAGAAAATTAAAATTGAACTCAAAATGAGTTTGGTTAAAGACCAATTAAATATTCATAAATAAAAATTAGTTTGAAGGCAAACTGCCACATCTCGGAAGCTAACAAAAGTTATTTCTAATCACGTGAGTTAAAAATTATTTACATGGACTTTACTGTGTAAGATTAACATTATTTTGGCATACGAACTACACGGTATAAAAATAATTACATACATACATGTCAGTGTATACCTATTTGTATTGTATGTACATATGTAGTATATAAAAAAAAAATACCATCAAAGCAACCTTATAAGACTCGTATTTATTTGGACATGTCTAATGTTGCTGGTGGTCTTGGCGTTGTGATGGTCGATTGTTAATACAGCCAAAGAAAAAGTTATGCTTGTTTAATATATATCAATAAATTTCACTTTCACTAATTATGTCACTCGTCATTGACGATTACCACCTGCAGGAATATAGTGCTCGACATAATGATCAGGTCAACCATATTTATAAATTAAATATATGTTGACAGTGTCACTTTTTTCTTCCATACGAGGTATATATGTACATATTTTTCATTTCACACTTCAAACTTGCACTTCAATGTACAAGAATTGAGGGAGATAAAAAAATGTGTAATTTTGATGAAACTTTGTTGATTTTTTATGTTCGTATAAAGTTGGAAACTTATAGTTCATTTCCACCACCAAGCCTTAACTGCAGTTTATGTCTATTGGAAAAATTGCTCGTATTAAGTAAGTACAAGCAATCGAAAGCAAAAAAAAAATAAAGAAATAAACTCTGCCGATCACCCCATACTAACTTATATGATATATGCGTATCTCAAAAACTACTTGTACACATTGTACTTAGCCTCCTTAAGTACCGTTTGGAATATTTTTGAAATCGGGCAAAACCGAATTACCGTTAGGCCCTTAAAAAGCCTAAGCGTAATGTGTATACCAAATTTGGTTGAGATCGCTCATGTAGTTTTTGAGATACGCATATATGAAATAAGTGGGCGTTGCTACCCCCATTTTCCTAAAATTTCCTGAAAAACTACTTCTTTGCTAACGAGTGATTGTATATTGTATTGATGAACTCCTTAGCCACACTGCTCAAAAGTCCGGTACATACACACATATAACTTCAAGTCCGTATTTAAGAAAAGTCGCCTACCTTCGACAGTTTTTATGCGATTGCAATAAGAGGCATTTCATGTCACCGCGGCCACCTCTGTGCGCGACCTCTCACAATGTTTACAATGGGATGCCTGTAAAAAATATCTGCAACTAACTTTACAGTGAACACTTTCTTTCGACTATGAATACGTGCCAATTACTTTAATCCTACTTAAGACTAGTTTAAAAGGTTAAATAACATCAAATTAGGGAACTTTATATCCTTATTTAACGAATCTTTAAATCAATAAGTAATTTTTTCCTTATTAGTTCTTATTGTAAAAAAAGCGTGTTGTTGGTTTTTTTAAACTATAATTTTATTACCCAATTATTTTATATAATTTTATTTATTTTATTATTTATTTTTTTACACACCTTTCCTTTTTCTTATTTTAATAAAAGGACTAACCTAGAAACTATCATTGGAGGTCTAATATTCTTTTGCTTAAAGTAGGATTAAAGTAATTGACACGTAGTCATAGTCGAATGAAAGTTCACTGTAAAGTTAGTTGCAGTTATTTTTTACATGCATCCCATTGTAAACATTGTGAGAGGTCGCGCACAGAGGTGGCCGCGGTGACATGAAATGCATCTGATTGTAATCGCATAAAAATTGTCGAAGTAGGCGACTTTTTCCCATTGGAAACATACAGCACCCCATTGGTTGAGGGCTACGGGTGTACGAATTTTTTGTAACATCAAAAGTTGAAGACTTGCTCTAGCTGCTAGTCTCTTAAAATTTCCTCCAATCACGTTCACAAAGTTCAATTCTGTCATTTCCTTGAAGGGGTTTTCAGGATTTCAGACATTTCCACAATGTGTTTATGTAGAAATAAAAATTTTTTTAAATGCTATAATCAAAAAAATCAGAAAGAAAAATGTTTACTTAATTTTATTTTTTTTTTATACGTTGCACATTAATGTAAAAAATGTACACTTAAAGCTCATAATAAGACGGAAGAAATACATTTTTTCATTAAATATCGTTAAAGGGTTCCAAAACACAGCACTCTAGAGATAGGTATGTATGACGTTTTCTTAAAATTTAAGTTCCGCGAAAATAGGCAACCCTACGGAAACATATGCTGCACATATATTCATGTCACGTAGACCTTCAATCCCTTCAACTTTCATCCAAATCCTGAGAGGTCGCGCACAGAGATGGCCGCGGTGACATGAAATGCCTCGTAAATGAGCTATCAGTTTATTTAAAAATAGATTTTTTTTATTGTACCCGATAAAAATCCCAACAAGCCAAGTCCGACAATAAATACCATTTTAATTACTTGTAATGTGTGGAGTACGTACATATGTACAAGACTTGTACTACAAGTAGTAACAATAAAATATATGTTAACATTTAAAACAAGTTTTATGGCGGCAATTAGTAGACAACCGGTCGAATATCAATCCCCGGATAGAAGAGAGTTCCAATTTTAGTTTGAATAAATAAGTGGGGATATGGTTATGGATACGCTTATTTTCATAATGAGATTATCATAATAAAATGTCTGGGAAAGTGCATACTAGAGGTTTACGCCGAGGCTTTGCAGTGGTGGCGTCGTCGAATTTAAAAAGAATGTGCAGCGCAACTGCCCATAAGAGAGATTCCAAAGAGCACAGGAAACTATTAATCGAATCATGCCATTTAACCAGAGTTGGTCATTCGCCCTTCAAATTTAGCTTATAGTTCTACTTAATTCAAATTTAGCTTATAGTTCTACTTAATTCAAATTTAGCTTATAATTCTATTTAATTCTTGAATTAATTAAATGTTTAATATTTTTAATACATACTTGAATTTAAACGTTGAAGGCCGAGCGCTGATGGATGGGCGAAGAGAAGAAATTCTAGACTTGATTGTTTTTCAATGTTCTCTGCAGATACATACTATTTAAACAAAAAATATATAATTACTACAAAAAAAGTCAAGTGGTGCAGTAGTAAGTAGTTCAAGCCGTTGTCTATATATTTTTGTAATACACATAATTAACGCGAGAAGAAAATCAAGATGTATGCAGCAAAATGCTTTATCAATGCGTGCATGTAGTCAGTAAAGTTAATATATTGTCCTATACCCAGGCATGTTTCAGTTTTTGAGACTATTTATTTCAAGGACGATAAATTTTTCACTGAGACCGCTCATCGTTTTTGTTATGAATGCCGTTATACCGTTTCTGGAAACTAACTACAAATAATTCCCGAACCTACCAACACTCTCTCACATGTACATACATACCCTGCAGAAAAAAATTATCAACTGATAAAAACTAACCTACTTGTATAAAATATACCTAATAGACCTTAAATCACTTCTGCTTACGACGGTTGCATAAAAGGGGTTCTATAAAATACATGATGAGTATACATACACACATACATACATATGTATAAATATACACATGGCATGTATAAAAATGTACATATGCACATGTGAGAGAGTATTGTAGGTTTGGGAATTATTTGTAGTTAGTTTCCTGAAACGGTATAACGGCCACTATAAAAATTGTTGGCCTAGTCACAACGATAGTATTAAAACGCTACTGCTTGCAAACACACAAGTACTACATAAGTATGTATGTACATTGCTTTTAACACCTGAATAATTCCATGTAGGTTGAATTCACTACCCAGTAAGAATTTTAGACATAACTCATTTCAAGGACCAATGCAAAGACGCGCACAAGCCATGGTGTAGTCATAAAAAAACGATAGTGTCCTTTGAGATATGCTGACATGCATCCCAAAAACAGCGAGCGGCCACAGTGAAAAAATTATCCTCCTTAATAAAATACTCTCAAAAACTGCCACATGCCTGGGTATAGGACAGTATAATAATAATAATGGAGCTTACACATATGTTTGTCTTTGGCCAAGCTTCTCGTCGGATTTATGGCGTACGCCTTGATGTTGTCACCAGAGACCGTAACAGTTACAACTTTTATTAAAAAATCGCCCTTTAACAATTAATTTTTGAATTTTATTTAATTACTCCTTAAATAACCGTTACTTCTGACCTTTAGTTTATAAATACAAAATAACAATTATTTTAGATTTTTATCTAAATAATCTGCAAATAACAAATAATTTGTATGCTTAAATTATATGTTTTGGATAACAGTTATCGCAGTTTTTTATTTATAAAACTCATAAGAAAACTCAGTCACTGAACTTTATTTTTTAAGTCATACTTATAAAAGTCATTTGTATAAGTCGGCTACTAATACCACCTTAACTGTAAAAAATGTTAATGACTTTTATACGAAAGATTTAAAAAATAAAAGTCATTGACTTATTTATATTGTTGAATTTTAAAAGTAAAAGTCACTGATTGATTTTTTTTTGATGACTTTTATAAATAAAAGTCTTCAATATAGGTTATCTAAGACATATAATATATAAATCAAAAATAAAAGTTATTTTTTAATTTTGCATAAAACGAGCAAACAAAAAAATTTCAAATTTGAGTCTCGGTGAAAAGGAAATCGATTGGTACGTACACTTAATTGTAGAACATTTCCTTCATAGTGAATTTTTCCATGACAGATTTCATCAATAACTGTTATGTTCGGTCCCTGGTTGTCACACAAAGGGGAGGGACCTACAGTTTTACGCCGACTCCAAAACGCAACCGCTATGTATTGAGTGAAAATCCCTCAAGTGGGCCACCCAAAATTGGATGGTCAAGATTTTTTCGCACAAATCATCACTTTATTCGGTTTATAACCATAAAAAAATGTAATATGAGCAATTTTGCAAAATTCGAATTTTTACAACAGTTATTCGGTTTATAACCATAAAAAAATGTAATATGAGCAATTTTGCAAAATTCGAATTTTTACAACAGTTATCGTTATTAACTTTTGTTTTGATGAATTCAGTAATTATTTATTATTCACTGATTCTTGGCATGTAGCTTGCTGATTTTTTGCACGATAATAGTTAATTAGACACGCTTTAGCCTAATTGTTTCAAATGATCAAAAAATCATTATTTTGTACAAAATGTTTAATTTTTATAAAAAATTTGTATAAACAAATAGAAATATTTATTACTTCTCAATTAAATTTTTTAATCGTTTACAGTGAATATCAATCCTTATTGTATAAGACATTATTAAAAAACAAAACACATCAAACACAGTCCAAAGTTATAAATTTGTTTTGCTCCTGCCACGGGTGCTTTTGCTTTCATGCCGCGTGCGGCGCGGGTTCGCAGCGAGCGTGATGCAACCAGAGAGCGGGAAAAAAAAATAAAATTATTAAAATTTATTTAGATTATTAAACACAATATTTTTTAAAGTGGTTTACGTAAATATGTACATACATAACATGCATATTTATATATGTATGCATGTATGTATTTATTTATTCATTTATGTACATATGCGTGTTGTTTGTCCTTACAGAGAGAAATAAGTAAAGAGGATAGTATAATCGTTTGTGCCGCAGGAACAAAAAACAAATAAACACTTTTTAACACCCCCAAAATAGTTTTCTACTTGTAGCAGTTATGCAGCCGTCCACATAGACAATAATTTGGCAACGCTAACGCCAACACGAAGCAGAAAAAACTTTATTTTTTGTTTTTTATTTTTCTATGTTGGGTTGGACCGGGCTTGAACCCAGGCCCAGCGAAGTGGTAGCGCATTAGCATGCCTGCATTGATAAAGATTTTTTTTTGCATAAATATCGAGTTTCTTCCCGCGTTAATTAAGTGTATTACCAAAATATATAAACAACGGCTTAAACTATTTCAATAACTTAACTTGTTTAGTATTACTATTATTTTTTTAACGAAAAATGAAAACGATTGGAAAACGCAGAAGGCCCAAGCCAGGGCCGGCGCCAGGTGAACCCTTGGTCAACAAGGGCGAGGCGACCAGCCGCAAAAAAAAGAAGAGGGTGAGAAAAAAGAAGATTCTCTCCAAACTAATCATTAAACCAGCTGAAGGCAAAGCCTATGCAGAGGTCATGAGAACGATACGTGGTAAGCCCCAACCTGAGAAGACGGAGACCGTAATTCGATCTATTCGGAAAACCCGCGAAGGCGGCGTGCTTATCGAAATGGAGCACTGTGGCGACCACTCAGCATTTAAGGAAAATGTGTGCACTGCCATTGGCCAGCTTGGAGACGCCCGTATTCCCACTAGACGTTTACGTCTAGAGGTTCTGGCATGGACTGCCAAACCACGGCCCCAGAAGTGGAGACCGCTATACGCGGGGAATTAGGAGACAAGATAAATGGTCAACTTCGCGTCTCCCTCCTCGCTGTAAACACGTGAAAACAAAGAATGACCGTGGTGGAAATCGACGAACTGCCAGGCCGGACTCTTATTGAAAAGGAGAAGTTGCGAGTAGGTTGGATTATCTACCGCGTCCGAAAGCGCGCGGATGTCCAAAGGTGTTTCCGTTGTCTGGGATATGGCCACAAAGAGGCGCCATGCAGTTCATGCTGGAAATGTGGTCAGCAGGGCCACATAGCGTCTGCATGTAAAGAAAGCCCAAGCAGCTACCTATGCTCGGCAGGAGATGGACAAAAAAATCACCTCATCTGCCCGGATTGGGAGCGTGCAAGGCCTTCAGGGATGCCCTTGCTGAGGCTAAGACAAAGCTTGGGAGAATATGAGACAGGAGTAGAGTAGAATATGAGACAGGAGTAGGATAGCTGATGACCTGCTTTACCAATTGGTTCTTGAACAAAGAGCAGCTGCTGTCATCATCAGTGAACCCTATAGAACAAAGGAAACCTGGCATGTTGACCAATCCGGCTCGGCCGCGATATGGATTGCTAACCCGAACCATCGCGCAGAGAGCAGCGGAGTCGGACGCTGCTACGTCTGGGTGAAAATGGCGCAAATCACTCTGGTGAGCTGCTACCTGTCTCCAAACGACACAGTCCTTGTCTTCAGGGAAAAGCTCGAAGGCCTTGAAGACGAATTAACACGATATAACTGGTCACATAATTGTTGCTGGAGATTTCAACGCAAGAGACGTGGAATGGGGTATGCCCCAAAAAACACCAGGGGAAGACTGATCCTTCATATGACCCCTACATATCGAAGGCCGGGTTTTGGGTACTCTATCCCTGGCATAACCCTGGTCTCAGAAAACCTTCTTCGAGGGGCTGACGGATGGAGAGTGATGAAAGGCCTGAGTGGTAACGACCACAACTACATCACCTTCCAAATTACTGACACAACGCGAGGGCAAACACGTAGTATGTCTCGCAGGAAACCAGGATGGAACCCGTCTAGGGTTTATGTTTGCAAGTTCGACACATCTCTCCTAGCAGACACCCAAGGTATTTCACCCACAACGGGAGAGATCCACAACAGGGAGTCTTGTGCTAAGCTGGTTGAAGAAACCATGCGCTGCATTCACCGAGCATGCAAAGCCTCAATGCCGCAGAGGAGAGCATGGTCAGATAAAAATCAGGTATACTGGTGGAATGACCGAATTGCAGAGCTGCGAAGGGCCTGCCATAGAATGCGGAGACTCGCAACGCGCGCTCGTTGCAGACCTGATGCACTAACCAGAGAAGCAGCCTACAAAAGCGCTAAGAAAGCACTTGGGGCCGAGATACAGAAGAGTAAATGGAACTGCTGGAAAGCGCTATGTGACGAAGTGGATCGTGATCCCTGGGGCCAGGGATACAAAATAGTGATGAAAAAGTTCCATACATCATCGCAAGCGATGGCTGAGGTCCGAGTTAAGAATATAGTGGATGCACTATTTCCCACACACCCACTAAGAGCAGATACAGTGTTCGTCGAGGAGCAGGCCCAGGCAGCACTGTTTTCGACAGACGAGCTGAAGTTAGCCATGCGAAGCATGAAAACCGGCAAGGCAGCGAAAACGAGCCCTAATCTCCTGCTTAACATGTACAACAGCTGCCTTAGGGCCTAGGTCTTCCCAAGCCAATGGAAGAAGGCGAGGCTGGTGCTTATACCCAAGAGCAAAGGGAACCGAAACTGCCCTTCATCTTTCCGCCCACTCTGCATGCTAGACACAGCAGGCAATATGATAGAGAGTCTGCTCAAAAATACGCTAAACGTCAGCCATAGAAATTGAAGGAGGCCTTTCACCCCGACAACATGGCTTCAGGAAGGGACACTCAACTATAGAAGCAATTGGCGAAGTAGTCCAGGCGGTACATAAGGCCGAAGAAGACTGCCACCACGCGCCCAATAGTGTTGCTAGTCACACTGGAGGTCAAGAACACCTACAACTCGGCAAGATGGGACGACATACTGGAGGCCTTGGAACGATCATTCAAGGTTCAACATACTTGCTAGATATGATCCAGTACTACCTCAGGCTTTTGTACGACACAACACAAGGTCTGATAAAGAGACCTATAACCGGCGGAGCGGCACAGGGGTCTGTACTTGGCCCGGACCTCTGAAACGTCACGTATGACAGTCTGTTGCGCATGGAAATTCCGGAGAGCGCCTCCATGTCGCCTTCTTGGACGATGTGACCGCCGCCATAATAGTAAGAAACGTCCAGATAGCACAGCTCAACCAAACCAGGTCAGGCGCAACGTCAGTAGATGGATGAGCGATCACGGTCTGCAATTGGCTACAGCCAAAACAGAGATCGTGCTCCTCACCAGGAAACGGATCCCAACAATTATAAACATGATGGTCGGACCTCAATTCGTGACAACTTGTAAGACTACCAAATACCTAGGGGTGAAGCTTGACAGCAAACTCACATTCTGGGAACACATCCATGGATTATGTGAAAAAGCTGCGCAGGGCACTGTGGCTCTAAGCCGACTGGTGGCCGGCCCGAAGCCTTGCCGCAGGATATTTCTGATGTCAGCAGTCCAGTCGGTGCTCCTGTACGGGGCAGAAATATGCATATGACGCATTTAAAGTCAAAAAATACCGGATTCAAATGTCTTCTGTCCAGCGCAGAGAGGCACTACGCATTCCTTCTGCATACCGTACAGTGTCCGCGGATGCGGTTCTAGTTATTTTTGGCGTCATGCCAATTGAGCTACTTGCTTACGAGCGAAAAGAGATTTACAATCTCAGTGCCGCGGTAAGTCGATCAGCTGCTGCGGCAAGGGCGCGCGAGCAACTAATCCAACTTGCACTTTGTGACACTAAAATTGAGTGGGCTTTAAAACTGCTGGCTCAATATTTTTCTATGAATTCTAATGGAAAAGCTCCAAATTGAATTTTGCAATTCTGACAGCGGATTCGTAATTAGTCACCCCGGAAACCCCTTGGTGCGAAATTTCGAATCATTTCTTCAAAGCTTCGAATTTTCGGCCGCACTTTTGGACTTCGGTCGAACTGTGCGGCGTCGCCACCACCCATTCGACGACGCCACCGCCGCAAAGCCTCTTGGCGTAAATCTCTAACTCAGACATTTTATTATGATGATCTCATTATGAAAATAAACGTATCCATAACCATATTCCCACTTATTTATTCAAATTAACATTGGAAAGTTGTGCTATCGAGGGATTGATATTCGACTAAATAATAACCGGTTATCTCCTTATTACCGCCATAGAACTTGTTTTTTATGTTAACATATTTTTTATTGTTACTGCTGGTACATACATACGTACTCTATACATTACAAGTAATTAAAACTAATAACATACTGACATTGTTTACAAACATTTACATATTTTTCAAACCGCGCCACATTACTTAATAATTACCGGCTACACTTTCCCTTCACTTCAATATGCACTTCGCTTATTCTATATTCTATGCACATACATATGTACATATGTATCTATACTGCATGTAGGCATATATATATTATATATATATATGCATATCTATATGTATAATCAAACAACGATCTAATTGTGAGCGAACTGCAAAAGCTCAATTAAGCTAGGAAAGAGAGAATCGAATGCGCTCCACTCAGTGAACTCTCACCGCACAACTGAATATGGTTGCATCTCTCGCTAATACTCAAAGTACATAAATTTCTAAAGAAAACAGCACAGCAGCAGACTCTGAGTGCCATCGCGTTGCACATGTGTCTGAATAGAAGTATGTATGCATGTGTGCAGAAGAAGTGCATGCGCCGTAAAATGTCAGCAAATGCACCGCAGTGAGTCCGGGCAAATACTCTTAAAATGCCGTATGAGAATGCTGCGAATGCTGTATGAGAAAACTGCTGTATTACCTGGAGGTGCAAGCCAGATGCAATTGAGAGTGAAATGAAAATGAAATTGATTTTTCTATT
>NW_023458564.1:20208350-20225640 GCF_013731165.1 Rhagoletis pomonella | reverse complement strand
TTTTTTTTAACTACGCTCGTATGTACACTTGGGGTCAACTGATTAAGTCAAGTAACATTTTGACTAGGCTTAGCTATTTTTCTTTTCTTTATTTAATGTTTATATTTTTTTTTAAAGTTTAGCACTTTACCTAACTAGCGCCACATAAATCCATATTTCAAACTACGTACAAAACTTATGAAATTTTCAGAAACTTTAATATTTAGAGGGTTAAAGTGCAAATTTTCAGCCTCTAGCAAATCGCGTTGATTCTCAATTTTGATGAATTATTTGTTTTGCTGATGGTTCTAGGCATTTTCTCCCATACAAACGAAATTGTCATGAATATTGTATATGTAAGAAAATGCTCAACAACGTCAGCCAAAAAATTATTAAAACTTAACGCGACTTTCTAGGGTCTTGAAATTTTCACTTTACTATTAACCTACAAAACTGCACACCCAGATTTTTTTTTTTAATTCTGAATAAACAGTTAAAACGTTTTGAGTGCAAATGTTAAAGTATGTTGAATTTTCATAATTTTTGTAGATTTCAAAAATATTTGGTCAAGCCAAATTTTCCTACTATACTTTGAAAAACCACTTCTTTGATAAAGAGCGTTTGTAAAAATCCATTTTGAATAAATATTGATGAATTCCTTAGCCACACTGCTCAAAAAGTCTGAAGGTCCGGTACATACACAATATAAATTCTAGGCCGTATTTAAGAAAAGTTGCTTAACTTGAACAATTTTTATGCGGTTTCATGCGGTTTATTGAGGTCTCAGTTTGTTTGAAAATAAATGTTGTTTTATAAAAAACAAGTTTTGAAAATATGAAAAATATTGATGGTCAAAATTTAAAAAATTTAGAGAAATATGGGTTTTTTTTACCAATAAAAAATCCCAACAAGCCAAGTCCGACAATAGATTATTAAATACTATTTTATATTATTCTAACTTTGTAATCGACTTAAAAATTGTCATTCAAAAGCTCATAAATCTACAAAATCGTATTTTCTGTACCAAGTCGACAGGTCGCGCTCTAAATGGCCTTTAAAAAATCTATAAAAAAAACTATAAAACTAGGTAATAATAATCTATATATATAAATGTAAATATCTGTTTGTTATTACCTTATAACTTTTGAACCGCGGCACGGGATCGCACGAAACTTTGCACACTTATTTGTTTTTACCCCGGGAAGGTTATAGGTATAGAGAAAAATCGAGAGTGCTGGAAAAGCGGGTGTGGCACCTCCCATACTAACTTAAATTTTCATGTTGTATATCTCTTAAAATATTTTTGGTAGAGTACTAGAAGTTGGTGTCGAGATAAATGAAATTAGTTCCAGACTCATGGGAAAAAATGGACGGAATTGGAAAAGGGGGCGTGGCACCTCCCGTGGGCGTGAAATATTTAATCAGCTATAACTTCGGAACCGTAAGGCACATGAACTTAAAATTTTGGGTCGCAGACATATCTATGGTAGATGCTTTTAGTAAGGTATATATATATATAAATGAATCTGTAAAAGGGAGCGTGGCACATCCCAAAGGCGTGGAATTTTTTATCAGCTAAAACAACATTTACTATTACTTACATGCATATATACATAATTTATTGGAGATATTTTAATGAAAATTAAAACACCTGCTGTGCCAAAAAGTTATTATTATATTTCATTACATAACATTATTATATTCATTGCATATACAATTGTCCTTCCGTATTCTGCTATAGTAAAATTAGAGCAGAAATAAAATATAAAATCTTTACATAAATTACTTTTCATATTTGTATAAAGACGTGGGGTGATACGCGCGGGTAAAGGCTAGTATATCTCATAAAAACGAATAAAATTAAGGGTTGGGCCTTCAAATTTCCAAAACAAAAAAAAAAACAGTTTCGATAGGCACCCTAATGTGCATACATGCATATATCAAAAAAGTTTCAAAACTTAGGGAAAACAAACTTAAGCAGTTGAATAGCTGTTAAATAAGGCAGGTGCAAGTAGGTTGGACACTGCAGCGATTCTGTCAAACTCAATAGTTTCCAAAAGTGATCCCAAGAATTTCAATAAAAAGAAATTCTGGACGGAATCAGCATTACTCCGATGTACTACATAATTAAAAGGATGAAATATGACAGAACGTCTAGTTACTAATGGCTAAAATGCGCACAAATCCGCCACATAGTTTCGAATGCAATAATAATTAAATATTTCATGTACTTTTTGGTATTTAACTCAACATTTGTATAATTTTTACACATTCGCGAAATATCGCGTCATACGCAAAATTCGATTGTTTCGACAGCACTTTCAGTTTTGGTAATGCAGCACGAGCAAGTTGAAATTATTTCTCGAAAGCAATTGGCGTTCTTTTCTTCGCAAAATTTATTTCTGAAAGTGATTTCTGGAAATTTGCAAAATGTGCTTTCTCCATTATCCGAAAAAGCGCTATAATTTATATACATATATATAGCAGTATAAGTTATGTTTAAATATGTATATTGGATATGATTCATAGGCGTCTTTTAGAAGCGCAGTGGTACACCAAACTGGTGCTGGAAAAGTTCAAAGCTGTTGTTTCAGCTTTTTTCGGAAGTTTCCAACGGTCCATACTTAAATTGGGCATCACTTATGTGAGAGCACGTCGCCCGCACGTTTTGTAAACTTTAGACCATTCTTTGTCATAAAGGAATGAAAATGCTATTTGAAAACTATAAGATGAATCGTATGGTTCAATGTTACTACAACTATTATTATTATTTCTCCAAGGTGTTTTTTATTAGTCTCCCTTTTTGTACTTTTGTATGTGACCAATCCCAATAAGAAGTTCCCTATTAAAATAGTTTTTGCTATAACAATTAATAAAACCCAGGGCCGGACTTTTCACAGAGCCGGATTGTACTTACCTAACGGTTAGTTTCTCATGGACGGTTATATCGCACACGATCTTCAAAAGTGTCCCAACTCAAATTTGGTATTTTTGAATTCTGATGTACTATAAATCTCATTCACGCTTTGTAAAGTTTATGTAAAAATAAAAAGCTTTATAAGAATAATTCAATTTGTACATGCTTGTGGAAGTAAAAATTGTAAAGTAAAAGTTTATGACTTAAAACTCGTACGAAGAAAATGATCAATCAACGAACAAATTTTACATATTATAAAACTAATTTATAACTTTTTCCCCCTTTTTTTCTTGTAAAGTAAACAGTTATAAAATAGTAAATGTCCCTCTCTGCCTCTGTTTCGGTTTTAAGTGCCTATTTTACTATTTTATTTTGTCTTTGTTATGGGTCTTCAGGTCCTAAAAATCCGTACCCTGGTTATAACAATAGTAAGCTTTTATCATCTATTTAATTTAGATGGTGTCAACTTTGCTAAAGTCATTAGATATCGTAAATTAGCCAGTCATTCACAAAATTTTTAACAAATAGATACATACATACATATACATGTATGTATATACGCAAATACAATATTTGCACACAAATATTACCAAATAATAATGGTGTTTATTTGCGCAAACAACGAGTTCTTCAAAAAAGGCAAGGAAAATGTAGAAAGAAACTCATATTATTTGAAAAGAAGAAGCCAATGAACTATTACTAAGTGGCAAATATTTTGAATTTTGGCAAAACAGACAATCCATGTACAAATGTTTGTAAGTATACTCGTACATAAGTACGTATGTATACCCTGCAGTGAAAAGCCAAACCAGTCAGTAAAAATACCAGTTCATTAACTAGTATGTGCCAAAGCGATGGCCTACCAGTTCGAAGAACTTAAGCATTCATCTGCCTTTGAATTGCCAAAACCAAACATAAAACGCAGTTAATTGCTATTCTTACATATGTCGGCTGTGGCGTCGCGTGAAGACTACCGGTACTGGTGCTGAGATCGCGGGTTGGAGATTTAAGAAGAAAGAAGAAGAAGTCAATATAATTATTTCAATATAAATAATAAATTCTAAAATCTATTTTCATTGCAGAAAAAACATGCATATGGGAAGAAATACTTGTGCCATAACACAAAAAATTAATAAAAATATGTTTGCTTTTATTCAATTTAAAAATTACCAGAGACCGAATATAACAGTTATTTTTTCCTAAAGTCACCTTGGCCAAATACTTATATAAAAGTTAAAGTTAAGTTATAAAAAGTTAAACAAAAATATAATGATATTAAAAAAGTGACTTCTTATCATTTGTTTGCGAAACAAACTGACTTATTTGCATAACCTCTGATTTATTTCCATTTATAATTTAATGTAAGCTTTTACAATTTCGTTAACTTTCGGCAAACAAAATGGAAATGGAAATGGATAAACTGGGCTGTAATGAGTTGCTCTTATTTTACTTAAGCCGCCGTTTTTAGCAGTTTTCAAGAAAAACAGTTTTTTTCTGTGCTATCATGCTATTACAAAAGGCGAGATGTTTGTAGTTTGACTGATTGGATGTTCGAAGAAAGAAAGGCTTTCTTCGGTTGTCAACCATTTTGAAAAACAATCTGTCACGTAAAACGAAGCAAGCGTTTTATCTTTCATCATCAGCTTTAGCGCGCGTTTACTCACCGACGGATGTGATTTGCTCTGTTGATTCTCTCTCTTTACCGGCGATGACAACGTCAACGCCATGCGATCGAGAATTTTCGTGAAATATGTCATGCCAGCCGACGGGTGCGTTCGGTTATACGTCGGTGGGTAAACGCGCTGTTACTCAAGGACTTTCACATCGCATTGAAACTTCTATGCCGAAAATTAATTCACTTAAACTTCTACTCGAACAGTTTGGCCGTGTACACGTCGCATTACATCGATTTTGGGTTTCGCTGGCTGTTAATCAGCCACAAAGCCCTGTGCGATTTATATTAAGCCTTATCATAAGTTTCGGCCAAAAACCAGTGGCGAAAAAATTTCGAAGCAATATTTGCCTTAGTATCGGGTTTCGATACGAGTATATATTTCGATACCTACTCACTATCTACTTGGTTCGAAAGTATGTGGACGAATTGTTCATGCGGCCTATCATTCGAGATACATAATAAGGCTGTAGGTTTTGTTTAGGTTGTATTTTTTGTTATAGCACTGCAATGCACTGATTGAATCATGGCTAGCATCGGGTTTTCGGTGAGAAATTGAGAAAATCCGTCTATTCCATCCGTAAAGTAAAGTCCGAATTTAAATGGTCTCAATCCCTAGGATTGTTCCATACCTATTTTTTTTATTTCGAAATCAAAAAATTTTTAGAGGGCGCTAAAAGTTTTCCATGTATTTTATATGGGAAAACAACAATTTTTCGTAGAAATGGTATAGAATACTTGAAAATCAATTCCAATTATAACACCCAAGTGTTTATTTTACCATAATTTAATACTATTGATTTTCCATGGGTCCGCACTGCATTTAATATAAACAAGTAAGAAAGTCTAAGTTCGGGTGGAGCCGAACATTAAATACCCGGCGCAAATATTAAATATATGTTTTTCACCTTTCCGAAAGCTACCGCTACATGGTAATCCGGGGTGTATCAATTTTGAGTAAATTAGCGTCCTTAGATTTCGAAATATTGAAGTTTCAAGCATTTCTAAAGTTTACCGTTATATGAAAAGCCGCAATTTTAGTCCGATGTCAATAATTTTCAACGTTTTGCTTTTATGTGGCAAGCACAATAACCATACCGAGTTTGCTACAAATTGGTAGAACGGTTACCGAGATACATATATGTGATCATAAGTGGGTGGTGCCACGTCCATTTTACAAAATTTTATCATAAACGTATTTCTTGGTAAAGAGTTGTTACAAGCGTCAATTTTGAATAAAGTAGCTTTAATATTTACTGATTTATCAAAGATTTCGTATTTCTCCAAATTACCGTTACATGGGATGTGGGCGTGGTTATTGTCCGATTTTCCGAAATTTTCGGCCATTTGGTATCCTGTACCAAGACCAATAACCGTGCCAAGTTTGGAAGAAATCGGTGCAGCGGTTGCCAAGATATACACATGTAACCATAAGTCTGAAAATTACCGTTATATGGGAGGTGGGCGTGGTTATTGTCCGATTTTGCCCATACCATCCGTCCTACGCCAGAAAGAAGTACGCGTACCAAGTTTCGTTAAGATATCTTAATTTTTACTCAAGTTATCGTGTGCACAGACGGACGGACGGACGGACGGACAGACAGTCACCGCTTAATCGATTTCTCTTTTCATCCTGATCATTTATGTATACATTTGTCTATATCTATCTCGATTCGTTTTGCCTGTTACAAACAACCGTTATGTGAACAAAGTTATAATACCCTTGTGCACAAGTGCGGGAGTCAAACGAAGAGGGTTTTAGAAAGAAGTAGTTTGAAAATATGTTGAAGAGTGTTGCCACATGCTTGACATGTCGAATTTAGTTAACTCATACTTATAGAAATATCAAAATATGGATGTCAAACGAAAGAGTGTTAGTAAATCTTTTGTTTCAACGCCAAGAATATTTTTGAGGTGTTGGAAGAGGGTTGCTACCTGTTTAAAAAGTTAAATTCAAATTATTCTATAGGTTAAACGCATTATTAAAATACGGGTACCATCGAAGGGGGTTTGACAAATTTTTATTTCTAAACTGTATTTAGCGGGGTTGCCACATGTTTGAAAATTAAAACTCTACTTAATTAATCAGCTAATTAAAATATGTATCGAAGTGTCCGACCAAGGAGAATTAACAATGATTAAGCTTGAAAATACTTTTGAAGAGGGCTGACCCCTGTTTGAAAGGTTCAACTCAATTAACTAATTCCAAAAGTATTGAAATATAAATATACCGTACTCAAACGAAAGAATGGTAAGAAATCTTTAGTTGGAACACTTCGAACGTTTGAAAAGAGTTGCCACGTGTTTAAAAAGTTGCATTCCAATTATTCAGTAAGTTGGATGAATTACTAAAAGATTGGTATACATAGAAATGGGTTTAAAAGGGATTTATTCCTGACCTTTACTTAGGAAGGTTGCCATTTGTTCGAACAATCAAATTCGAATTAATTCATAAGTTTATTGACATACATGTCTATCACAATGTCAGACGAAAGAGATTTAAGAAGATTTTAGTTTGAGAATGCTTTTGAAAAGGAAAAGGAATGACCTAAATTGGAGACCTTAGCCTGTAGATGTATGATAAAGTTCTATTTTTGTAATTAAGAATTTTTTGCATCGGTATAGGGTGATTTCAAATTCTATGAAAATATGCACTATGCGAAACTGCTGAGTGATCAAATATGGCACTCGGATGTCTTATAATTCGGACTAACAGTTGGAATATTTTTTAAGCTTTTGAAATTCAAATTTGGGCGTTTTATCGCCATGCGGGTTCGCCAGTTAGGTATTAATATTGGAATTCTCCTGAAAAGGAAATAGAGCTTTGCGATCGAAAAATATTGATTTTCCTGAATTATATATATATCATTACTACGAAAAAAAAAATTCCCATATGAAATACATGGAAAAGTTTGACCGCTTTAAACGGCCTCTGAATATTATTTGATTTCAAATAAAAAAAAACAGGCGTATATTTTTTCCGAATAGAACTATTTTAGGGGGTAAGAGCAGTAAAAATCGGCCTTTACTTTTTTTTACCACCCTAGGGCACATCGTTGGGTGATACGGCAAAACGTCAACTTCCACTGGTGCTTAATGATATGTCTGCTTTATCTGATCGATTCCGTTAATCGCTCATCTTCATCAGCTAAACAGACACAATTTTGTCATCAGTTTATGAAAGTGTAAATATTCGTAGGTGCATTCTGGTATAGGAAACAGACCATCTAAGAGCCAAGGGTACTAATTGACATATACTGTTATATGCATTAGTAACAAGTAATTTTTAAGCAAAAAAAAAATGACTTCAATTCTCATATTAAAATTTAAGAGTACCGTACCAATAATCGGGTCTAAGCGAAATTAGTATGGGACCACTTCTGAGGTACCACCTTTCGTCTAAATGAAGAATTATAGAAATCGGTTAGCGTGGCCCAAAATTATTCAGTAACATTCTTAAAAAAAAAAACAAAAAAAAATATTCCCACGAATTGATAACCTCCGCATTTTTTTGAAGTCAGTTAAAAAAAAGAAATTACTGATCCCCAATATTTATATATACATACCTACATACATAATGTTGTGAAAAATATTTTCAAGGCAATACAAACTAACATATTAACTGTAGAGTTACGTTCTTATCTTATTATGTTCTTATCTCCTACATTAAAAATGAGAAAGAAAGTTTAAATATTTTAATAGAAGAAAAATAACTATGTAAGTATCTACATCAGTGGCCAGAAAAATATTACAACAATTAAAAGCTGGTTTCTACCACGCAATATTTCTGTTATGTGAAACTTAAACTGATACGTGGATGTGATAAAGGACTATTTGGAGCCCTTTTTAGATGCGCTGCTTCCTTTGGCCGCTGGTCTCACTTTTCAAGATGTCTCTACGCCATGTCATATGGCAAAAATCCGAAGGAACACTTTTAATTGATGTAGCGAACAAAGGTGACGCATTCCGTAAAGTAAACAATGCATCCGAGACTTTAAACGCACTGAAATTCACTAATACTATCACAAAAATCAAGGTTTTTTAACATTTTATTCATTAATTCCTTTTATAAATTATATATTTTCACGTTTCCTATCGAAAAATCTTATTTCAATATAATTGACTAATCTTACAGTTTCTTTTATCCTCCTATTCGGCTTTGTTTACTTTTACTTTAGAAATGTCATCGTCGCCGGGAATGTGATATCTTGTATTCTCTCACTGTTAAAAACAGGTAGCAGGATATTTGAATGGAAAGGATATAACAACTTTGAAGTGGCCCAGAAATAGCCCAAATTTGAATCCGATAGTGAACTGCTGGGCCATTGTCAGAAAACATGTGAACAAGAAAGGCCCCAGGAATAAGATAGAAGTGAAAGAGGCAATGTTACGCGCTCGTAAAAAAAATAATAATAATCAATAGTGTCAAACCGTAATTAAGTCGATGTCGGAAATGATGTCAGCGGATATAAAGGCACACTAAATATTGATGAAAATTTCAGTTCTTATGTATATTATTTACCATTTAAATACTTTTACTTTTAATTTAAAACTTTTGTAACAAGAATAAAAAAATTTTTAAATCATACGTCATGTTGCACAAATGTATGTACATGAGCATAAACGTGCGCCAAAGTCACTCAAGCGCCCATCTCTATTTTAAATTGACGAATTTGCATGCATTTAAGGAATTGCGTCAATGACCAGGAGGTGCCCTATTAAACTGTATTTACTGACTTCCGGCGGATGATTCAAATAAAAGAAAGCATCTTGTTAAATGTAAATTAATTCCAAAAGGCAAATGAATCGATAAACAAAGTAATTTACTCCACATTCATATGTTTGTACATATTTACATATGGTACTTTTGCACTGGTTTAAGGCACGTGCAAATACACAAGTATACATGTATATATATATGTATACATAAATACATACACACGTTCATACATATACATATGAACATCTGCACTAATATTAATATAGGTATACACTGAAAAAATAAGTTAGTTTCGCCAAATAGGTATGTGGCAACAAAACAGAGTAGCTTAAGTCGGTAGGTTGAGTTTAGTACTATAATGTACAATTCACAGCATGCGAAAATTTTTTCTAAGTGTATATTCATACGCTACACAGGGACGGTCCCCACGCGAAATAATGTCCCCGTATTTTAATGTTTAATAACACTGTCCAACAATATGTAGTTACTCAACACGTACAAACGCTAATAATTATGAAAGAGGATGTCCTCTCCCAGACCAACTTCGCCGAATACAGTTCTGATCCAAAGGGTCTGATTTTTTGAGGAGGGTTAAAGTTTTAACATTTTAGCCGAAAGTGCAATTCATTTATAGAAAATATCCTTACTAATATTATAAATCCGAAACTGAGTTTGTTTGTTTATTACACCTTCACGATCATCATGCAATTTAAAATATAGGATAGATTTAATCTCGATTGTACAAGGGGGCGTGGCACACAAACGGATAGAGCAGTGCTCGTCAAACTTTTGAGTGTGACGGACCGGCTTCAGTTTTTCTATTACGTCGGGGACCGGTACCTTTTTTTATTAATTATTTTTCGTTTACGATCATCTCATATATGTATTAAAATTTGTTTAAATGAATTTCTTTATTAGCCGGGTGTCTATATATGACCTATTACCATTTAATGATAGCAGATATTAGCGATTTTTTATGAATGTTTAACAAATTTAAGTTGTTTTTATTATACAAGTTGTATATAGCCTCATTAAACAGTAATATAAAACATCACAAATGTAATAACTGTAAAGTTATAATAATAAGACATATTATAAGCACGTCAAGTTTTATTAAAATTATATTAATGCTATTGGAAGGTGTCATTCCTTGTAAAGTTACGAAAGTCGATGTTTACTAATGCGAGAGGTGAGCCTGTTTACGTGAAATTTCTAGTGCTACTACCATGTAGATAATTGTACCATGGTTAGAAGTGTGGAGTATACATATAGTCGTATATGTATATATAATCGTTTAAAAAATCGTTGTCCATTTCGCGACGCCCTTTGCGGACCGGCGACTTATGGCTTACGGACCGGCACCGGTCCGCGGACCACCACTTTGACGAGCACTGGGATAGAGTACTGGAACTTGGTATGGAGATACATATATGTATGTATGTATAAAACCAATTAAACACTCATGGAGGAGGGCTGTCAACTGTCGAATTAGCGAAACTATTTGAAAATTATATTAAAAAATGGATATCAAGAGACTTAAAAAAGTTGTAATTGTGACAATAGTCATAATATGAATTTTGTCAGATTTGTGGGAATAGGGCGGTTAGTTGTAAAATGTTTTGAGGTGATTTCCACCAGTTTTAAAAGTCGAATTTTAATTAATTATACTCAAATTAAAGTGTCAAACGTAAAAATGTTTAGAAATGTTCAGCTCGAACATGTAGAATCTTCTGCGATATCTGAAAAGGGTTGCCACCTGTTTTAAAACTAAGTTCAATTACTGTTATTTTGTAAGTTAAATGAGCTAATACAATATAGATATTAACTGAAAGTCAAGAAAAGGCTTTACTTCTAAGCTACATAAGTACATATATGTATCAGTGTTTCCACATATGTGAAAATTCAAATTCAACTTGAATTATAGGAATTAGGTAATTTGAATGCATTTGTATGTATTACAATATGAGTGTCAGACGAAATAGGTTTAAAAAGGTTACCAACTGTTGAGAAAGTTATTGTCAAACTATTCAATAATTTCAATGTTGGATTCACTTCTAAACCACATGCAAGGGGGTTGTACTCTTTTTTATTCCATGTATGTACAAATGAATTCAGGGTATAAGTTAATTGAAAAAGTATCACAAGAGAGATGTTTAGTTTGAAAATATTTTGAAGATGGTTAAATAATTTGAAATCCCCTGTTTTTGGCATGGTTTAAGTATGCTGAGATTTATTGAAATTAATTAATGTAGCACGCAGAAAGTTCATGCACTCAGCACCCGCATCTATGGCGATCTAGTCATCTATAAAACGATTTCAAATGAAATTTCTGTCCTCAGGCTTCTGCAGTAGAATTTAATGAGGCAATGTTTTCCCACTCCTACTTAAATGGGTATTCTTGACCCGTCCTCAAAACAGCCATAAGGAAAGGTCGTTAAAGTCATTTAGAGGGTTAAAATGTTCCAAGAAAATTTTAAGCAGGCAATTTTATAGGTGGTCACTGAAGATTAAAAACTTGTACGGGTTAGGATAAGTGTATAAGAAAGCTTAGTTAAAGATAATGTTCACATAGTTGGTATAGATATGAACATTACGAACACCTACACTTACGAGCACTAGGGTAGATCGATTTGTATGGAACACAATTTTTAAAGTCAAAGGCAAAGTTGGTCTGGGAGACATCCTGGTTACTAACTATTAAAAATGTTTTTTGAGACCCATGCGTTTCTTTGAAATGATGAAGAAATTTTTTAGCTCTAAATTTTTCCTATTTATGGCAACTAAAATTTTATTTAAACAGATATCAGTCATCTAGGGTAAATATAAAGTTTTTTTTGTGACCCAGTTTAATATGCAATGTACATTGGAAATACATACAAATGTAAATATTGACTCAAATTCGATTCGTCATCGATACAGAGTTTGCAAAATGTGCGTACACTTACGAATCGTGTTAAGTATACTCCATTGTTTAAATGTTTTCGTTGGCACTGAACTGAATTCTCTACATTGGACCAGTTTTTATGAAGCCTTTTGTTTATTCTCTTCCTTATTTGTACTTGGATGTATGTACATACACATGTATGTATATCTGCATGCATACCTTGTTTACCATTTCGGTTTTTTTCTGTAAGTTTTTATGTCGTTTCAGAATTTCATTACATTTGCAATAAATTTTGTCGCGAATGGAGATGAAATTATTGTATTTACTTAACATAAATTCGAATTTGTTGCTGGCTTGCAATGTCCAAAACGGAGGTACAAATTGGAAAGTTAAACTGTATGAGTAAAAAAAAAAAACACTAAAAAGAATATTGATCGCTTAACGGTTTCACGTACATATTTTAAAAGAGTCCGGCTTCATGATTTTTTAGACGAACACACTTTGGATATATGTACAAACATACATACATATCGACTCCTTTGCGCGAAATTATCCATCCAAACCAAACCAAGTTTTTTCTACTTTTCGTTTTTTTACTACGTACAAAAACTGTTGTGTGGCACATACAATAATTTTGCGCTATAAATTTCGTTGTAACATACGATAAAATATACAGTAAATTTTTAGCGTGACAATAGTGATTTCCAAGAATGATAGAATACATGAGAGAAGATTTTTGAGCGTAATTTTTACGTGACGTCATCTTGTTGAAATTGCGAGAGAGAAATGCCAAAACGCATAGGAAAATATGTAAACAATTTGTTAATATTAATATTAAATCAATCAGGAATCAATAAGTATATGAAGTCTAATTAAATAGGAACATGAGCAATGATTTTGGGCATTTAGCCCTTTAGGCGATCTTCAGCATATGCCGGATGTTGGAAAAATGCATGAAGTTATATGTATGTAGATACATATGTACGCTTGGCTTTTATTTTCACTTTTACAATTTGCCATTGCAAACTCCATTTTGCCTTGTAATGTTTCAATAATTGTGTACAACTACTACAACTACAACTACGCAGAAATATTAACACACAAATAGTTAAATTGGAATTGTTTAGTTATTTGCCCACTGGTTTTGGGTTAGTGGGCGGAGGCGGAGGGGGCATGTGTCTTGATATCAACCCGCTAGAAGGAGCATAGGTCACACTTTGTAAAAAGTCACACCTGATCTCTCGAAACCTTCCACGTACCTCCGGGGAACCATTGGAAAATGGTCTAAAATTTGCATTTTGACACCTGAAATGTAAACTTGATAAACAGTATTTTTGTGCAGAACACCTTTCCATTGTTAAAGGTATTCAACATTTATTGTGCATATAACTCCGGGTATGCCACCCATAGTATATTTGCGTAGAACTCGCTCCGAAATTCACAAAAAAGTGCATTTTTCAGACCGAATTTATTAATAAATTAGTGAGCACAAGTTACAAAATTAGGTTTTGCGATAAGGTGCAGACCATTGGCAAAAAGTGTGTGTAAAATTTTTTGAATCGGATCACCCATTCTAACTAAACTGTACCCAGTTAAATAGTTATTTAATTTTCCTCAATCAACAATAGCACCAAGACGACGTCACGCACGCAGCTGATTCCATCAAATTCACAAAGAGCGGACAAATAAAGAAAAACTTTATAAAAAAAAACATATATATAATACAATGGTATGTCATTTTTACAAGAATTAATTTTTTTTTAAGTCAAAGTTGGGCATATTATTTTGGACCAAATGCAGAGACCGAAAATATCTGGTCCACATTAAACACATTGTAACTTTTCCTATCATTCATTTTACTTTTTGTGATATATCCCTCTGAAAGCGTTTTATGCGAGGGAGCTTATGGGTAATGACTGTGAGAAATGGAATCGCTAACGAAAATAAAGGCCAACCGCAGTTATTTATAAAAAATTTTTTTGTTGAAAATGTGAGTTATTAAATTTAATTATGCTGGGGAGAAAATATATGATGAAAATGCAATGAAGTAAAACAAACTATTAAGAATAGTAAGTAAAACTGTTTTTATTCACTCAAATAATCACCGTTATAAACTTTTTTTTACAGACTTCACACACTCAAACTTTGTTATCACCACTCGTATCCAAGTCAAAAAAACTGCAGAATTCAACGCTTGATTTCGGTCTATCTTCTTACCTTCAAAAAGTAAACTATACTAACAAGAAGCAAACTACCGAAGCACTTCACTCACTATTTTTAACATACCTACTTATATACCGTTGCATTTAAAACAAAAAAAAGCAACTGCGCCTGGGTCACACTGGAGAAGTGAAACTTCCTTGCAAAAAATTGTGAGACTAATCTCTAAAGAGAGTATTCGAGATTAGTCTCAGTCAGGTACAGTTAGGCATTAATTAGTCGCAATCAGTCTCATATGGGTATTATTGGAGATGAATTAGTCTCAACTCATCCCTTACGGGTATAATTGGAGATCAATTAGTTCCTGGCTCATCTCCAACGGGAACAATTAACGATTGAATGATATATACGCACTTAGTCAATCAAGTTTCATGTGCGGCGTTGGCAAATAGAGAGAGTATTCGCCTAACAAACCTGAGCAACCTGGTTCGAATCGCAGCTGGCGCAAATTTTTATTTTTATACCCGTTCGGGTATAAAGGAGAACAATTAGTCTATTCATAGGACATGCTCGAACAAAAGCGAACAGTTCATTCCATATAAAGAGATCAAAAGTGGTGTTAGTCGCATATTCCTTTGCGATTGCTCCCGGAGTCATCCTCGATTAGTCGTATTTTTTGCAGGGTTACGTTACATATCCAGTTTATCTCATAAACAATATACATACGTGTGTGAACACATACATCTGCTTTTGCTTAAGGTTATATTTTTTTCTTTTTAACCGACTTCCAAAAAAGGCGGAGGTTATCAGTTCGTCGGAATATTTTTTTTATGTATGTTACCGCATAACTTTGGACCACGTCAACGGATTTTGGTAAAATCGGAAAGGTAGTGTCTCAGAGGTGGTCCCATAGTAATCTGGTTAAAATCCAAACAGTGGATCATGAGATATATATATATATATATTTTTTTTTTATATGAGAATTGAAGTCGTTTTTTTTTGCTAAAAATTACTTGTTATACTTAATTTTTTATTTTAACCGACTTCACAAAAAGGAGGAAGTTTATCAATTCGTCGGAATATATATATATTTTTTACCACGTTAACCAATTTCTATAATTCTTCTTTTAAAGGAAGTGTGTTGCCTTACAGGTGGTCCCATTCTAATTTGGTTTAAATCCGATCATTGGATCATGAAGTGATTAACAATAATCTTAAATTTGTATATGAGAATTGAAGTCGATTTTATTTTTTGCTTAAAAATTACTGGTTTTTATCTCGATTTATGTTATTCTGTTTTCCTTTATCTTTATCTCTATCGGCAACAAAATCAATAGTAACATCAATCAAAATATCAAAAACAAAATCGATAAAAATATCGATCGATTGATCGATAACATAATCGAAAAATATCGACAACAATCGGGTATCGGGTATAAAAATATTTTGAGTTCGCTAAATGCGCTCACCATGTATTTTATATGGCAAAAAACAATTTTTCGAAGAAAAGGTATAGAATCTTTGTAAATGAATATTTTTCATTTTGCAAACTCGTTTCCCTTCAGAAGACTTCGAGGAATAATACCAAATATTTTATTTAACTCGTAAATACTAAACAATGGTTAAATAAACAGTTGGGCATTATTCTTTGAAGTCTCCTGAAGATAAATATAAAGATAAATACAAAAAGCCTTTTTTTTTGTAAAATATAATCTCTAAATATTTTTTAATTAAACAAGAAAAAATGGGTATACTTACCTTTTTCGAAATAGAACAACCCAAGGGGGCGAGAGAATTAAAATTCCGATTTTACTCTACCCACTTTAATTTTTGTGGACCAACCTATTGTACATACAAGTAATGAAGTTATGTTCATTCGTGTTCGTATTACGCACAAACGGCTCAAGTAATTCGTCAACACTTTTTTCATTCTGCTTTTCTTTCTTTAGAATGCTTATGCGAAAAAAAAATTTCTGAAAAGTTTTATGTAACGTATGTACTGCATTAGAATAAAACAAATTTTTTTCAAAAAGGGTTGCCACCTTTTATTAAACTTACAGTAATGGATTTAAGCGTGTTAAATATCTTAGTATGGGTTTGAATAAGCTTTAGCGTCAATATTATTTGAAGTAGGCATTTGATATTGAGACTTTTTTTCGTTGAATACATTTAGTTTTATTTGTCCCCCGATAAATACCCCTTTTTCGTTTTCAGTTGTACCCCAAGTCCCCCAATTTGCGCTCGTCTGTACCCCATTCGTCATTTTAGTTCTGGCAACCCTATTATCAGGATGTGTTTGAATTAAAACAATTAAATTACCCCAATTGCCCAACTCGATTTTTTATCAAACAAACCGGTTTGTTCATTTCATACAAATCTTTACCTCTGAACAAAAGTTTTGATTTTTTGAAGTTTGAAGGCTTTTTCCAGTTTAAGGGAAACTCCTAAATAGTTTAAAAATTATATCCTAGGTTAATCATCATATTTGATTCTAATAAATAAATTTTCGAATAACTCCAAAACCGGGTTTGGAAAAAAGGCGAATAATCGAACACCCTAATTATACCCCATACAATACTCTTGTACACATATATGTCTGTACGTACATACATTCATGCATATGTTCCACTGTTAAAAAACCCAAAGAAGTATTTCGGATTTTCTAAATTATTAGATGATTATTTTTTTTAAATTGGTATGTATATAAAAATATACATATTTCTGCTTTTTTTTCAACAAAATTTAAGCAAAATAAAATCGATTGAAAACAGTTAGGCAACTACATACATTGCCTTTCAAGGTCACAAACGAAGCACAAGTAGCAACTCCGGGAGCAAGAGCAGAGCAATAGCAGCCGGAGCGGTAGCGAATCAATAGCAATAGTGAAAATTTTTGGTTGCTTGCTACGACTTACTATAGTGGTGTCTGCTATCGCTCCGACTACAAATAGCAATTCGT
>NW_023458564.1:20196611-20208250 GCF_013731165.1 Rhagoletis pomonella | reverse complement strand
CCGATTTGTTATAATTGCTTCAAATAATTTAGGAATTGCCGAAAGCTGTATATATGTATAAATATACACATGGCATGTATAAAAATGTACATATGTACATGTGAGAGAGTGTTGTAGGTTTGGGAATTATTTGTAGTTAGTTTCCTGGAACGGTATAACGGCCACTATAAAAATTGTTGGCCTAGTCACAACGATAGTATTAAAACGCTACTGCTTGCATACACACAAGTACTACATAAGTATGTATGTACATTGCTTTTAACACCTGAATAATTCCATGTAGGTTGAATTCACTACCCAGTAAGAATCTTAGACATAACTCATTTCAAGGACTAATGCAAAGACGCGCACAACCCATGGTGTAGTCATAAAAAAACGATAGTGTCCTTTGAGATATGCTGACCTGCATCCCAAAAACAGCGAGCGGCCTCAGTGAAAAAATTATCCTCCTTAAAAACATAGTCTCAAAATCTGCCACATGCCTGGGTATAGGACAATATTAACTTTAAAAATATAATAATAATAATGGAGCTTACACATAAGTTTATGTTTGGCGAAGCTTCTCCTCGGATTTGTGGCGTACGCGTTGATGTTGTCGCCAGAGATCGTAACAGTTACAACTTTTATTTAAAAAAATCGCTCTTTAACAAATAATTTTAGAATTTTATTTAATTACTCCTTAAATAACTGTTACTTCTGACTTTTAGTTTATAAATACAAAATAACAATTATTTTAGATTTTTATCTAAATAATCTGCAAATAACAAATAATTTGTATGCTTAAATTATATGTCTTGGATAACAGTTATCGAAGTTTTTTATTTATAAAACTCATAAGCAAAACTCAGTCACTGACCTTCATTTTTTAAGTCATACTTATAAAAGTCATTTGTATAAGTCGTTTCCTAATACCACCCAAGGCACATTAAACAGGTAGTATCAGTAGAGCAAAAACAACATTTGCGTGTATTTGGTTGTTGGTTCTGGTATCGAAAGTGTCAAAAACTGTTCTGAATTTTTTCTTCTAAATCAAAGCGTGCCATGTGAAATACAAAAAATTATAAAAAATAAAAAATTGAAATTGGAAAAAATAAAAATTGATGCAACTTTCTTTCCTAGTAAATTTGTTTGCTTCTCGAAGCATTGATCCATCCTTTGCAAGGCCCAGTAATCAGCGGTCGTGCTGCTGAGTTGGGCGAACGTTCCAAAAGCTGCTATTCAATCGCTTGTTTTGTATGGAAAAAGGTTTCACATGCAAATGGATTTTAACAATTCAGAATTTTTGTGAGAAAAAATTAAAAATATTTGACATTTTCGAGACCAAATAATTTGAAAATAAATCAAATCAGCTGCTCTACTGATACAACCTGTTCAATGTATTCAAAAGATTTAAAAATTAAAAGTCGTTGACTCATTTATATTGTTGAATTTTAAAAGTAAAAGTCACTGACTGATTTTTTTTTTATGACTTTTATAAATAATAAATGTTGTCATTTGTACAAATAGGCAAACAAAGCAAGCGAGTTTGGCGACCACGGTAGCCGAGTGGTGAAAACTGCGTGTTACAAGTCTATAGGTGCCAGATAGATCCTCGGTTGGAGCGGTAGCCAGAAATTTTTTTGTTTTTATTATTTATTTTCTTTTTTTATATTTTCTTTGACTTATATATTTAATTTTACTTTATTTTGTTTTCACTTGTTTTATTTAATATCACATTTTTTTATTTTACTATTAGTTAATTTAATTTTTTAAAGTTAAATTTTATTAAAAAAGTCAGCAACAACTAACTGAAATCAACGTCAAAAATATAGATCTTATAAAAAGTTTAAAAATAAAAAATAAATAAATGAAAGTTCTACTCGAACCCACGCTCTTGCAGTTCGTTATTTTTTATTACTGCCGTCTGTCAGGGCGAAATTATTATGCGCATTTGTGTGCTAGTTAATCTGCACAAGCGGATGGTAAGGGCTAAGCTCAGGAATTTACCGGGGTCACACAGGGCGGATCGTAAACGGCCTACTTCGGTGGGTTTGCTGCTAATAACCAATAAGCAGTCCTAGACCAAGAGCGGCAGGAGCCGAGGGCCTGATTTAAAAGATCAGAAATGCTTGATGAATCTCCTGTGTCCGGGCGAACAGATTCCGCCTCCCAAAAAGCATCCCAGGAGTATGACCAGTTAGATCCTGTTCATGGCATACTGGAGCATGTTTACGATTAGTTCGACATTGGGCTGGCGAGACCAGTATTCCGCCGCCTCACAGAAATGGCTGGTGGGCTAATACTGCAATCGCCTCCGTCTCGTTAAAACCCTGGCAGGTCTTCAAGTACGTTCTATACACGTCGCTATTTAATTGGCCGTACAGGTCCAGTTGAGATTTACTCCTAGGTTTGCGCTGTCTTGGCTGTGAATACAATATCCCATAAGGACTTGTGACAACCCTCGCAATGGCCTGCTGCTTTGAGAGAAGGGAACTTCGGGACACTTAAAGCGGCTGTGCTACGTGTGGAGATGCGGCTTAAAGTGAAGACCTAATGGAAATTAAATGATCAAACAAACAACAAAGACAAATGAAACAGATGTAGATTTTCTCGAGGAAGAATGCAGCGCATTCAGAAAGAGCAGTAGAGTTGTGCGCTCCCCGCCACAAACTCCTCTGCAGGTAAAATCCGGCACCACGAACACGGCGAAAGCTGTCGACGTGGCGCAGAAGGCTACACCATTGCAAACGACAACTCCCGGCAGCCGGGATAGTCGTTATTAAACGCCAGCTGCAGCAAAAGGGACAAGCATGCCACCGCAAGCTCGGGAACATGCGAAGGCACTGAAGATGAGCAGTTGGTCCAGATTCAGCTCGTCTTGAAGACGATGCAGAGTGCTATCTCCAAACAGAAAAATGTGTCCATGGACATAAAAACGGGTATGGCCCAAATCGCGGAGAGCTTAAATATACTAAGCTACCTCCGAGAGCAGCGCCGGAAGGGGTCTAACCTTTCCGAGCTGCGGAAAACTGGCCTTGGCTTGCAAAACAGAGCTCGAACTCGATCCGACTTCCCTACAGGCGAGCCGGAAAAGAAAAAAAATATACTAATAATAATAATAAGAGTAGTAATAATATTATTACTAATGATGGTAATAAAAATAATAATGGTAATAATAATAATGCGCAGAAACCCGTACCAGATAACCAATGGAAAACGGTTGGAAAACGCAAAAAGCCCAAGCCAGGGCCGGCGCCAAGTGAACCCTTGGCGAGGCAACCAGCCGCAAAAAAAAAGAAGAGGGTGAGAAAAAAGAAGAATCTCGCCAAACTAATCATTAAACCAGCTGAAGGCAAAACCTATGCAGGGATGCTGAGAACGATACGTGGTAAGCTCCAACCTAAGAAGATGGAGACCGTAATTCGATCTGTTCGGAAAACCCGCGAAGGGGGCGTGCTTATCGAAATGGAGCGCTGTGGCGACCACTCAGCATTTAAGGAAAATGTGTGCACTGCCATTGGCCAGCTTGGAAACGCCCGTATTCTCACTAGACGTTTACGTCTAGAAGTTCTGGCATGGACTGCCTAACCACGGCCCCAGAAGTGGAGACCGATATACGCGGGGAATTAGGAGACAAGATGAATGGCCAACTTCGCGTCTCTCTCCTCGCTGTAATCTCGCGAGAACAAAGAATGACCGTGGTAGAAATCGACGAACTGCCAGGCCGGACTCTTATTGAAAAGGGGAAGTGGCAAGTAGGTTGGATTATCTGCCGCGTCCGAGAGCGCGCGGTTGTCCAAAGGTGTTTCCGTTGTCTGGGATAAGGCCACAAAAAGGCGCCATGCAAAGGCCCAGATAGAAGCAGTTCATCTTAGAAATGTGGTCAGCAGGGCCACATAGCCTCTGCATGTAAAGAAAGTCCATGCTGCTACCTGTGCTCGGCAGGAGATGGACAGAAAAATCACCTCATCTGCCCGGCTTGGGAGCGTGCAAGGCCTTCAGGGATGGCCTTGCTAAGACAAACCTTGGGAGAATATGAGACAGGAGTAGGGTAGCTGATGACCTGCTGGACCAATTGGTTCTTGAACAAAGAGCAGACGCTGTCATCATCAGTGAACCCTAAAGAACAAAGAAAACCTGGCATGTTGACCAATCCGGCTCGGCCGCGATATGGATTGCTAACTCCAACCATCGCGCAGAGAGCAGCGGAGTCGGCCGCTACTACGTCTGGGTGAAAATGGCGCAAATCACTATGGTGAGCTGCTCCCTGTCTCCAAATGACACAGTCCTTGTCTTCAGGGAAAAGTTCGAAGGCCTTGAAGACGAAGTAACACGAGATAACTGGTCACATAATTGTTGCTGGAGATTTTAACGCAATAGGCGTTGGGGAAGACTGGTCCTTGATATGGCAGCCCGCATTGGCCTGACCATCCTCAACACCGGAACGACCCCTACGTATCGAAGGCCGGGTTTTGGGTACTCTATCCCTGGCATAACCCTGGTCTCAGAAAGCCTTCTTCGAAGGGCTGACGGATGGATAGCGATGGAAGGCCTGAGTGGTAACGACCACAACTACATCTCCTTCCAAATTACTGAAACAACGCGAGGGCAAATATGTAGTATCCCTCGCAGGAAACCAGGATGGAACCCGTCTAGGGTCGATGTTTGCAAGTTCGACAAAGCACTCCTAGCAAACTCCCAAGGTATTTCACCCACAACGGGAGAGATCCACAACAGGGAGTCTTGTGCTAAGCTGGTCGAAGAAACCATGCCGCAGAGGAGAGCATGGTCAGATACAAATCGGGTATACTGGTGGAATGGCCGAATTGCAGAGCTGCGAAGGGCCTGCCATAGAATGCGGAGACTTGCAACGCGCGCTCGTGGTAGACCTGATGCGCTAACCAGAGAAGCAGCCTACAAAAGCGCTAAGAAAGCACTTGGGGCCGAGATACAGAAGAGTAAACGGAACTGCTGGAAAGCGCTATGTGACGAAGTGGGTCGTGATCCCTGGGACCAGGGTTACAAAATAGTGATGAAAAAGTTCCGCAAGCGATGGATGGGGTTCAAGTTAAGAATATAGTGGATGCACTATTACCCACACACCCACTAAGATAAGATACAGTGTTCGTCGAGGAGCAAGCCGAGGCAGCACTGTTTTCGACAGACGAGCTGAAGTTAGCCACGCGAAGCATGAAAACCGGCAAGGCTCCAGGCAGCGAAAACGAGCCCTAATCTCCTGCTTAATATGAACAACAGCTGCCTTAGGGCCTAGGTCTTCCCAAGCCAATGGAAGATGGCGAGGCTGGTGCTTATACCCAAGGGCAAAGGGGACCGAAACTGCCCTCATTTTCCCGGCCACTCTGCATGCTAGACACAGCAGGCAAGATGATGGGGAGTCAGCACAAAATACGCTAAACGTCAACCATAGAAAGTGAGGGAGGCCTTTCACCCCGACAACATGGCTTCAGGAAGGGACACTCAACTATAGGAGCAGTTGGAGAAATAGTCGAGGTGGTACATAAGGCCGAAGAAGCCTGCCACCAGGCGCGGCCAATAGTGTTGGTAGTCACACTGGATGTCAAGAACACCTTCAACTCGGCAAGATGGGACGACATGCTGGAGGCCTTGGAACGGTCATTCAAGGTTCCAACATACTTGCTAGATATGATCCGGGACTACCTCAGAGACCATTGGCCTTTGTACGACACAACACAAGGTCTGATAAAGAGACCTATAACCGGCGGAGCGGCACAGGGGTCTGTACTTGGCCCTGACCTCTGAAACGCCACGTATGACAGTCTGTTGCGCATGGAAATTCCGGAGAGCGCCTCCATGTCGCCTTCGTGGACGATGTGGCCGCCGCCATAACAGCAAGAAACGTCTAGATAGCAGCACAGCTCAAGCTAAACCAGGTCATGCGCAACGTCAGTGGATGGATGAGCGATCACGGTCTGCAATTGGCTACTGCCAAAACAGAGATCGTGCTCCTCATCAGGAAACGGATCCCAACAATTATAAACATGATGGTCGGACCTCAATTCGTGACAACTTGTAAGTCTACAAAATACCTAGGGGTGAAGCTTAACAGCAAACTCACATTCTGGGAACACATCCATGGATTATGTGAAAAAGCTGCGCAGGGCACGGTGGCTCTAAGCCGACTGGTGGCGAACGTGGCCGGCCCGAAGCCTTGCCGCAGGAAATTTCTGATGTCAGCAGTCCAGTCGGTGCTCCTGTATGGGGCAGAAATATGCATATGACGCATTGAAAGTCAAAAAATACCGGATTCAAATGTCTTCGGTCCAGCGCAGAGAGGCACTACGCATTCCTTCTGCATACCGTACAGTGTCCGCGGATGCGGTTCTAGTTATTTCTGGCGTCATGCCAATTGAGCTACTTGCTTACGAGCGAAAAGGGATTTACAATCTCAGTGCCGAGGTAAGTCGATCAGCTGCTGCGGCAAGGGCGCGCGAGCAACTAATCCAACTTGCACTTTGTGACACTAAAATTGAGTGGGCTTTAAAACTGCTGGCTCAATATTTTTCTATGAATTCTAATGGAAAAGCTCGAAATTTACCAGACGCCATACTTTATCCGACACTTTGAATTTTGCAATTCTGACAGCGGACTCGTAATTAGTCACCCCGGAAACCCCTTGGTGCGAAATTTCGAATCATTTCTTCAAAGCTTCGAATTTTGACCGCACTTTTGGACTTCGGTCGAACTGTGCGGCGTCGCCACCACCCATTCGACGACGCCCCCGCCGCAAAGCCTCTTGGCGTAGATCTCTAATAATTACTCAGACATTTTATTATGATGATCTCATTATGAAAATAAATGTATCCATAACCATATTCCCACTTATTTATTCAAATTAACATAGGAAAGTTGTGCTACCCAGGGATTGATATTCGACTAAATAATAACCGGTTGTCTCCTTATTACCGCCGAACCGAACCGAACTTGTTTTTAATGTAAACATATTGTTTATTGTTACTGCTGGAACATACGTACTCTATTACATTACAAGTGATTAAAACTAATAACATACTGACATTGTTTACAAACATGTATGTACATATTTTTCAAATCGCGCCACTATTACTTAATAATTACCGGCTACACTTTCCCTTCACTTCAATATGCACTTCGATTATTCTATATTCTATGCACATACATATGTACATATGTACATATGTATATATGTATGTATCTATACTGCATGTGGGTATACATTCTATGTACATATACATATCTATAAGTATAACCAAAGAACGATCTAATTGTGAGCAAACTGCAAAACCTCAATTAAGCTAAGAGAGAGAAATTCGAATGCGCTCCACTCAGTGAACTCTCACCGCACAACTGAATATGGTTGCATCTCTCGCTAATACTCAAAGTTCATAAATTCCTAAAGAAAATAGCACAGCAGCAGACTCTGAGTGCTATCGCGTTGCACATGTGTCTGAATAGAAGTATGTATGTATGTGTGCAGAAGAAGTGCATGCGCCGTAAAATGTCAGCAAATGCACCGCAGTGAGTCCGGGCAAATACTCTTAAAATGCCGTATGAGAATGCTGCGAATGCTGTATGAGAAAACTGCTGTATTACCTGGAGCTGCAAACCAGATGCAATTGAGAGTGAAATGAAAATGAAATTGATTTTTCTATTGATGTTGTTGTTATAAACGAGGAGGCGCGTCTAGCTTCGATGTAACATAGGAGATATGTAGAGTTTGTCATTAGAGAGTAGGTGGGGGCGTATACGTGATATAATTCATTCTTGGTTTTGTGTACATAAAAACGAAATGAACTAACTTGGAAATGCATTCGACTTTGCTCAACTGAACATATTCCGGGATTCCAGCCTTTTGTAGGTCTCGGGATTTTCGGAATGTGTAACTTGCACTGATGGCATTAATAGAAACTTTGTTTCGTGACCAGTATTAGCTATATTTTTTTTTTTGTTTAAGAATTAACATAATAATATGGGCATCAAATTAAAGAGGAAATTCTGAAGAATTTAACTAGATTAAATTTTTTGGTACATAAGCACGAGTATCTACGAGTATTGAAAATGTCCTTCTAAGACTGCATCGTTGAAATATTTTTATATTTGCTTTTCAAAAAATTATATGTTAAGGATTTATATAAACTCGATAACATCCTCGAATTTCGTCCTTCTAACTTTATCAGCTAAAAAATTACCCATTCGTCCTTGTGAATCCAAAAAATTTTATTTGTTTAATTCCAACGTAATTTCTTCTTTTATTTGGTACCTATACCTTTATTCGACATTGCATTGAATTTTTGAAATAATTTTTCGAATTAATCATATCTTTGAAATTACAAAGTCCTTTAACAAAGAGAGAAAAAATAAAAACGCAACTTTAAATAAAAAAGTAGGTTTCAACCCCATTTATCTATTATTTTTTTTATGGGAGGAAAAATAAAAAAAACATTTTTTTTTTGTTTAAGTTGTTGAAAAGTAATGAATATCTAAATCCCGAGACTAATCCCGGGATCCCAGGATTGTGATAACCACATATCGAAAATCCCGGTATCGTAAAAAGCGAAAAAATTAACATCCCTAATATGTACAATATATGTATATAAACTACGTGTAATTCTAAGCAAATTCGCCAAAGGAACCATTGGTGTAAAATCAATTTAGGGTTCACAAAACTGCGAAAATAGGTTTCGAAGGAAATGTGTTGCGCTCTCTGGTAGAAGTTATATGAAAAACATAAGTGCAGTGCATAAGTGCTTTTGTTCTATACGCGCATAGTCGAAAAAATCGACCATACAAATTGACCCGCCCTAATGTACATACATATTGGCTACGTTCTTCCCGTTGAGCAAATTTTTATAATATTCCGTTACTCTTCTCACTTAGTTACTGATAATTTAAAAAATATTACACATTCACTAAATAATCGTAGCAAAATCTGAACTTTGCTGTCTAATTTCGCAACCGAAATTCCATCTACTGCAGGATTTCAATTGCATCGAATATTTCTGCCTTTTTTAATCCCACATTCTCCCTCTCAGTGCTCACAACACCCTTCTTCGCATTCCTCCCGCCAAAGAGCAATGTACAATTTTATACATACAGAGCACACATGCGAGTATGCGCATACACATTTATGTATATATATTTGCATTGTCGCACTACAAATGCACCCCTTCTCCTGCATGCCATTATTTACATACATATGTATGTATATACATACGTAGGTATTTACAAATGCCTGTGGTTGCGTGAATGGGTACATTGCAAATCACGTACACACATCCATATACATATATACATACATATATTCCCACATATGTATATACATACACTTGTGTATTTGTGGATGCGCACATGGGTGTGCGAGGCGTCGTGTGAGTGACCTATCTCAATGCAATTGCATGTGTCGTTTACCATTTTTAAGTTGTTCTCATTTATCTTCACTTAAATTGACGCATCGTTCTTTGCTATTGTTGTTGCTTTTATAGTGCGGTTGTAAGCCTGTTTGTTGTTATTGTTAGTGATATTATTCCATATGAAGTGGTTTTATTGTCACAACTATTTGGTTTATTTATAAATAATTTATTACTCATTCAACTCCTCATTGTGGCAAATCCAAATGCGAGGCATGAATACATACATACATACATACTTATGTACATACATGCATACATACATATCGCACACCGTCTTCAAAAGAGTCACAACTCAAAATAACACGTTTGTCAGAAAATGCGAAAAACTATTTCTTAGCACACGATAATCATGTGGGCAGGGCGACTTTAGCTTAAGTTTTTTTTGACAAATTATAACAAATATTTGCTGCAGCTTTTGCTGAAAGGTAAATAAAAGCTCTGTACGCATTTTTAGCGCATAGTCTCAAAAATGCCAAATTTTGAGTTGAGACTCTTTTGAAGACGGTGTGCGTTATGTATAGTATACATTATATGACCAACCGTACTTCTTTCGGAAGTACAGTACTTCTTTTTTCGCTCTTGTATTTCGTCCTTCGAAGTACAGTCAAATGTACTTCTTTGCGATATTTTGTACTTCAGGAGGGAGTTTCTGATTCGGATCGCTATCGCACTTTTTGACGCATGATATAAATGGTTTTGCGTCAAATAGTGCGATAGCGATTCTAAAATGGTCGCTAACTAGTTACAGAATCTCCCCCCAAGTCCTTTACTTCTCCGATCTTCTGGACGATCGTCACATGGCCTGGGCGATGAATTCGTTCAAGCCATTAAAGTCGCCGGGGACCAATGGCATCATATACCTGCGCAGCCGCAAAGCGCTCTGAAGGAGTCGTGTAATTGGTTGGATCCTATTTATGCGAGCTGCGTGAGGACCGGGTACATCCAAAGGCTTGGAGTGTAGACAGTGTTGCTTTCATCTCGAAGGCCGAAAAATGATCTCATGTTTCCCCTCTTCGTTTTTGCTAAAAACGCAAGAGAGAACTGATAGACCTGTACATAAGAAACGCGATTTCTCGTGACTGTCTTTCAAGAGCTCAATATGCTTATTGCAAGAAATACAGTGAATACAGCCCTGAAGAAATTGGTACAGTGGTCAGAGGAAGCCTTCACGCGTGAAGATTGTGCAGTAGGGGCCTTCTTCGATATCAAAGGGCCCATCTACAATGTCACTCCAGAGGCAATAGTCAAGTACATTCATAATCTGGGGGTTCATATCAACCTAATAAGGCTTATCTACAGCTTACTTCGTGACAGAACTGCCGCGGTGGAGTGGGGGAGCGTTTTCACACAGTGCAGAGTCAATAGAAGCACGCCACAACGTGGTATTCCCTCTCCCCTGCTCTGGATTTAAGAGACGACTTCTATACACCCTTTTTGATCTGCCTCAAGGTTACCTGAACCAGGTAACTTGGTGGGCGATCAACGGCGACTTCCGAGGAAGCCTAACATTGAGGAAAGGGTAGGAAAGGTGTTGGTAGCCTTGTACTGCGATAGGGAAGCTATCGTTGAAAGGTTGGATCTCTCGCCCAAATTAATTCATTAGCTCTAGGAAACCAGATTTAAGCCTATATTTTTTCAAGGAGCGCTTGCCTGGCGGAACTCTCTAGAGAAGGCTACACTTGTAAAACAGGAATTAGCGGAGCAATATGAACCACACCTACACTGGCGCTTAAAATACTACATATGTTGAACACGGGTCCCGGGAACGGGTAAGGGAAACCGGGTCCTTTTGTGACATAGAAAAGCAAAAGAAAACGTTTCTCTGCCGCAGAAAATGTTTTTATAGGGCACCAGGAATGAGACTAGGAATTTCAACTGAGCCTTTTGTATCAGCTGTCAAGAGGAAGATGACGTGGAATCATCTCCAACCTTCGTGAGGCTAAGATGGAAGCATTTTGTGTCGCACTTCTGTACAAACACTGAGCTCTCAGGGATCGAAATTAGCCGCATTCGAAATTTCGTAATCGGCACGCGGCGTTAACTTAAACCACCCTAAGCTGTACTTCTGTGAGCTATGAAATATTTGGTCACATTAAGTATACATATATCTACGATTAAAGGTGAATGCATTGAGTTGCCTTCGAGACAAATTGTTGTTGCTGCCGCCGCCCGGTTATTGCAGCAAAATGTGGAGCATCAACAATTTAATTTAACAGTGGCGTGCGTTTTTTT
>NW_023458564.1:20160095-20196511 GCF_013731165.1 Rhagoletis pomonella | reverse complement strand
TGCGGATGGGCGGGAATGGAGGGTAAAAACCGTTGGGATATTATTATATATACATATGTATGTATGTGTGTATGTATACTCATCATGTATTTTATAGAACCCCTTTTATGCAACCGTCGTAAGCAGAAGTGATTTAAGGTCTATTAGGTATATTTTATACAAGTAGGTTATTTTTTATCAGTTGATAATTTTTTTCTGCAGGGTATGTACATGTGAGAGAGTGTTGGTTTGGGAATTATTTGTAGTTAGTTTCCTGAAACGGTATAACGGCCACTATAAAAATTGTTGGCCTAGTCACAACGATAGTATTAAAACGCTACTGCTTGCATACACACAAGTACTACATAAGTATGTATGTACATTGCTTTTAATACCTGAATAATTCCATGTAGGTTGAATTCACTACCCAGTAAGAAATTTAGACATAACTGATTTCAAGGACTAATGCAAAGATGCGCGCAAACCATGGTGTAGTTATAAAAAACGATAGTGTCCTTTAAGATATGTTGGCATTCATCCCAAAAACGGTGAGCGGTCTCAGTGAAAAATTTATCCTCCTTGAAATAAATAGTCTCAAAAACTGAAACATGCCTGGGTGTAGGACAATGTATTAACTTTACTGACTACATGCACGCATTGATAAAGCATACATTTTGATTTTCTTCTCGCGTTAATTATGTGTATTACAAAAATATATAGACAACGGCTTGAACTACTTACTACTGCACCACTTGACTTTTTTAGTAGTAATTATATATTTTTTATTTAAATAGTATGTATCTGCAGAGAAGATTGAAAAACAATCAAGTCAAGACTTTCTTCTCTTCGCCCATCCATCAGCGCTCGGCCTTCATAATTTAAATTCAAGTATGAATTAAAAATATTAAACATTTAACTAATTCAAGAATTAAATAGAATTATAAGCTAAATTTGAATTAAGTAGAACTACAAGCAAAATTTGAAGGGCGAATGCCCAACGCTGGTTAAATGGCATGATTCGATTAATAGTTTCCTGTGCTCTTTGCAATCTCTCTTATTCGACGACGCCACCACCGCAAAGCCTCTTGGCGTAAGCCTCTAGTATGCACTTTCTCAAACATTTTATTATGATAATCTCATTATGAAAATAAGCGTATATCCCCACTTATTTATTCAAATTAAAATTGGAACTCTCTTCTATCCGGAGATTGATATTCATAACATATATTTTATTGTTACTGCTTGTACATATGTACGTACTCCATACATTACAAGTAATTATGTAAAATGGTATCTATTGTCGGACTTAGCATGTTGGGATTTTTATCGGGTACAATAACAAAAATCTATTTTTAAATAAACTGATAGCTCATTTATGAGGCATTTCATGTCACCGCGGCCACCTCTGTGTGCGACCTCTCAGGATTTGGATGAAAGTTGAAGGGATTGAAGGTCTACGTGACATGGATATACGTGCAGCATATGTTTCCGATATGACGTAGGGTTGCCTATTTTCACGGAACTTAAATTTTAAGAAAACGTCATACATACCTATCTTTAAAGTGCTGTATTTTGGAATCCTTTAACGATATTTAATGAAAAAATGTATTTCTTTCGTCTTATTATGAGCTTTAATTGTACATTTTTACATTAATGTGCAACGTATAAAAAAACAAAAAAAAAATATTAAGTAAACATTTTTCTTTCTGATTTTTTTGATTATAGCATTTTAAAAAATTTGTATTTCTACATAAACACATTGTGGAAATGTCTGAAATCCTGAAAACCCCTTCAAGGAAATGGCAGAATTGAACTTTGTTGCAAGTTAACATGGAAAATCTGCTTACGACGTGATTGGAGGAAATTTTAAGAGACTAGCAGCTAGAGCAACTCTTCAACTCCTGATGTTACAACAAATTCGTACACCCGAAGCCCTCTACCAATGGGGTGTTGTATGTTTCCAATGGGAAAACTAACTAACCAACTAACTTCGACAATTTTTATGCGATTGCAATCAGAGGCATTTCGTGTCACCGTGGCCACCTCTGTGTGCGACCTCTCACAAAATGGTAAAATGGGATGCCAGTAAAAAGTAACTGCAACTAACTTTACAGTGAACTTTCTTTCGACTATGACTACGTGTCAATTACTTTAAAATACTTTAATCCTCAATTCTTGTACAATGAAGTGCAAGTTTGAAGTGTCTACAAAATACTGCTGATTTTGATAATTTTTGTGCTAGAAAATTGTCGAGAATATGTATGTACATATATACTTCGTATGGAAGAAAAAAGTGACACTGTCAACATATAACTTATAAACATGGGTGACCTGATCATTATGTCGAGCGCTATATTCCTGCAGGTGTGAATCGTCAATGATGAGTGATATAATTAGTGAAAGTGAATGTTATTGATATATATTGAACAACCTCATAACTTTTTCTTTGGCTGTATTAACAATCGACCATCACAACGCCAATACCACCAGCAACATTAGACATGTCCAAATAAATACGAGTCTTATAAGGTTGCTTTGATGGCATTTTTTTATATACTACATATGTACATACAATACAAATAGGTACACACTGACATGTATGTATGTAATTATTTTTATACCGTGTAATTGGTGTGCCAAAATAATGTTAATCTTACACAGTAAACTCCATGTAAATAATTTTTAACTCGCGTGATTAGAAATAACTTTTGTTAGCTTCTGAGATGTGGCAGTTTGCCTTCAAACAAATTTTTATTTATGAATATTTAATTGGTCTTTTACCAAACTCTTTTTGATTTAAATTTTAATTTTCTAACTTGATCCGCAATGAAAACACCAAATATAAGTTTAGATTGCTTACTTAAATACATATGTATGTACCTCATGGTAAGTATCGCATAGCATGTACCATATATCCGCGTAAAACTGTCAAGGCATTTGATAATTTCATCAATGGATGCAACGCGACAGTTGATTTGTTGCACAGTTGTTGAATAAATGGCTACGTTTGATGTTACTGTAGTAACGACATGCAACACATTGCAGATCAATGCCATCGACAGCAGCAGCAGAAAATACAAAATCCCAGCAAAAACAGTCTCTAACGTTAGAGAAACGATTTGATTTTACATTAGAATTCTAATGTAGTTCTCGAATTGAAAATGAGGTTAGATAACTATGTTAGAATTCGATTAGAGAATGGTTAGAAAAACACTAGACATTAGAAGCCAATTCGTATTGTACGAGCAGTGAGAATTAGTGCACTTACTTTTCAGCTTTCAAATGTTCACCGCAAGTTTCAACTCTTCCGCTCTGCAGCCGTTTTGCAATATGTAGTTCAGAGTTAGTTTTGAAATATCTAGTTCGGAACTAGCGCTTTGCCAGACTGTCTCTCAATTTTACTGCAGAGTGTTATGCACATGTTTATTGCAAATACATACATAGTCTTATAGCTCAGTTTTGCATACTTTGCACTGCACTGTATAGCATGTCACTTTTACGTAGAAATCAAAATCCAACAGTCCCAACAACATATCCCAGTCGGAAAAGTAGTAATGCATTACATGCGTGATGAATAATATAATGTAGTTTTTATGAGTTCTCGATAATATTACAGCTAACTATGTAATAAGCATACTATTGTATTCAAAAAGTACCAAAAATTTCATATTAAAACACATTAATTTCTCGATACTATGTAATGCAAAATTGAATGCCCTACTTTTCTTAGGACATCGACCTGGGGAAAAAAATCCATTTTCGAATGTGAAAGGGGTTGTTTTACTGATTATTTTTTCGATTAGTATGCATTGCACTTTCCGACTGGGATGTAATGCAGTGCGTTGGTTAACCGCTTACACGCAAAGCTTATTTAACAGATTCCTTATGTGACAAATCTCATGCAATGCCAAGTATGCATAACTGAGCCATTAGTATGTATGAAGATAAACAAAGATGTAATTGCAACGTTTGTTGTTGCAATAGTTGTTACCGCTACTTATTTATAGTTGTTGCAAATGTGTTTGTTCAACGATGCCAAATGAAATGAAAATGAAATTCCAAATGAAAACGAAACTGAAATGCTGAATGATTGCAAAATAGATAAACACATTCAGACGGGTGTGTATGTATATCCATGTATTTATACAAACACATCTATATGTAGTATGCAAGTAAAGAAAAAAGCAAACAAATGTGCCCCCGGTATATTTAGAGTCCGGCCGATTTACAATTTTTGGCCGATGCCGATGCCGATTAATCGGCCTTAGGGCAAAGAATCGGCCGATGGCTTAAAACAAACTACCTGAATATAAATTCATTCAAGAACAAATGTTTTTGATAAATTCTTATAATAACAAAAGAAAAACATAAAAAATATTAATTACAAAACAAATAGTCCTTGAAGAATCTATTATAGTTCATTCGAAATCACATTTCATAGTTGCATTCATAGTAGTAAAAATATGTGGCATCTGCTGAATATAAAAGTGTTGTATTGTATAAAATTTGTTAATAAACAGTAACCGTAGATTTTAAAAATAAAAGAATTTTTGTAACGTAAACAGTTTAACAATCCAATAAAAAGAACCCGAAGAATTCAGGAATTCAGCGTTTAATTCAAGGATAATCGTAACAATACGTACAGTAACGATATTTTAGCATTCCTTGGCAAACTTTGAATACGCTTTCGTTGTGCACTTCGCAGATACTTTTTCATACTTTCAATACACAAAGAAAAAATTTATTGTCATTTTCACATGTTGTCTCTGTTGTGATTCGAACTCGGACCTTCTGGAAGCTAACAACTAACACCTGACTTCTCTGCATTCTCAGCTACATCCATATATGTAACTGCACTTTCAAATGTTCGGTTTGAATTGTGTGCAAGCAGCAAGTCGATTGTCGGGCAATGAATTGGATTTCAACCACATTAAAATGCATTTGGCTTAAAGAACTTCAAAGTTAGTATGTTTGTTTTGCAGATGTCTTCTCAACCAATTTATAATACTTAGTATTGAATGGTGAAATTGTTAATTGCTCAAAGTTAGAGGATTTTTCAATTAGTATTGAATTATTTGCAAAGATAACAAAATTGTAAGCAGGCTGCTGGTGATTATGTCGAGCCCTAAACGACAAAATAAGGTAAGCGATTTTTTTTCTTTTTGATGCAGAAATACATCTAGATGCTCTAGGAATATTTCTGCATTAAAAAGAAAAATTTGAAAAAAACGTCGCTACCGTTATAGTGGCAGTTAGGGCTCGATATGTATGTACATCAATTTGAAATCAGTTGCTACATACATAAGCAGAAATAAATAACTTTCTGAGGACATTGTTTAAACTATGCCGTACTGGGTACATATAGTATGTTTGTATGTATGTGTACGACTGTGGCAATATTTGCGCTATTTATTTTACAACTGTGTTATCAGTTGAATTATAAACTTGTTTACAAATGCTGTTCAACATGTCGCAACCTTATTACGAGTGTTCATAATTATGAAGCGAGTTTTGATCTTTTGCTCTCGCTCTGTATGTATGTACATTCATCTTCCAATGATTTTGACATCAAGATTTGCATCTTCGTTGTAGCTAAGTAAATGTTCTTGTGTGAAGATTTGTGTTACATTTGTGTGCATTCAGATGTATACACACATACATGATTCACACAAAATTTTAGATCCATTGGAAAGAGTTAGGGCATGATTAAGTCAATTAAGGTAGCTATTCAAAAGCCCCAAGAACGAAATCTTCCAATTCGTATGTAATTTTCGAGAATTCGCTAAAGAACGAGTTTTACGCTGACGTCACACAATCAGTTTTGCCTTTCAATTTTCGCACACACATTGCTTGTCAAAAACCATCAAGATTGAAAGCCATTACGACGCCTGCATTCAATTTGGGAAGCAATTTAATTATTTGTCTTCTGAAAACCATTTTCCATTGTAGATTAACACCCAAATTCATAAAAAAATAAGGAAGCATTCAGAAGTTTATTAAAATTCGCATGCCTTTGCTGAATCGAAAGCAATATTGAAACTCACTTGAAAGGAAAAAATTGAAAGCAAGTTGTCCTTTAAGTAATAAAACAGAAGTGTGTTTGTGAAAAAGTGTGAGTGTATTGAAAACTGAAAGGGGAAAATTGAATGTTTGACGTCCCGGTTAATGAAATAAAAATACCAATAGTCAAATTTGCTAATACGTAAAGAATCCGTTTAAGAATAAAACGAAGTGATAAGTCAAATTAAAGAATGTCAAATTCGCTATCATATTAATTTTTACATTTTTTTCTTTCAATAAAAAAAATGTCGTTCCTCGGCAGGCAACCACAAACGTCCAAGTGTATTTTGTCACGTTTATATCAACTTGCTTTCTTGCTTATCCGGATCCTTGCTAGAGACTTGAATTTTAGAATTTAAAGTTTAAATATATCCAGCTCAGAACCTGAAGACAGTGCCAATTCAGTATTTGTTCTGAGGTTTCTTCGAGCTTTATAAACGATATAGACAAAAAAATCATACCTCTGTGATCAATATCCGCAACACTATCATTGCGCCTAAGAATACGTAGCCAAAACTTGAGTTTAAGCACTCTGATGATGACAACCTGTAAGGGTTAGTTTTTCAGTGCCAGTTTTTATATGACTGGAACGTTAATATAAACACAAACAGCGATGGTATGTCATCCCGTCCATCCGTAGGAGGGGCGCAGTCCGCATGTCGTACGGAAAGGCAGGAGTTAGTTAAGTGCAAAGATGTAAAACTATTCAGCTACAGAACCAAATTCATCAGCTCATTATAATATCTTTTTGTTAGTCTATCATTTATTAAGAGAGCATAGTATCGCTTTCTTAATCCAGAAAAGCGAATTCAAACGTGCTCGATTGAGAATTAACATCCTGGCATAAGCAAGTAAGTGCCTGCTAGTTTATTCAAGTACACTAAACCAAAAATCCATCGCTGGATCAAAGAAAAACTTCCCTTACTTTAAGGTCGAAAATTTTCCGAATGAGTAAAAAATTCTCCCGAATGCGTAATTTTTCTTTGGAATGTGTAAAAAACGTACACGAAAATATGGGACCGTGGATGTAATCTATCATTTTGAAGAAATTTTGGGCATGAAAAGAGGATAAAACTTCTTTAGTGCTGTTTCGTTCCCATTTTTCTTCATTTTGATTGCCGTTTTTCTTCAATTAAGAGAAGTTTTTTTTTTGGGTGTATGGATACCAATCAGGGATGCCAACTCATTTTATCTTTCTCCCCGTTGGCCACCGCGAAATTCCCGGATTTTCGGTGAAATTCTCCGCACTGGTATAATTCCATTATAAAAACTAAATTTTTTTAAGTCAATTGCTTGAATTTATAACGAATGTACTTAAAATATTTAAATGTTACAATTTTCACTAATTTCTTATAAAAATATATATATCTTATTGTAAAACATACGACATATAAGTCAATTTTAAAACTCTGGGAAAAAATCAAAAAAATGTAACAAATAAAAAAAATTATTGCAATTTTCAACTTTTTACTGCGAATTCTTAGAAGCCAATTTGATTTTCGTAGAATAATGTGCACGTTTGAAGTGGCTGAAAATTACAGCTGATTTTAGAATCTTTTTTCGCTGGGGCCTATCGCACTTTCTTCCACTCGATTCACTTGAATTTATACCTATACTGATTAAAAATTAGACATATGTATGTATGAATGTACATATTATTATTTATTGTTTGCTAATGAAAATATCATAATTTCATATATTAACAAATTAACAAATATTTGCATTGTTTAATATGTATGTATATATTAAAGTTATGCAAAATTAAACACTTTCTGTAAAAATGTCACTTTCGAAAATTCATGTCATAGTAACTTAAACAAGGCGTTATGCCATGCCATTCCATCTCAAACATATTAGTGGGATTCATCAAACGTCGCAAGATTGTTGCGAATGTCGCATTTGTCGCAAAATTTGCCATCTTGCGATACAGCTGATTAGTTTTGTATTGAAACTTTCTTGCGTCAAAATTGCGATATTGCCGTAGTATTTGAGCTGACAATCATTGCAAAGTGAAAGTCGCGAAACGTATGTTCTTTTATTGTCTCCAAATACTTCAAGAAAAAGTACATCAGTTAAGGTTGCTTCGAAACCTAACCTCTAACGCGCGGCATTTTAAAAAAATTTTACATTTGCGATCCGGAGCTGCGATAGGATACAACTTTGTTCGCAACATTGCCATTTCGCCAAAAATGCCACTTTGCGGTGTTTTATGAATCGCACTACTGTTTCAGCATGTCGCTGCTACTGTGCTAAGCTGTTGTTCATTGTTGTGTTTCTGGAACACTTTTTTAATACTGTTTGATCCTGCCTTGTATGAAAATATACTTGATACCTGAGTGGAAGATCGATCTATCTTGGCAGCCAGTTCGAAAACGCCCCTATTTATGAAAACTTTTCAAGAACGCCCTACTTCAGAATTTTATTGAAGAAGGCTCTATTTAAAAATTTGATTGAAAAACGCGTTATCTTGGAATTTGGTTGAAGAACACTTTATCTCAGCTGCCGATTCAAAAACGCCATATCTCAGCACATTTTCAATGTATTTTCAGCTGAGATAGGGTGTTTTTCAAAAAGCTTCTGAAGTAGGGCGTTTTCGAAATGGTCAATCTTCTACTCAGGTGACGATATGTAGATTTTTAATTAGACAATTGTTGAATACCTTTTAATATAAAGGAGCTTGAAAAATTTGCAAAATCTCTTCTCGTATATTTAAAGTAATTAATAATGCTGATTTTTTCGCATGTGTCGCACTTGTCGCGTGTGTTGACATGCATAGATTTGATGTATGATTTGATTTCAATTTATTCGAGACTGTCTTCAGATGTCATTGCCAAACATGTATGAGCGACATACTATGAACTGACACTTGCATGATGTGACACATGTCGCTATGTTTTATAGTTCAACATTTGCAGGCCTTTAGTAAATATAAGTTAATATAAGTAAAATTCAAAAAACGGCAATATGGATCAAATAGTTCAGTCAATATTTCGAACTAGTTAATTCGGTGAATTCAATGACATAATGCGTTGAACTAAATAGTTCGTGAACTTGCCACCAACATTTTAGAGAAATCGCAGACCCAAATCCGGTGTCAGAATTACTGCAGCACGCTTATAATAGGGTGATTGATTTAAATCGGTTTTTTTTGGATAGGTGTTTTTTTAAATGATTTTTGAACATCGAATAAAAAAGTTTTTTTAATAGAACAAACTGTTTTTTTTCGTTTCACACAAATCTTAACCCTTAGAAAAAAGTTCTGAGTTTTTCGAAGTTTTCCAAGGTTTTTTTCAGTTTAAGTGAAATCCCTAAATAGTTTTGAGATTAAATCCTAGGTTACTATTTTATTTGAAAAACACTTTTTTTGATGTTGCAGGGACAAGAAATTTAAGAAAAGTAAGAAAAAAACGCAATAAAATACTTATTAAAAAAGATTAGAGTAAACTCGAATTTTTCGCCAATTTTTATTTGTTTAACATTTGATCTAAACAAACTTTGCACTTATTTTGCTTTGTCCTTTTCTAAATAAATGCCATCTTTACTGTTTATAGATTAATTGCCATTTTTGGTCATGACTTCTTACCAACATAAGCATTTTCACTGTATGAAAACTATGTTGAATAAAACCGTTTTTTCCAGGTTTTTCTTATTTTCAAAATAGGCAACTGGTTCTGTTTTTTTAATTACAGTTTTTCGCGTAACTCAAAAAACCGGTTTTGGAAAAAATGCGAATGATCGAGAACCCTAGCTTATAGATAATTTAACCTTAAAGTGTGAAAATTGCCGTTTTTGAAAAATATCAGCAACTTATATAATCCAGAATACATTTTTTTGGCACACAATTTATTAGCACAAATTTTGCTTCGAAAAAAGGTTTTTTCTTAACAGCGGTCGCCTCTTGGCAGGTAATGGCAAACCACCGAGTGTCTTTCTGCCGTTAAAAAGCATCTCATAAAATCCATTTACCGTTCGGGGCGTCGTATAACTGCAGGCCCCTCCATTTGTGTAACAACACCAACATGCGCACCATAAATAGGCGGATAAGCTCGGCCAAACACTTAGCAAAAGTGTAAGCGCCAAATTTTATTGTAATAAATGCCTCGGCACACTCAGCTACAGCCAAGGCATATTAAACAGGTATTAGCCTGGGATCAGTTGTTTTGAATTATGTTTTCAAATTTGTTGACCTCTTAACTGTCAAATATTGTTAATTTTATTCACAAAAACTCTTAATTGGCAAAATCTATTTGCATGCGAATATTCAAAAGAAAAAACCGATTGAAAATCAGTATTTGAAAAATATGCTTAACTCAGGAGCATAAACGCTGATTATTGGGCATTGTAAAAAATGTAGTGATGATTCTGGAGTGAAAAAAAATACAAAGAAAGGAAGTCGGGACAATTTTAATTTTTTATTTAAATTTTTGTTTATATTTCACATCGACAACTATGATATATCATATATGTAAAAAATGTAGAATACATTTTGGACAATTTAGATGCCAGAAGCAGCAACAAATTACACGTAAGTCTTGTTGCTCTAATGCTGCTACCTGTTTTAAATATCTTGTGCTGTTCAAAAATATCAAATCGCTAACACGCAAAAACCAAAAATGACTCTCTCGCTAAAATTATCTTGCTTTATTCTTATGGTCTGATTATATACTTTGCATAACTTCGCACAACTTCGCATAACCTTCAAACTGTAATTTCGCACAACTTCGCATAACCTTCAAACTGTAATTTCGTATGATCTTTGTATGTATTTTGTATGTAATCCATTACCCAGAAAATGGCAAAAGTTTTAAAAACTTAGCGATCTGTTTAGTTTAGATTTTGCTTCACATTTACTTAAGTTACATTTTTATTGCACTGGTACAAATGGTTGTGCGAAGTTATGCGAAGTATGCATAATCAGACCTTTAGGGTTCAAAATTTCATTGCATAGTTCGGGCATTAACTGACATAGGTGTGGTTTGGATGCCCATACCTAGAAAACAAGAGTGATTTACATACATACATATACAATGTAGATTTGTTTTATATCAAGACTAAAATAATATTTAAGTATCTGGAACTGTATGCCAATTAGTTTTTCATCATATTTTCTCTGGTTTACAGTAATTGTTCAACACGCACAGTATGGGTATTTGTAATTATGTAATGTAACTTTTCATTTGCCATATCATGAACAATTGGCGGCAAATTGTTGACAATTACATGCGAGTCGAGTGCGGAAAATCTAGTTTAGTAGAATAATTTCTGTTGCCCCGGACTTATAAAACTTACATTAGTGCATAAACTCATACATTGATACATACAAGCATATGTATGAGTGCATAAGTACCCTGCAGGGAAACCGCGGACTGGTGAATCAAATTTCTAGTGCCGTACTAGGTCTTTATCGCCAAAAAGGAACTAATCCGATAGGAACTAGATCCCCTCCAGTCCAAAATCGGCGAAAAGTGGTACTTTTAAAAAACTATTTTTTTCAGTTTTTTCACTAGAAATCTATATCTAAAGTGACGAATTTAGAAATGGTTCGGAACTATAGAAAAAGGGATGCAGAACGAACTAGATCTTATTTGTCGAATTTAGAACTAGTTCGGAACTATCGAATAAGGGATGCAGCGGGGGGCTTGTTTACTTTACATAGATATGAGTTCGGTGACTTTTTCGTTCAAATACGCTTCTATTCTGTGCTTCGCAGATGCTTTTTCATTGCTTGGTAATACAAAACTAAAATTTGTGTTAACATTTCAACATCTTGGGACCGTCTGGAATCTAAGAAATAACAACGATCACCTCTGCAAACTCAGCTACAGCTAAAGGTATGTAAACGTACATTTCTTCATTCAAACAAATTTAATTTCAAATTGAAAACACATTTCTTCCAAAATAACTTAAAATCGCGCAACGGATGAACCAAAAAGATTGAAAAATCATGATACTTTTTTCATTCGTCTGTCGATTTTCGAACTGGTTCGGAACTATAGAATTTAGGTCTAGTTCGGAACTATCGAAAAAGGGATGCATCGGGGGGCAATTGATACTTCCTAGGACATCACCATGTTAAATTCGCCAGTTGCTTGCATGCAAAAGAGATTTATCGCGAACCAGTACTGGGCCTAAATGTACTAGAAGCGCACCAATTCAGAACTAGAGATTTTCCCCACAGGGTAAGTACACATACCTTGCTATTCAATGGGATGTGGGCTGCCCATGCGGGTACAAGTGTGTGTTTTTGTTGCAATGGCAGTGGCACTAGTGACGTACTTGCAACATTTTCAACATTTGTGACATTTCCAACGATTGCGTTGGTGTTGCAAACATCACATTTGCTATTGTTTGTGTTGTGGCACATAAATTGAAACGTGGCAGGAAAGCTAACAACACATTCCAAGTGATGAACGACTGAATTGATTGTAATGAATGTGAGAATGACAGCCGCCAATTGAGTGAGTGAGAAATTATAGTGTAAATGTGCGCATGTGTAAGTAAACATGTACCCTGCAAAAATTGCGACTACTCCATGAACGCATGTAAAGAGTACTCCCTAAGGATCAAGGAGTACTCCAAAATTAATCGAAATGCGTACAAAAAATGTGGTCCAATTAACATTGCAATGTCCTAGGGCTGGACCATATACATATACTTCAGCTCTGCATTACAACAGAGTAGCATAAAACTACTCCAAGGGACTGCTTGATGGAGTACCTACATACCTCTCGGCAACACAGCCCAATAAACATGGAGTGATGACGATCGTTAAAACACGATCAATGATCGGGTAACAAAAAACTAGTATAGAGACACGAAATGGTCCGCTATTGCATTACAAAGGAGCATTTTGTAAGTACTCAAATGTGGATCACATGGCCCAACGATTGTTGCAGGGTATGTATACACAAGTGTGGCTAATGCAATGCAAATGAAATTGAGAATGAAAAGTGATGAAAATTGAAATTAGAATAAATGGAAGAATAAAATAAATTAAAGAGTAAATGAGTCAATGAATGATGTATGGCTACAAAACATACATACATACATATGTACCCAATAGCGTAGCCAGGATTTTTGAAAGGGGGTTATATGAGTGACAACTAATGACAAACTAGTGACAACTAATGGGTAAATTACTTATGAGCAACAACCAATGACTATTTAATAACGTATGGATATTGAATATCGAAGTATCAGTATTGACTAAGATGCAATGACTTATGATCAGCGACTAATAAATAATGATTTATGGCGAAGTACCGTAGACTAATATTGACTATTTACAAACGATAAGGGGCCAATGACTTACGACTAATGATTAAAAACTCTTAAAGGTGGGGCTCACAATGGTCAGAGGCGCCGATTGTGAGTAATATTTCTGCGACTGTTAATATTCACGCGTAGTAAATATCACTTAAGTATAATAGATTGGCGTTTACACATACATATCGTCACTGACATGTCAAACTATCGAATGGGCAAAAATGCTTTTTCATTTACGATACCTTGCGCATGCGTTTACAACACCGTGCGACAGAAACCAAAATTTTTTAAAACACACGCAAAAATCTGTATATTCACAAAACTAGGAGCCGTTTTTAATTTTACTCTCCGACGTCAGGATTTTATTTTATTTTTTTTAAAGGACTTTGAAATTTCCGTGATATGATTGCATAAAAAAATTATTTAAAAGATTTGGTGTATTGTAGAGTAACAATATGGGTATCAATTAAAAGGAAAAATTCGGTAGATTTAAAAAAAAAATAATAATTTTTTGGTGCACCAGGACGAATAAGTGTTGAAAATGTCCCTTTAAAACTTTATCCTTGAATATCCTTGGAAATTTTCAATATTTATTTTTGAAAAAAATATATATCAAGAACTATCATGTAAACTACCACATCCTAGAATTTCGTCCTTCTACCTTTATTAATTTTAGATAAAAAAATGTACACTTCTCTTATAAAATATTGAAGTTACAATATACATAAATGAAGATACTGGAATTATTACACTGTACATGACTCGGCTGGGTATCGGACCAAACAAATTTTTTTTAAGAGATTGAGTCATAGGTAAAAAGCAATTTCTCCGTTTTTCGAAGTTACCCTACGAAACTGAGATATGGACCTTTGGTAAAAAATTATTTTTTATTATCTATTAAATGTAAATAACTAAAAACTAAAAACATAGACTTATTCCGCCTACTGCTCTTATTTAAATGGTATATAAACATATTTTGTGCAAATTTATATTACAGGTGCAATAAAGTTGGGTCATCGAAAAATTAAAAACCTTATATTTCAAAAATTTTGAACTGATTTTTGGTATTGGTTCTAGGTATTATTGGTGTGTTTGTTGAAAATACTAATATAAATAATATAATCTGGCATCGCCCGTAGTATAGATACACAATTTAACTACTTAGTCTTATACCCTTATGTTGTTCCTTCTTCCGGTCGAATTGAGATAAAAGAGAATACATTAAATTAAGGCTCTGCGTTTTATTGCGTATTTAGAACGGAATTATCAACATTTTTAAATTGCATAAGTTTTTAAGGCAGTGGCACTCGATTGGTACGTTTGTACAGATTGGTACATTTTTATATTGGGCTATTGGTACAAAATAAAAAAAGGGATTTTTTTTTGTAGTCAAAATATTGGTACAATCCCGCGATGTTATATTGAAAATTTCAACAGTTAATTTTCGAGTTTGGGATAAAGAAAAATATTTGGGATACGATTTGCACGAAATTTTGGCAAATAAACTTGTATTTATATATTGTATATTGTATTTATAAAAACTAACCTAAATTAAATAACAACTAAAATAATATTTTAAAACTTGCGGTGCGGCTATAATTTTTTCGACTACTGTACATTAGACTGCATCACAAAAAAAGTTGCGGTTTTTCCGGCGGGATTAACAATCCTAGTATGTTTCATGACTTCTACCAAAATATTTCGGAAAAATATTAAGATTTACGTGAGCTGGACCGGTTTGAAAATACCTCTAAAATGGAGTTTTTTTTATGAATAAAATAGTTTCTTAAAGGATTTTTTAGAAAAAAATCTCTTCAGATGACAAAACAGTTTAAGCTTAAAAAATCTACATAAAAATATTAAAAAATTGTATCAACGGAATCATAATAATGAGATTTTTGATACTGTTTTTTTAACTTTTTTAAAAGATTTGTGTAAGAAAAACTTGATTAACTGCTCCAAAACTTTACCGATATAGACATATGAAGTATCAATGAAAAGGTATTTTCTCACCCTTCACCTTTCACCCTTCATCTTTGCAAAAAAACTCATTCACGTCCCAATTTTTTCTTTATTCAATACCAACACATCTTAATTCAACATGGAATGACACTCGTTTATCTTACCTTCCGCTTTCATACTTTGAATGAGCTTATTCAAAAAGATATTAAAAGGGTGAGAAAAAACCTTACCAATGATACCTCATAAGTCTAAATTGGTAAGGTTTTGGCTGAGTTTTTCAAAATTTTCTTTAACCAGTATTTGAAAAAAGTGCAAAAACAGCATCAAAAATCTCATATTAAAATTCCGTAGAAAATTTTTTAAAAATATTTTAATGAAAACTTTTTAAGCTTTAACTGTTTAGCATCTGGGGTAATTTTATTCAAAAAATATTAAAAAAACTGTTTTTATTAATAAAAACTAAATTTTTGTAGATATAAAATCGGTCCAGCTCACGTAAATCTTAATTTCAGTGGAAAAACAGTACCGTTTTGTTTTTTTTTTTATGGGGAGTGATGCAGTCTACTGTACATAAGTTGACTATGATTACTCGGCCGTGCTATCATAGTAGCACAATGCCACCAAGTGCATTTTAAAATTTGCAGGCAATAGGCTCATGCGATTATCAATTATATTTTTTGTTGCCTGTTTGAAATATTTTATTTTTATCAGTATTTTTCCTGTAATCAAAATATGTTGAAATAAAAGTGAAAATAAAAAAAATACTTTGCCGGATTCACCCCCCGAAAAAAAATCCTGGCTACGGCCCTGAAGAGAAGTGTAACTTTTTTTAACTTAAACTAATAAAGTTAGAAGGACGAAGTTCGAGAATGTGGAAGTTAACATATTAGTCCTTGACAAATATTTTTTTCAAAAATAATTATTGGAAATTTCCAAGGATATTCGAGGATAAAGTTTTAAAAGGACATTTTCAATACCTATTCGTCCTGGTGCACTCAAAAGTTATTTTTTTTTGTATTATACAGAATTTTTCCTTTTAATTGATACCCATATTGTTATTCTACAATGCACCGAATCTTTTGAATAAGTCTTTTATTCAATTATATTAGAGAGAAAAACTAAAAGCGCAGTTTTACTACATTTGGTCCCCAGTTTTGTGAACATATTGATTTTCTGGCGTGTTAAATTCACTGTCGCACGGTATAATGATACGTAAGTTGGCAAATCTTTCTAGTCTTCTTAGAAGCAGAGGATACGGCTTTACCAAAGTGTCAAATATTACACTTTTTCCTAATGACAACAAAATTTTTTACAACAGTTTGTTTGCTCTCCTGAAAAGTACGCATTTTCATATTCGATAGTTTGACATGGTATAACGACGATATGTTAGTGTTTGGCCGAGCTTCTCCTCCGATTTGTGGCGTGCGCCTTGATGTTGTCACACAAAGGGGTGGGACCCACAGTTTAACGCCGACACCGAACTGCGACTGTATTTTTATGAGAAGCTGTTTTCATGGCAGAAATACATATGGAGGTTTGCCATTGCCTGCCGAGGGGCGATCTTGAGATTTTTATAAAGATTTTTAATATTAATTTCTTGTGAAGTATGTTAAAAAAATATCTTCTTAAATTTAAAAGAAAAACGCATTTAGTACTTTAAAAACTACATTTTTTTGTTTTCTTGGGATGTTTATTTTTAACTAATTAAAAGTATGGAAACTTATTTATATTAAACCAAGCAAAAAATGGGACTGAGGGAGGGACTGCTAATTTTGTTTAGCTATGGGATCGATTCCTGGTCCGGGCATCACCAAATTAGAAACAGATTTTTCTAACAGCAGGCAATGCCAAACCTCCGAGTGTATTCAGCCATGAAAAGGTTCTCTTAAAATTAATTTGCCGTACAGAGCCGGCGTAAAACTGTAGGTCGCTCCATTTCGAGAAAGAGATCGGCCAAACACTTTGCAACAAGTGTACGGGATACAAAGTGTCAAATATAAAAAAAAAGCGCCAACTTGTTTAAACTGAGCGGGGAAAACGAGGATAAAAAACAAGTAAAAAAGAGTAAATAGATCATTGGCCCCTCTGTCTACGCCACTGTATGTGCCCATAGAGTTAGTGTTGGTAATTACCTTATTTGCATAAAAAACAATTCGTCATACTAGCTGTTTGTATTGCTATCATTCTTGTAGTATTGTGGCACAATTGTTGTCAATTTAGCTGAAATATAAAAATGAAAACACTGATTAGTTTTGATTAGTGTATGTAGTATGTACATAATAATATATTTCGTATGTATGTACATACATATGTATGTATGTCAACTAAAGTAGGTATACATTAAGCACCTCGAAACTGAGATATCATGCAAATCACATTATTCACGATATTTTCTTTATTCACGACACTTTTATTCATTCTTAAAAATAAGATTAAACTAACGCTTTGGTGATCCTTGCAACTAAAATAAGAACTCTCATAAACTCAGTCAAGTATTATTTCGTTTTTTGATCAGCAAGACATCAGTACCTGACCCATAATCTCTATTTATTTGAGTTTAAAAAACAGGTGGCAAACCTCCAGATTTTTTTCATAAATGATCTTGGTAATACCTTCATACAGTTGGCATACAAAAAGACAGGTGCAAAGACACATATCTTCGCCAAGTTTGGGAAATTCGGTTATCTGCTAGACTGAACATATTCCACTTATCAAGCTTGGTAATTGCATAATGAAGACTCTGAAAACGTAAATTGGGAGTTACATCTATATACTATTAAACGTGCGATATATATATATATATGTACATTGACTCTGTTATGAAGTTATAATAACGACCAAGAATATTTGGTTTGTTAATTCAGCTATTTTTCTTAGCCATAACTAAAATTTTGTTTTAGCTTTTTTAGCTTTATTTTTTTGGCCATTTGGCCTTTTGTCTGAAAAAGTTCTGGCAACACTAACTGGGACAGACTAAATGTAAGTGATTGGGTGCCCTCCATAAATCGCAATTTTTCGGCCACGCAGCTTCGTATTTTTTTTATTCGTTCCTGTTTGACAAAAATCAAACATTCTGCAACCCTTAGGGCCATTTACTCAAAGCATGGTTGACACTAATCTCCGGTTAAACATCGCTATCGACGCTACCAACACCCCGTTATATGCATGGAGTCGAAGACGTGGAAAACTATGTTTAACCGCAGATAAGTGTCAACCAGGCTTTGAGTAAATTACCCTTAAAGTCTTATACCTCGTTCTTAATAAAATAAAAATGAAAACGACCAATATCGTTTTAACAACCTTTGATTTGGTTTTGACGTAGAATACGTCTTACGTTTCGATATGGAGGCTACGCTGAAATGTTGTAGTTGTAATTTTTAGAGCTTCACGAAAACGCATATTGCACGACAATTAACAAAGCGATTTCAAAGAAAGGTATGGCGTTTCAAAGATAAAATTCCAAACCTATCGACAGATTCATTTTTATAAGTAACCAATTCGGTTTCTGTCGCAAAAAGAACGGTAAACATTGGCTTATTTTGGGGTCAATTTTAAGCCTTTAAAGTGCTCCAGCAGCTTATGATTTGCTGATATAACTTTCATTTTCAGGATATAGAATCTTTGGAGCAATAGAAATATTATCGTGTACAGATTTTATATAAATTCAACAAATATTGAGCATTTTAAGGCAAAAAATTGTTGTAAAATTAGCAAATTAGCTCGAATGATTTTGTTTTTGTTTTCTTTAGTCAAAAATCCAAGAGTTTTCGTTTGTTATATGGGAAGTATTGGGAAGTATATGGGCATTAATGATTTCCCATACGAAATCACTTCGTTATCGTTTTGCTAACACGTGCATGCGTTGGAAGTGAGGGAAGGAGACAAAAAGTATGTATGTGTGCGTAATTAAATATCTCGGCTTTTGATAAACAGATGGCGCAATATTTATTTATAACCAAATCGCAGCGTATGCACATGTGTAAATACATACATACGTACATATGTTCATTGCGGTTAATGCGGATCTGTTTCTATTTTTTAGTAATCTAGGTATGTCTGCACATATTATGTATGTCCATAGATATATGTATGAGAACACATGTATGCATAATACGCGAAAACTTTTTGAAGTGAAACAACACTTAGAAAAACACTAACCCAAGAATAAAATTAAAGGTGAGTACGTACATAGATAAAGAAAAGGATAAAGGCAAAGGTAAAAATAAAAACAAAAACAAAGTTGCGTAAAGAAAAAGAAAAAATGAAGACCAAGGTAAAATTAAACCAGGGATCGTAACGGTTATAAGTTTTATTATAAAAATCACTCTTTAATCGTTATTAACTGAGTTTTATTTTTTGCTCAGAAAATAATCGTTACGTTTTAAGTTTTATTTTTCGCTCGGAAAATAATGGTTACGTTTTAAGTTTTATTTTTTGCTCGGAAAATAATGGTTACGTTTTAAGTTTTATTTTTTGCTCGGAAAATAACGATTACGTTTTAAGTTTTATTTTTTGCTCGGAAAATAATCGTTATTTCTTAAGTTTTATTTTTTGTTCAGAAAATAAAACTTAATTTTTGCGTATGCGTATGCGCTTTTTTGCACTTTTTGGCACTTTTTTGCACTTTTTCTTCAGAAATGTGGTTCGCTTTGTTTCTGCGATGGTATCTGTATTTTCATTACCCACTCCACAGTGGCGTTAAAGGTTCAATGCAGCCGCCCCCTGTCTATTCACGCATGCGCATACGCATACGCAAAAATTAAGTTCTATTTTCTGAGCAAAAAATAAAACTTAAAACGTAATCATTATTTTCCGAGCAAAAAATAAAACTTAAAACATAACCATTATTTTCCGAGCAAAAAATAAAACTTAAAACGTAACCATTATTTTCCGAGCAAAAAATAAAACTTAAAACGTAACGATTATTTTCCGAGCAAAAAATAAAGCTCAAAACATAACGATTATTTTCTGAGTAAAAAATAAAACTCAAAATATAATGATTAAACTTGATTTGTATAAGTAAAAATTAAAAAATAAAAATCAGTGCCGCTGAATGTACTCCGAGTAATAAGAAATATATTGGTTTACTCCTTATGCACGTAGCCTTTCTCTTTCCGCGTGATTTTTTGAGTAGAAATTTCAAAGGATAATCGTTATTTGCGGTCCCTGAATTAAACACTTTACTTATATAAGGACAAAGGTGAAGGGGAATATGTATATAAAGAATATGACAAACATAAAAATAAAAACTAAGATAAATATAAAGAAAGGGATGCGGATGAGGATGAGGATACCGATAAAAGTATAGATGAAGGTAGAGGAAGAAAGATTAAAATAAAGGTAGTTTTAGAGAAAATGATATGATAGAACAGAGACCTTTTACCATTAAAATAAATGTGTTTACGCGTATCAAGTTGTGGTTGTTTTGTTTTTCAATTGCCAGATGGATTACATTTATACAAAAAATTATATTGGTGTGGCATACTTGCAGGGATTTTATTAAAAAAAGAGATGACAGCATGATTCTCTCACGGATTTCTTTGCACTTAGAAATTTAACTTATAAATCAAAACTCTATATCTCTCCAAGTTTCTTAATGAAGTTTTTTTTTGATAACTACATACACGCGCTGCTCATTTGCCAGATATACAATTTTCAAGTCAAGTCTAAGTTTTGCATACCTGAACTTTTACACCGTGCCATTTTTTTTAATTGTCAGAATATTTCTGCTTAAAAGCAAAGATGGACGAACTTGATGAACAGGGAATGTTAACTACATATTTCTCAAAATGTATTTCAATTGCTATGTGCGCATCTCTTCCAGGTAGGAAATTGATTTGATTTTTGAGATTTTCGAAATTATGCGCATTGACATCATTCATTACCTGTTAAGTATTTGCATTTAGGGCGGCCCTGAATGTGTGGGCACATAAAACATAAATAAGTGTGTTGGAATGTAATTATTTACTTAGTATATAGAGATACAGATTTTTTTTTCGAAACAAGAATAATGAGGACAATTATTTTTAAATTGCATGCAACACTGCAATGCTCAAAAGTACGTGGTATAACATCAAACTGAGTGTGATGAAAAACTAGGTCAAAAATATTTAAATATAGCAGAGCAGAAAGGCCGACGCATTTTTACAGGTTCAATATTTCAGTAAGACGAATTTATACAATGAGAAAGCGCTTTTTTTATTTACATACTTATAGCGTTTTAAGAGCGTCTTTACAATTTTCAAAAATGTAATTAAATATGAAGTTGATGTTTTTTGTTAACTTTAAATTTAATAAACAATTATTTGACGATTTATACTGATCTGTCCACTGATGAAACTTCATAGGCTTCTTATAAGTTCAATAAATAACTACATACATACATAGTATATTTACGGTGGCCAGATTTCTGCGGCCAAAAATCGGGACATTTCTAAAGCATCGAATCCGAACCCAAGGAAACACAACTAATGTAATGGCAATCTATCTCATTTGACAGATACTTGACACTTAACCTTGCGCGTTATTGGACTTGACACTTAAACTTGGGCGTTTTCCTCCCTAAATTTATTATTTATTATTTTGGACCTACGAGGAAGTATTGACGACGATTTGCTAAAAGATATTCTTATCATCAATCTCAACTGATTATTGTAAATCAAATATTTTATCATTATTTTTATACTACGTATTATAAGTATAAATACATATATTTTTTGGATTATTACTGAATGAAAATTAAACATACACATTAGCGTGGGCCGAAAATCCGCTTTTTTAGAAATGAAATGTGAAAATTTTTGGTCAATATCCTAGGCTCGCCCATGTCCACCAAAGTTCAAGTACTAAACAATTTTTCTTTTAGCTAACTTCGATTCTCTACGAAAAAGGTCCATATACCAAATTATGTAGGACTAATACTTTCGAAGACAATTGCAATTTTAGTAAAAAAAATGTATTAATTAATTTATTTATTAATTTTTATTCTTTGAGCATACTTACTTACTTTTTCAGAAATTAAGCTCAAATTAATTAAAAAGTTAAATAAATTATTAAATATGGGTATCAATCGATATGGTTCTGAAAAGGCCTTATAACTTAACTGCGTATAGGAGGGTTGCCACTTGTAAAAATGTGTAATTCAATTTTAGTTAAAGGAATATGGGTGTCATACAAAAGAGGTTTAAGAAGGTAGTAGTTTGAAAATATCTTGAATAGGGTTGCCACCTATTTTACAAGTCTAATTGAACTATTTTTTATATGAAATAATAACGATGGATGTCAAATGAAAGAGCTTCAAGAAATACTTACACAATTTAGAACATTTTTGATGTGTGTTGAGGGTTGCCCTAGTTTAAAGGGCTAAGCTGAAATTATTTAATAAGTTAAATGAATTACTAACCGATGGTTATCAATGGACATGGGTTTAAAATCCTTTATTTAAGAAATATATTCAGGACGATTGCCACGTGTTTACAAAATAAATTTCCACTTAATTTATCAGTTAATGAAATAGTTATAACATGTCAGACGGAAAACATTTAAGGAAACTTTGGTTCGAAAATAATTTTTAAGGGGGTTGCCGCCTATTTTGAAAGTGGTATTTCGTTTAATTATACATAAGTTACATGAAATTTTAAAATATGGCCATCAAAAGAACGAGTGTTAAGAAATCTTTGAGCTGAACAATTGGTTTTGTTTTTGTTGAATTAAGCTCAAATTATTTATTAAGGATTATCAAAAGATGTGTATGAATCAAAATGGGTTTGAAAACGATTTATCTCTAAACTGTATTTAGCAGAGAAGCCATGTGCTTAAAAAAATTAAATTCAACTTAATTCATCAGTTAATTGAAATATGTATTACAATGTCAGGCGGAAGATTTTAGTTTGAAAATACTTTTAAACGGGTTGCCACCGGTTTGAAAAGTCGAATTTGTTTTACTTATTCGAAAGATACATAAATGAAATATCAAAATATTAGTATCAAACGAAAGAATTTTAGGAAAACTATAGGCTGATAATATTTTTAATTAGAGTTGCCATCTATTTTTTTTTTAAGGTCATAACATTTGCACCGTTATTTCGAATTTCCAAAATGAGAAGTCAAATTAAAGAACTGGGATTCTACATAGATGTGCACAGGTTTTATTTTTTGAAGTTACAGGGAGATTTGAAATTTAATGAAATGAAAACCGACACCATGCGAGTCCTCTCATCACTAAGAAATGGTTTAGATTAATCGTTAGGAATATTTTTAGAAGCTTTTGAATAGGGTTCCACCTGTTTAAAAAAATTCATGAAATGGTGGCATTTTGACGCCATGCGGGTTCACTAATATGTATATATTGTGCCTTATCCTGAGTTTCACCTGAAAAAAAAATTTCACGCGAAAATTTGTTATCCGGCCATAATAAAACCATGGAAACTAAAAGTGAACCGGGTCGTGGAGTAGGCCTGTCAAATTTGGACAATATCAAACCCGGTGATTTATCCCATTTCTTGTAGGCTCACTACAGGCGTATTTGTTATGCTGGCCGTATTGGATTTGCCGTTTTGAATTTTTGGAATCTAACTTCAAATTCGTGATAAGTGAGCCCAAATATCATAGCGTAACAAGTTTCAAGCCGATCCGATCACGATTGTCCGCCGGTTGAATTTTTTAAATCTAACTTCAGATTCGTAATCACCGATCCCAGAAGCCCGCCCCATGTAGCAAGTTCAAAGACGTTCCGATAAGATTTCGAGTATTGGCCACTTTATATCGTTCGCTGGCTCATAGTGCGATGGAAAGGCACGCTTATAAGTCAGGGATTCTACCCTGTATTGCGATTCGAAAGGCGACACGGACTAATACAAATTCGTAGTGCCAAGTATTCGAATCCGACCGAGTTTTTGGCTTAGTTTATCTCTGAACTATATATAGGGTTGCCAACCGTACTATATATATATATACTAGCTTATACCCGCGGGTTTCACCCCGCGCTTTTATACAAATAGGAAAAATAATTTAATGATGTTAGATTTTATTTCTGTGCCCATTTCGTTATAGCTCGATATTTTCTAAGCGAGTTAAGGTATTTAGGCCGTTTAAAACTATGAAATTATAAAATCTCCTCTCTCCTCCCTCTAAGTTTACCTTAAAAGGTTTCCAGGTATACGACGCGTGAACGTGAAACCTTCTTCGAGGTGCCACGGCGAGTTCTAATATTTCCAACTCAAATTTAGTAACCTGGCCTTGATAAAATACCACTTATCATTACTGTAGCAAGTGCCTCAAGAGAGCTTTAGATTATAACGTCGAACCCGGCTCTCCCTTTTCCATTTAATGAAATTCATTCTGTCTTCCACAAACACTTCCAGGGATATGTGGCAAGAAAAAGTAAATTTGTACTGGAAGTGCCATGCCCCTTTTTCTTATAACCCTAATCTTCTTCCATGAATTTAGAATTGCTTTTACATACCCCAGTACCAAGTCCCAGTACTCTACCATGAACACCTCTAGAGATAAGCAATATAAAACAGTAAATTTGTACGGCAGGAACCATGTCGCCTTTTCGAATAACACAAATTCTTCTCTATGAGTATGGAATTAGTTTTGTATACACATCTCGGTGCCAAGTTCCAGTCCTCTGCAATAAACACCTCCAGCATAGAAAAATCAATTTGCATGGGAGTTGCCACACCACCTTTTCCAATAACTCTCATTTTTCTCCATGAGTATGGTATTAGTTTCACATACATACATGCATACATATGTATTTCCATACCAAGCTTGAGTGCTTTACCCCAAACATTTGAAGAGATATGCAATATGAAACTTTCAGCCAGTATGGGAGGTGCTACGCCAATTTTTCCAAAAACGTCCATTTTTCTCCGTGAATATGAACATGATTTCACACAGTGTTGGCAAACTGTTAATCTGATTAACGATTAAAAATTAACGATTAAAATGTTAATCGCGTTTGACGATTAAAATTAATTAGTCGTAATCAACTGTACGATTAATGATAAAATTTTTTTAATCGTTAATCGCTGGCTGCGATTACGTTTAATTAATTTAAAACATTAATCGTTAATCCAATTAAAAATAAAATCTGATTAATTTGTCTAGTTTGTCCGAGTTTGAAACCAAACACCAGTTATAGTAATAATTTTGTGTTTTACGCTTATAAAAAGCACGTAATATAAAAAAATAATTATTATTGTTATTAGTAATACATAAACTGGGAACTTTTACAAACCTAGTTTTAAAGCGTTTGTTGGTATACATATAGCATAATAAAAATGCACACCAAATTGCTTAGATTGATGAGGAAACCCGACTTAGCCATACTGGATTAACTTGCTTTGTGTGCACAGGAAAATTCCAGCATAACTTAATTAATCACCAAACCTACTTGATTAAATTAAGAGTTAATGATTAAAAATTAATTTTTTAATCGCGGTTACGGTTAACTGTTTAGTCGCATTAAAATTAATCATGATTAACTGTAATCAGATTGAATTTAATCGAATTAACTAACTAATTAAAACATCAATCGATTAATGCCAACATTGATTTCACATGCATATCACTATACCAAGTTTCAGTTCTCTCCCACAAATGCTTCCAGAGATATGTATGTAATATGAAAATTCCAATTTGTATGGGAGGCGCCTTGAGCTATCGGACTTACTTTCAGTCTATTACCATCCTTCCGAAATCCGTAGTAAGTGTACTAAATTTCGTTCTGATCGGAAAACCGGTTAAGGAAGTAGCCTTTTTTTCAATCCAGGTCATAAACCATCTTTGAGCAAAATTTCATTTTAAAACAGGTGGCAATTCTTAAAAAAGTAGCCTATTTTCCAGTCTAGGCCATAAGCTATCTGTGTGCAAACTTTCATGCAAATCAGTTCGGTCATTTCCACGTATTAATTTAATTAAACTTTCCTAATACGTGATAACTCTTAAAATAGTAGCCTATTTTCCAACGTAGGTCATAAGCTATCTCTGTGCGAAATGTCATGCAAATCTGTTCAGTCGTTTCCGCGTATTAATTTGATTAAATCTTTTTTAACAGGTGGCAACTCTTCCAAAAAATTAGTCTATTTTCTACTGTAGGTCATAAGCTATCTGCTTGCAAAATTTCATGCAAATCCGTTCAGACTTTTCCGCGTATTAATTTAATTAAACTTTTTTAGCAGGTGGTAACTCTTAAAAACGTAGTCTATTTTTCAACCTAGCTCATAAGCTATCTGTGTGAAAACTTCCCTGCAAATCAGTTCACTCATTTCCGCGTATTAATTAAATGAAACATTTCTAACAGGTGGCAACTCTTAAAAAAAGTAGCCTACTTTCTAACCCAGGTCATAAGCTATCTGCTTGCGAAATTTAATGCAAATCCATTCAGTCGTTTCCGCGTATTAATTTAATGAAACTTTTTTAACAGATGGAAACTCTTAAGAAAAGTAGCCTATTTTCCAATCTAGGTCATAAGCTATCTGTGTGCAATTTTTCTTGCAAATCCATTCAGTCGTTCCCGCATATTAAATAAATGAAACTTTTTTAACAGGTGGCAACTCTTAAAAAAAGCCTATTAACCAATCTGGCCGATAAGCTATCTGCGTACAAAATTTCATGCAAATCCGTGTAGTCGTTTCCGCGTGATGATTTCCCAAACATGAAAACATACAAACTTTCACATTTATAATATTTATAAGATAAGATATATATATAGAATTCTACTTTTTTTCGGCCGGCGTACTATACACCGTTGGAAAAAATATAGTATGCAAAAATACTTCATTTCTTCAGTTATAAATATAAATAAATTTCAGTAATTTGCAAAAAAAAAATGTGTATTGAAATGTATGGCGTTTATACTTCTTATAGCCATTTTCTTCAAGTCTTTCGCAAAACTTTGAATACAACATTTTGCCTGTTTACTTAAAGCAAAGCAAAACTTCATACGAATCAGAGGGTTTCGATCTTTACTAAAAGATTTCGAACTATTTTGACCTTATCAAATTTTCGGAGCATTTTTGGACTTTGCAAATTTTCCTTTAATTGAATATAAACGTGAAAACATAAAACAAGGACCTTTACCCTTTTCGAAACGAAGCATTTTTAATTTATGTATCTAGCCCAAAAATTTTTAATTTATGTATCTAGCCCAAGTATCAAAATATGGTTTTTCATAAAAAGTGAAGTCAGCAACTTTTCACTCTAAATAACCTAGCGATATGTGAGTTTTACAATCAGTTTATGTTAAATTTGAAATAGTTTTCATTGATGGTATATTTAAATTTAAATGCTTTCAGATATTGAATTTTTACTCATATTCATAAAAGTTAGGACTCAATGGGAATCCCGGGATTAGTTAAAAAATATCCCGCAATCCCGGGATCAAAATTTTCCTCATATCTTGGCATCCCTAGTAAATAAGTATGCAGCAAGCACAGGATAAGTATAAAAGAGTACTCGGAATCGGAGCGGCAACCAACTCTGGCTAGCGCAAGGCGTCATGCTTCATTTGAACTATGTTGCTACGAATATGCATGCAAGGCATTAATGCACATGCATGTACATACGTTCATACTTACATACATATGTATGTATATTAAGGAGGTAAACTTTTTGAAATTATGGAAATTGGAAAAAAACGTATTTTTTATTTTAAAATCAGTTAATATTTCGGCTCATTTAAAATGCCTACGTACATGGGGAAAACCATTTTTTTGTAGAATTATTATTGGTCGAATATTTTCTTAAGGAATATTCGATATTGATTGCGTGATGTGGTTGCGAACACATAAAATAAATAATTCTTTGAAATGGCCCATTGCCCGGTGACGGGTGTGACTAATATATCTTTATGATAAATTTTATCATCGATGCTCACAAACAGATATATGATACACTTCAGATTAGCAAATAAGTAATCGTAGCAGTCCCTGCCCGAGTTTATTAAAACTTGTCAAACTTTTAACTATGACAGGCGTGACAATTCGCACACATTCACCTGTGTCATAGAGTTACTTTTGTTGGCTTTTTTACACTTAACAAGATGTGTTTTCCTTCAAAAAATAACTTTTGTGTGTATTTTGTGACAGACGTGACATTAAAATATGCTTTTTTTCAATATTTAGTAAAATATTCAATACTTGGCCGAAAAACTTGAAAATTACTCTACTACAATTCTGAAGAATTGTAATCTCTATTTATCGTTTAAATATTGCTAAAAAGACAGTAGACTACGAAAATCAATCTTGTAAATTTTATAGAAAATTAACCTATCATATAAGATTCTAAATGGTACAACCGAAAGTATGAAAAAAAATATCTGATTTTAAGACAAATTTTGAAATTTCTGCTTTCAGTCTTGAAAGTTCGAGTTATTTACTCTTAATTTCTAGAAATACTATACTCAAATTCTGAAGTTTCATTTCATTTCATTTGGTATCCACTATCGTGGAATGATCCATATGCAAGATTAATGGTTGCGAAAAAATGTATGGAGTTCTAACGCAAAAAAAACTCCTGCGCATTTTTTTTTTTTTAATTTTCTTTTTGATGAAGAAATGCATTTAGATGCGCTAGGATAATTTCTGCATAAAACGAACTTTGGAACTTCTAGTATTTTTGACAAAAAAAATGGATCACCCTGATGGATGTACCTACATAAATATCAATTGTGTAGCCAATAGTGCAACGGTTGCAGTTGTTTTTTTTCTTATTCCCGTTATTACGGTGCCGTAGTATAACGCCAGACAAAAGTTTCACCCACAACAAAGCAAGGCGCGTACCAATCACCGGCATTGGTTAGATATTTCCCCCTCCCACTGCTGTGGTAGACAAGGAATGAATGAATAAATAGTTGTTTCGCTATTGATTTTTGCGATTGCAAGCTCCTATTTGCTTTTGCTGACAATCGCTTTTGTTTTCATTGACAGCGACAGTGTTTTGCCGACAAATTTATTGCCTTTTATTTGACTACTTACCCTTCCTCCCGTCCATATTGCATCCCTCTAGACGACTCGCTTCACTTTCTATTTTAATACTTCGAAGCGATTGCAGCAGTTGCCGCAATACTCCCAGACACGGTGGAGATAAGTGCAATACATCAAATACAATAACATCAATCGTGTCTGGAGCTATGTAAGCTATGTTGTATATACATACATATGTACATATATACATATTTCTATATGCATATATGTATGTATGTGTACTGCATCAATGCGGCATGCGGCGAATTGTAGCAACATGCAATGCATTTTCGCTAATGTTTTGTTTCTGCTGTTAACGATTAAACGATTGTGACCTCCAACAATGTGGGAGGTGGTGAACATCTGCGGATAAAGCAACAAAAAAGATTGCTCCAACAATTATGAAGATTGGGCTATTTAAAATAACGCAAGACCTAATAACCAGTACAATTCACTCATGGGGAGATCATATTCCATTCATTCATGCAGAGTGCGAGGACAAAGGCTTGTATCAAGAGATACATGTCTATTTACTAAGCTGATTGACTCGGTTTTTTCAAACCAGTTTTAGACAGCTTTTTCCAAAATTTTTGGGCGATTTTTTGAAATCGTGAGTTTTTGAATAACGAATAAATTGCAGTTTTGTTATCATATAAACCAAGTTTCTAATCAAGAATATTTATACATTGGTATACATACATACATACGTACACAAAGTAACATGATTTTTTCAAACAGTTTCGTTCTTAATTTTTCCATGTTGGCGATTAGAAATTTTTGAACAGAAAAGGTATTTTTTAAACAAACTTAAACATAAGTTGATGCGACGAAAAAATCTCCAAAAATAAATCTGTTAAAAGTAAACAATAGGTCGTTTGGCACAAATCATATGTGTTTTAGTTAAAAAAAAAGAAGATATGGACTTTTTTTTCAATGTATATATGCACATATATATTGAATCAAATTAATGTGATTTGTAATCAACTACAGAACATTTCTACCGCTTAGACTTTGTTGCTTTTTCCATTTGTCCTTATAAAACAATCGTGGTACAAAGCTCATTAAAAATATTAAAAAACAGAACATTTCGTTGGTTTGGATTCGCGTTTAAATCATACACTTAAGCAAAAATGCAGCTATATGAGCAAATCTCACGAGGTGTTACATTTTTCGACAAGAACGTGTTTTTGATCGAAAATGGAGGCACACTTATCTCAGAAATTGCATTATCTTCAGTTTTGTATAAAGAACAAGATTCCAACGCGAAATTGTATTTAGATGAAAATTTGAAAAAGATATACTAAACAAGTAAGAAAGTCCAAGTTCGGGCGGAGCAGAACATTAAATATCCGGCACAAGTATTAAATATATGTTTTCACCTTTCCGAAAATTACCGCAACATGGTAAGTAGTGGTGATTGTACCCCTATTTTAAACATCTTTGATAGAACTTTCAGTTATACATAATGATATAAAATTATATAGTCATATGTGTCATATATATTTTCCTAAATTCCAAATAATGTTACTTCTTTTCAAGGGATTGTTGTTAGTATCGAATTTGAGTAAATAAGCATCCTTAAATTTTGAAATGTCGAAGTTTGAAGCATTTATGAAATTACCTAAATTACCGTTATATGGGATGTGAGCGTGGTTATTGTCCGATTTTAAAAATTCTCAGCCATTTGGTATGCTATACCAAGGTTAATAACTGCGGCAAGGTTGGGAGAAATTGGTTGAGCGGTTACCAAGACATTCACATGTTATCATAAGAGGGCGTGGCTACGCCCATTTTCCAAAAATGTACAATATTCTTATTTTACGTCTAAAGATCATTGTAAATAATAAGTGAATCAGCTTCAGTAGTTACTAAAATATCGCAGTTTTCGTATTTCCGAAAACTACCGTTATATGGGAAGTAGGAGTGGTTATTGTCCGAGTTTGTCCATTTTCAATAACATCCGTCCTACGCCCAAAAGAAGCACACGTACAAGTCTCGTTAAGATATCTCAATTTTTACTCGAGTTATCGCGTACACAGACAGACGGACGGACAGACAGTCACTGCTTAATTGATTTCTATTTTCGTTCTGATCATTTATGTATACATTTGTCTACATATATCTATATCTATCTCGATTCGTTTTGGCTGTTACAAACAACCGTTATGTAAACAAAGTTATAATACCCTTGTGCACAAGTGCGCTCGGGTACAAAAAAATATAAATAGCAACTCGTGCTCATATACCCGTAGTTGCGTATGTAACGTATACGCCCCGTAGCACCACACGCAGTCATCTCGCACGCCTTAAAAGCCATATTATTTAAAAGTGATTAAATATTGGCATTTTGCACAGTATTCCTTAGCACATATGTATACACATATTTCTTTCTTCATGTATATAACCATTTTAGACTGAGTTTCGATGATGCCAATAAAAAATGTAATACATAATGGAATTTTAGTTTCTCAAATCATAGTCATGCTTTACTCAATAGGGCGAATAAATTATTTTCGACTATAGGCGTATAGCATAGGAGGATTCTATGTGTAATTCTAAGCAAATTTTTCGAAGAAACTATGGGTCTAAAATCAATTTGGACTTTGCCAAAGTGCGAAAATAGGTTTCTTTTACTTAGCATTTTGCTGTAGTGTCGTAAGGAAGTGCTTAAATTTTGTATAAAAGCAAGCTATAAGAGGTTGTTGGTATGAGGAATCTATTTCTGGACTTATCTTTGTCCTAATACAGTGAATATTTTCACATTCTCTTACGTGTTAAAATAAAAAAAAAAATGTATTTTTTACTTATCCTTGAAAAATCTTTTTCATAGAACTAAAATTCAATACAAACTACATGCATACACATGTACATATGTAGGTATGTACATTATACTGCATCACCAAAAAAGTAGCGTTGTTTTCGGCCGGGATTACAAAATTTATTATATTTGAAGACGTCCACCAAAATATTTCGGAAAAATGTTAAGATTTACGTGAGCTGGACCGATTTGAAAATACCTCCAAAAATTAAGTTTTTTATTCATAAAAATAGTTTCTTAACAACTTTTTGAAAAAATGCCCCTCAGTTGGCAAAACAGTTTAAGCTTAAAAAATATTTTAAAATCTTTTCAACGGAATCGTAATAATGAGATTTTTGATGCTGTTTTATACATTTTTTCAAAGATTGGGTTAAGGACAACTTGAATAACTGGGCCAAAGCTAAATGTTCCGATTTCGACTTATGAGGTGAGGTATCAGTGGAAAGGTATTTTCAAACTTATTTATTTCTATGCGAAAAAAACTTATTTAAGCACTTCTTTACCACACTACAGCAAAAAGCCAAATAAACAAAACATATTTTCGCAATTCGCTAAACTCCTAATTGATTTTAGACCCATGGTTTCTTTGGAAAATTTGCTTAGAATTACACGTACAACCTTCCTATGCTATACGCCTATAGTCGAAAAAATCTGCCATACAAATTGACCCTCCCTATTACTCAATGTAAATTTTCCTCATTTGGTGACACAGTTTTAGGTTTATTACACAGGATCCATTGGTTTTGGCAAGAAGAACATTTTCACCGTTAAATTTTAACATTTTGAAGTATCTAAAAATACTAAAATTAAAAAAATCGTAAAATATCAAAACTTACAAAATAGCTGCGACAGATATTCTGCATGCTGCCATTTTTTTTTTATTTCGAGGTAAACTCTTGAAACAGATATTTTGTATTTGATGCTAACGTCCATTGCCTCTAATATGTATAATCCATTTGAAAACTTCCCAATGTTATTAAAAAAAGCAATGAAAATATGAGTAATTTCGGTACTTTTTCGCCTAAGTAAACGTTTTGAGTAGGGATGTTAATTTTTTCGCTTTTTACGATCCTGGGATTTTCAGGGTGTCGTTATCACAATCCCGGGATCCCGGGATTAGTCCCGGAATTTAGATATTCATTACTTTTCAACAACTTAAATTGAAAAAATTGCTTCTACCTCTCCTACCATAAAATAAATAATAAATAAATGTGTTTGAAACCCACTTTTTTATTTAAAGTAGCGTTTTTATTTTTTCTCTCTGACGTCAGGATTTATTTTAAAGGACTATGTAATTACAAAGATATGATTAATTTCAAAAGTTAATTTTAAATTTAATGCAATGTAGAATAAACATATGGGTACCAAATGAAAGAGGAAATTTCTTTAGATTTTAAAAGAAATAAAAACTTTTTGGATGCACAAGGACTTCTAGGTAATTTTTTATGCTGGTAAAGTTAGAAGGATTTATTTTAAAGGACTTTGTAATTTCAATGATGTGATTAATTCCAAAAATTATTTAAAAAATTCAGTGCAAAGTAGAATAAAAATATAGGTACCAAATGAAGGAGCAAATTTCTTTAGAATTAAAAAAAATTAAATTTTTTTGGATTCACAAGGGCGAATAGGAATTTTTTTTTAGCTGATAAAGTTAAAAGGCCGAAATTCGAAACATATATTGCGAAATTTCAAGGATAAAATTTTAAAAGGACATTTTCAATATTTACCAGTTCTTATGTACCAAAACATTTAATTTGATGAAATTCTACAGAATTTTATCATTAATTTGATACCCATACTTCTTCTCTAAGCACATTTTGCTAAAATGTTTAAACCATTTTTGGATTACTGACGTAAAAGTGAAAAACTAAAGACACTATTTTACAGTATTTGGCTCATGGTCTCGCGGATATATTGATTTTTGTGCGTAAAATTTACTATCGCACGGTGTTAAACGTATAATGAAGTAGACATTTATAAAAATATTAATTACACTGGTGTACAGCAAAAATGTTCTATGGATACCACTATCTAATTCCTATGTAGAATTGCTGGGTGATTCCGAAAATCGAGTTAAGTGTTTCTTCTATGGATAGGTTTTCAAGATATTTGCAATTTACCGTTATTCAGCTTAAAGCAAAAATTGGTTCCTTTTAATCACGTATATCTTACAAACCAATTTAAAAATCGTAACAGAAATTACGGCAAATGAAAGCCAATGAAATTCTCCATAAACCGTATATGCTTCACTTTCCGATAGGGCTTATAGTTTCTGACAAATTAATTAATCTTTCCGATTTTATTTTTATTTTTTAATGACAAAATGAAAAAAAATCAAACATTAACAGAAGAAAAATTAAAAAAATAACAGGTTCTGTGCCAAATTTTTGCATTTGTATAAAAGCCTGTTCTGTTAAAAAACAACAAAATAAATCAAGTTACTGATGAAGAAAATCCATGGATAGATACGAAATAATGAGTGGTAAAAAAAATGCACAACAATATTTGTATGAAAATTGAGCACGAAAGAATGTTACTCATACGCCGCGTACACCTAAGTAACGCGCTTTTCTGCTCATATTTCATACAAAAAATCTTTGCGCATTTTCATTTGACCACTCATTGTTTCGTATTTATCCATAGATTTTCTTAATCAGTAACTTGTTTTTTTTTGTAACAGAACATAACTGTTTTTTTTTTTTACTTTTCTTCTGTTAGAGTTTGATTTTTTTTTATTATTTCATTAAGAAATAAAAAAAATCTGGAATAATTAATTAATTTGTCAGAAACTATAAGCCCTATCGGAAAGTGATGTATACACGGTTTATGGAGAATTTTATTGGCTTCATTTGCCGTATTTTATATGAAATAAAAGACCTCTTTGAGGTAAAATTTTCTAGTGACGAAAGCTGAACTAGGAACACAAAATTTATGATATCAATTTCGTGACGAAAATTATACGTATTTTTAAACTGCCTTGGAAACGTAGGGAAAATTTTTTTATTCATATGAATCGTTGCAAAAGTTCTGCTTTTTATTTTGTGTTTCTAGCAGTAGACGGAATTTCGCAACGTTCCGAATAAATAAAAAAAAAGATTTTCCGCACGTTTCCAAGGCAGTTAAAAAATGCGTATAATTTACGTCGCGAAATTGATAAAATAACTTTTGTGTTTCCAGTTCAGCTTTCTGTCACTCAAAAATTTTACCTCAAAGAGGTGTTTTATTTCATATCAATTATTTTGGGGTAGCAAATTTAAAATCGACGAAAATACAAACAATAATCTAAATGTTTTATTTTTCTCAATTAAATTGCTAAAAATATTATCTAAACCTAAATTATGTATTCAAATCGATGTGTCCATTGAAACATATAATTTTTCGAATACGGAATAAAGCGAAAAAGAATGATCATATCCTGTGTATTCGAAAAAATTAAAAAAAAAAAAATTATGAGAAATGATAAAAACTTATCAAGTTGGTACCAACTTTGGATAAAATAAACAATTGTATTCGTCTGATTGTCTCGCAGTTTATTTTTGTTAAGGTTTCTACCGCGTGTGGGGCGCACGCATGTGCTTTTTTTAAGAAGTTTTACTTCTATCACGTGTACGATGTTGCACTCGTGCTATTAAACTAATGCTTTTTTCTCAAGTAGTTTTTTCCAGTGGCAATTTATACATATGTATGTAAGTAGTAGCGGCACATTGGGTGAACTAAATGCATTCATACATACATATTTATGTACAACTGTAGGTAATATTGTATGCGTTTTCCCAGGTAGGTTAAGTGCGGGTGATAAACCTATGTAGCATAGTTAAATACTGTGTACATAACTACAATTAAGATGGTGAAAAATATTACAATTTCGGCATGTGACTGGAAAAAACTTTAAAATACAAACAAATTGTGGTGATTAGCACAGCCGCATCCTTCAACTTGTCAACTCGCGGGAAATTCCCCCGATTTGCAGAGAATTTCGGTTAAGTGGCAATCGAGGAAAGGGCAATTTTTTTCGGAGAACTGGGTATGTTATTTTTATATCTTAAAGTAACCAAATTAGACGGATATGTTAGTTTTAAACCATTGGTCGCTATTTGGGACAGCTTTTTTCAATTTAAGTCACTTATGAGGTGGGTTTTGCCGAAGGCTGAGGTGAACTCAGCCGTTCCAGAGTCCAGCGAAGGTCCCACTAACCCCCACCAAATAAAACACACTATTTTCGTGTATTCACTTCGAACACACACACACACACAGCGCTATGACTAGAGTGCCAGCAACCTTATGTCCAAAGAGAGGGAGAGAGCGAGCGCGCGGGAGAGAGAGAGAGCGAGAGAGAGAGAGATGACGTTTTGTTGTCGTCG
>NW_023458564.1:20150041-20159995 GCF_013731165.1 Rhagoletis pomonella | reverse complement strand
TTTTTTTCAACGCAATACGACTTAGCATTTTTTTGTTTGTAATTTGCACATAGTATATGTATTTGTATGTATTTCATATGGAAATTTTACAATTTTTAAATTTGGCAGAAGAAGCGCTGTTCTAAAGATATTAATGATACCTTTATGAACTAAATAGTATTTATTTTCAAAATCTCATTTTTCGTTGCAAAAATCATAACTTTTGAACTAATGATATACAATAGAATCGCGGAGAAGATAACTAGCGCAAAAGTGACTCGCTCGGCTAGATTAACCGAAATTCAGCGCTCACGTCCAAAAAGTTAACTTAGAGATTAGCTTTTCAAAGCTAATACATTTTTGAAACCAACCATTTGCTTACGAGTATTCCCCGATTTTTTTTCGTGAGCGTTTGAATTTGAGAGTTGGGTATTTATTATATCGTGAGATAATCATTTTCTCAGTACAAGAAGTCACTATAGAATAAACTATAAACTATAAAATACTCAGAAATTTTAGCGTGAACTGCTGCAAACTAAATCATAAATTTAATGCAATTGAGATGTACTTGTATGTGTGCTACACACAAGGCAAATAACTTCCTAACCAAAACTTCAATTGGAAGTCGGCACGGGTTATCGTCATCCTACAGAATAAACTTTATGTACATATGTATGTACGTATATGAAACTTAGGTCAAAAGGGACAAATTTAAAGAAAAAATGTTCTGCTTTTAATTAATCTTTTACAACGTTCGCTTTTTTCAGGTCGCAAGGTTAGGATTTGTAGACCCATTTCATATTATAAGTCATGCAATGAAGCTAACTATCAAGAGCGTCACATCAAAATATAAATAATTGTAATTAAAGAAAATTTTGAACCGGTTTTTTACATTCAACGTTTGACCATATTTTAGTTTTGAGGATATATGTGTACATACGTACACCCATATGTACTTACACATTTTTGCGTTCATATATATGTATGTACTACATACTCATATATGTGTGTTATACACTGATGTATTTGCAATAATATTTTTGTTGTTTTCGTTGGACTCGCGCTTACAAGTCATGCACTCCTTTTTGGCTCAAGGCCTCTGATAATTTTGTTTCACAATTGCGCAAAAGCACTTACACACACATATATATGTATGTACATACATATGTACGTACATCGGTACCCTGCAGAAAAAAAATATCAATTGATAAAAAATAACCCACTTGTAGTTAGCCTTTTTGCGGGATTTCTATAAAATATATAACTTGTAGTTAGCTACAAAAGGCTAACTTGAAACTAGTTGACAAGTAATGCAGGAGTAATGAAGGAGATTGTTTTTTTAACGCGTTTCTATTTAAATATCCTGCACTTCGCAAATACTTTTTCGAATTGAGGACAAATAAAAGGAAGATCGATATTGTATGTCTGACGGAGTTCGAATATGTGACCACCACAGCAGAATACGGAAATATAATAAAATAAATAAAATTAAATAAAAATAAAAAACAAATATATAAAAATAAAAAAATATTTTGTTTTTCCTGTTGATACTTTATGCCAAAAGTAGTTAGTTACAAGTTATTTACATCAAATACAGATGTAACCACCTTTGACTACTTCGCGGGCATCGCCATAGAAATATAGTTAGCTTTCGTCAAAGAAAATATACAGATAATAAGTGACTTTTAGCTTCTTCCTAATAAAGTTAAAGTTAGCTTACAGTTAGATACATTTCCTGCAGGGTACGGTTGAACGCAGATACAATGGTAGACTTGCAATTGCAGATACTTATCTATAGGCACATGTGCATATGTATATAAACGATATATACAAACTAAATCGATAGTCAGTGGGTGAAAACTTAAAAAACGATAATAGAAACTCTGGGGACCAATCGAGGTTTCAAGCTTTTAGGCCTGACAATATAAGAATAATTCCAGCGATTGGAAATGCATTCAACTCGAAACTATACTGTATGTTGCACATCACACATCCATATATTTTTCACAAAATAAGTATTAAAAAAAAAATATATACATACATATGTACATTAGCCGAAAATTCGCTTTTTTAGAATTTTGATTAGTAATAGCAAAAATATGGTTAATTATGCTCTAAAAAATATCTGTGTGAAAAGTGAAAGATTTTGGTCAATATCCTAGGCTCACCCAAGTCCATCAAAGTTGAAGTATTAAATAATATTTTTTCTTAACTAACTTCGATTCTCTACAAAAAAGGTTCATATACCTAATTATGTAGGACTAATACTTTAGAAGATTATTGCAATTTTAGTGAAAAAATGTATTACTTAATTTGTTTATTAATTTTTATTTTTTGGCAATATTGAACTTTTACGGACTTGGGCGAGCCTAAGATATTGGACCAAAAATTGTCATATTTCACACAGATTGTTTTTAGAGCATAGTGAACCATATTTTTGCTATTACCAATCAAAATCTAAAAAAAACAGATTTTCGGGCCACGCTAATGTACAGACATATGTATGTACTTGCATATATGTATACTGAGGCCATTTGAGATAGCAACAGAAAGTGAATGTAGACAATGGTGCATGATTAAAATGCGTGAGTGGAATTGTTTTACAGTTATTCTTTAATTTATTATCGAAATCTCATATTGATATATCTTCATTAGAGTGGTTAAAATTTTTATTTTTTTTTTTATTCGTAAACACTACCTCAGATTTATATATATATAATATGCCGATTTTCAAAAATGAGATGTCAAATTAAAGCGCTTGGTCTGTAGATGTGCAATAAGGTTTAACTTTTTCGAAAAGAGTTGCCGGCTGATAAAAAATTTCATTCAAATAATTTAATAATCAATGCCATCAGATCCACTACGTAAGTGAGGTGTCAAATCAAAGGGCTCTGACCTTGGGTATGCAATAAGGTTTAACTTTTTCGAAAAGAGTTGCCACCTTTTAAAAAATTAAGTACAAAATAATACGCGAAGGCATTTTTTGTTCCGCATAAAAGATCTGCACCGTTCGTTCGATTTTCAAAAATTGGGTGTCAAATTAAAACTCCTGAACTGCAGATATGCAATAAGGTTTTACTTTTTTGAAAAGAGTTGCCACCTTTTAAAAAAATCATTCAAATTATCTAAAAAAGTCAATTATTACAAAATGGGTACCAGTGGAAAGGGTTTAGAATATATTTATTTCTTAACTTAAATTTAGGAGGTTTGCCACCTGTTTAAAAAGCTTAATTCAATTTGAATTAAGAAAAGTAATTAGGAGAAATTTGTTTCAACCTATGGCCGTATAACGAAAGGGGCTTCAGAAGGTGGCCGTTTGAAAATATTTCGAGGAGGGTTGCCTCCTTCTTGCAATGTCGAATTTAATTAACTTATCCAGAAGTTATATGAAATGTCAAAATAATGATGTGAAACTAAAGAATATTAAGCAGACTTTAGCTTGAACACACAAAATATTTTTGAGGTATTGGAAGAGGGTTTCCACCTGTTAAAAAATTAAATTCAAATTATTAAATTAGTTGGATGGATTATTAAAATATGGGTATCAATCGAAGGGGGTTGAAAAATGTTTATTTCTGAACCATATTTAGCGGAGTTTCCACATGTGTAATTAGTATAATTCAACTTAATTCATCAGTTTATTAAAATATGTAACGCAATGTAAGACGAAGAATATTTAAGAATATCTTAGCGCGAACCTACTGTTCTTAAGAGCTGCCACCTACTTAAAAAGTCGAGTTTAACTATATACATATATAAAATACCCGAAAGAACTTTTTGTCTAGGTTATCAGATCTGAACCATTCATTTGATTTTCAAAAGTGAGGTATCAAATTAAAGGGCTTGATATGTAGATGTGCAGTAGGCTTTTACTTTTCCGTAAATAATGACCACCTTTTCAAAATCAAGTTCAGATTATTTATAAATCAATACCATCAAAACCCCATTCTTCGCTCGATTTTCAAAAATGAGGTGTCAAATTAAAAGGCTTGGTTGCAGATGTGGAATGAGGTTTTACTTTTTGAAAAGAGTTGCCATAGGTATCAGTCAAAATGGTTATTAAAAGCTTTGCTTCTTAACTTAACTGTGAGAGTGTTGCCTCTGTTTAAAAAATCAAATTAAATTTTAAACAGGAAAATTACATAGATAATTTACAAAATGTTCCCCAACAGGGGTGCAGACTGGAGGAGTTTATAAAGGACGTAATTTGAAAATGTTTTGGAAAGGGTTGCCACCTGCTTTAAAAGCCGAATTCATTTATATGCAGTGTTAAAATATGGGCGTTAAACGAAAGAGTGCTAAGAAATCTTCAGTTTAAACATCAATATTTTGTTTGATGGTTTGAAGAGAGTTGAGAGCTGTTAAAAATTTTAAATTTAAACGAATTATTAAGTTAAATAAATTACTAAAAGATGTGATTTAAGCGTTCATGGGTTTGAGAAGGATTTATATCTGAACTGTTTAGGAGGGTTTCCAGGTGGTAAACAAATTAAATTCAATTTAATTCTTCAGGTAATTGAATTATGTATCAAAGTATCAAACGAAAGAGCTTTAAAAGACTTCAGTTTGAAAATGCTTCGCAGAAGGTTGCCACCTGTTTGAAGAGCCTAATTTATTTAGCTTTTACATAATTTTAATGAAATATTAAAATATGAGTGGTAAAAGAAAGAGTTTTAATAAAACTTTAGTTTGAAAATATTTTTTGTTAGGGTTGCCATCTATTCGATTTTTGTTTTGTCTGTGCACACGATAACTTGAGTAGAAACTGAAATATCTTAACGAAACATGTATGCGTACTTCTTTTCAGCGTAGAACGGATGGTATTGAAAATGGGCAAAATCGGACAATAACCACGCCTATCTCCCATATAGCGGTAATTTTCAAAAAAACGAAAACTGCCACGTTTTAGTAACTACTGAAGCTTATTCACTCAAAATTGATATTTACAATCATTTTTAGGCACAAAATAATAATATTATAAAGTTTTGGAAAATGGGCGTAGCCACGCCCACTTATGATTACATGTGTATATCTTGAGAACCGCACCAACAATTTCTCCCAAACGTGGCACAGTTGTTGGTCCTGACAAAACATACCAAATTATCCGAAATTTTTTAAAGTCGGACAATAACTACGTCCGCATCCTATATAACGGTAATTTTGAGAAAAGCTTCGATAAATCAATAAATACTGAAGCTAATTTATTCAAAATTGATTTTTGCAATAGTTCATTAGCAGAAAATACGCTTATAATTAAATTTTGGAAAATGTGTATCTCGGTAACTTACCCAAAATTGATACTTACAACAATCCCTTGAAAAGAAGTGACATTATTATGGAATTTTTGAAAATGGGCGTGATGTCGCCCACATATATCTATATAAGGTTATCTAATTATATCTGACTGAACGTTCTATCGAAGGTGTTTGAAATAGACGTAAAACCACCCCTGTTTTCCACGTAGCGGTAGTTTTCGGACAGGTAAAAAAACTATATTAATACTAGCGCCGGGTATTTAATGTTCGGCTCCGCCCGAACTTTGACTTTTAAATGTTTTGTATGAAATATGAGCTCAACAGTTTCATAGCACGTTATCATCCTTGTTAGATAGCAGTTGACCTCACATTAAATAAACCTTCTATCAAATCCCTCTAGCCTTTTTGTTTTAATTCTGATCTCGCACATAACACAATAATAAACAAAGTATATAAAAAAGGGACATTATTTTTTAAGTCGTTCGTTCTTGAAAATGAAATCGATATTATGCCTACGAACTCCAAGTAAAATATGTGCCTATTCAAGTGAGTCAAGGTGTATGTATATAGACTTCCATACCCGTAGACTTACTATATATATACCTATGTATGTACGTACTATATACAAAAGTAGGCACGGAGAACGTAGGCAGAACATGACCCAGTTTTGTCAGAATGCTGCTGCTTTATAATCGCATTATTGCTTAATTGTCGGACGCACTCGTAACCCCACAACCCAACACCGCAACGACAACTGCAAAACAACTCGACAGCAGCAAGAATTGATATGCAAATGTAGTCAAGCAAGGAAACGCATGCACATAGGAATTTGCACAATTGTATGTCGTGTATAAACATATAAATGTATATAAATGTACATATGTAGGTACTCGTGTTTACGCTTATACATATGTAAATATATAGCATACATACTTACTTATCCGCTCAAAAGCTCAATTTTCCCTTACATTTTGACTTGCATTGCATAAGTAAGTTTGTTTAAACACATTTACATAAGCTAATATAAGCACACTCATTTTATGTGAATATGTATGTGTTTATATGTTGTATTAAAGGACTGTTACGGTTTCTATTTTCTATAACCACATATTTAGTGAGCTGTACGAGTATACTCTCTCCTCAAAAATACACAATACACTGCAGACCTACAAAAGCTACTTCGTACTACTTCATGACGCCTGCATTTAATTAAACTCAAATAAAAACAAATTTACACAAGGAAACAGGAAACAAACTATACAAAAACAAAAAACAGGAAAAAAGGTGAGTGAGTCATTTAAAAAGGTGTTTTCTTATTTTTTATTTATTTGATTTATACAAAGAAGTAATTATATGCAAGTACATAGCGGTGCATGTTTTATTTACACACAATACTTTTACCTTGTAAAAAATAAAAATCACGTAGCTGCTGCATTACGATTCAAAACACATAAAATTACTGTTATGATAAGCAGTTAACAGAAAGTTAAAGACATACATACATATGTACATACATACATACGTATACAAAATTTAATTTCATTTAAAACCCTATTCGATACTTATTGTTTTGTATGCATGCTAATATCTCACTTTTTAATTTTTGGAAAAGCACACACTTACCTTACATATGTTTTAAAGAAAATGCAAACAACATTCGGTGCGTGTTTAGCGCAGTCGATACACGCATGCTTATAGTTCACTGACAAAAAGTACGAAAATTCGTGGACGCTTATTAAAAGTCACGCAAGCGCAACTATTGTGCATATATTCAAAAAAATGAGCGTAATGCATTGCATTCAAAGTTTTATAATGCTTTTATAAAAGCGTAAAATGCATTCAAAATTAGCTGCTTAACATATAGTGCATGAATATACATATGTACATATATATGTATGAGCAAATGTCACGATTTTTTTTTTATAAGTATAACTCCCTTCTCTCGCCAAAACAATCCTAAATCATCATTCTTTTATTGCAAACAGTGGAGTTTCAGAAACAAGTACAATGAAAACATCAAGTTATTGAACAATTTTAGCCTTGAAACGTTTATCTAGGCGAAAAAGTACCGAAATTACTCATTTTTTCACTGTCACTCCAAAAAATCATAAGTTTTTATTTAATAACTTTGGAAAGCCTTCAAATAGAATGTTCATATAAGAGGTAATGGACGTTGGCATCGAATACAAAATATCTGTGAAGTTTCAAGATTTTACCACGGAATAAAAAAAAGCCAGCATGCAGAATATCTGTCGCAGCTATTTTGTAATTTTTGAAATTTCCCTATTTTTTAATTTTAATATTTTTAGATATTTCAAAGTGTTAAAATTAAACGGTGAAAGTGTTCTTCTTGCCAAAACGAGAGAATCTAGTGTAATAAAGTTAGTGTACCACCAAATGAAAATGATTACATTGAGTAAAAGATGACTATGATTTGAGAAACTAAAATTCAATTTTTACAATTTTTATTGTCAAACTCGGAATTCATTGTAAAATTTTTTATATATGTACATACATAAAGAAAGTAATATATGCATACATATGTGCATAAGGTATACCATGATAAAAATATAGTAAGGTAGAACCGCTGAGAGTTACTTTTAAAATTCTTCACGATTCCAAACATTTTAATTTTTAAATTTACTCACAAACTCACACACACATTTTCATTTTCGATCTCAAGCAACAACAATTTCGAACAATTTCAATTTTTTATTTTCAATTTTATACGATTTTAAAATGCTGGCAAACTTCAAAAAAAAATCATGGCCGACAAATTGAGAGAACGGTTCTACCTTGCTATGTTTTTATCATGAGGTATACTTTGTAAAAATCTTAAACGTCAATATTTAATAAGGTGTGCGAGTAAACGTGTTAGATGACTGCATATGGTGCTACGGGGCGTATACGTTACATACGCAACTACGGATTCATATTAGAGTCCGACCGATACCATTTTTTTTCTGGTACCGGTGCCGATGCCGATGTCGATGTCGATTCCATAAAAAATTACAAATAAATGTATTAATTCATAAAATCAGTTAATTTAACGGAGTTAACAAAACAAAGAAAAAAACAATTGAATTAATTGGCTTGTTATGCAACATTACATACACATGTACATATGTACATACATACATATGTATGTGTAAAAATATATGTACATATATCACATTTATGTACATTAAATAAAACGCTTTTTTATATGGAGCTAAGCAAGAAATATTTAGGAACATAAAATTCAACTTCGTTTTGTACTAAAATACACTCTTTTTTGCACTCAATACATAAGAACTTATATGCTAGGTATGTATGTATATACATGTAGTGGTCCACGAAATAAAAGAATTGCAATATTTTGACCAGTTTTGGCATTTGTCTTTTGTTTATTATTTATTTTATTAAAGCCTAGCTGGTATACAACAAACACCATGTAAATTCCGAACTGACTGGGTAAATACTCCTTATTTTACAGGTAGCTCTATGTGGTGCATTGGATAAAGTCTCTAAGAATTTTTTAACAGTAATGTGAAAATTTTGCCGTATTCTACTGTGCATTTTTGTGTGGGAGAGTGTTGAAATTCGGAGTAATTTGTGATTAAGTTCTAGATTAGAAAAAGAAAACGTGATTGTATTGGAGTATAGGGTAAATTGGTCTGGTGGTTGAATTATTTTAAGGTCTATTTAAAAATTTTATACAGACAAAACTAAAAGTTATAAAATAAAAAATATAAAAAAATAAAATAAACAAACTAGAAGTAGAAAACAATATTTCGCAGTCCCATAGAATTTGTTTTGATAACATTTGATTTTGAAATTTTAGCAAAAGTCATTATAAATAATTTATGAGATTGAAAATGAAAAACACATGAAAATGAAGGCGCATGCAATACAAACCATTACAGTTTACATAACTAACAATAAATATTTCATTCAATAGGCAAACTACATAACATATACCTAAAAATTTCTACAGCGCAAATACACATTTGAAATCCATTTTAAGCGATTGATAGCCATATACCCACATACAAACATATATTTCTTTTCAACTCAATTCAAGTCTATTAATCACATGCTCCCCACGTTTTTCATTTTCATTCTCGTAAATTGTTTATAATTACTTATGCCAAAATTTCAAAATCAAAAGTTATTAAAACAAATTCGATGGGACTGCGAAATATTATTTTCTACTTCTAGTCCATTTTTAGATGTGTGGTATATTAAAAAGTTTTTTTTTTATATTTTATTTATTTTTACTTTTTTTATTATATATTTTTTAAATTTCAATTTAAATACAATTTCGCCATGGAATATGGTTCTTTATACAAAACTGAAGATAATGCATTTTCTCGGGAAAGTGTGCCTCCATTTTCGACCAAAAAGACGTTTGAAATTTGCTGATATATGCTTATATATTTGCATACCTAATTAGTTACTTAAGTAACCGAATTGTAGATATATATTTAAGTAATTTACAAACACAGGCGCATGTTTGGTTGCTCCATTTACGGATACACCTGTGTCATTGCAGCACTCATACTGAAGGGAAAATTTTGACTTAGTGCCTTACTCTCTTCATAAAGTCTTTAACAAAAAAATAGCATCCTCTAGTGGAAAATTTTGTAGAGGAGAAGGAATTTTGTATCGCCCTGGTCACCGAAAAGATATTTTTTTTTTTAACTACGCTCGTATGTACACTTGGGGTCAACTGATTAAG
>NW_023458564.1:20138280-20149941 GCF_013731165.1 Rhagoletis pomonella | reverse complement strand
CTTAATCAGTTGACCCCAAGTGTACATACGAGCGTAGTTAAAAAAAATATTATCTTTTCGGTGACCAGGGCGATACAAAAATTCCTTCTCCTCTACAAAATTTTCCACTAGAGGATGCTATTTTTTTTGTTAAAGACTTCATGAAGAGAGTAAGGCACTAAGTCAAAATTTTCCCTTCAGTATGAGTGCTGCAATGACACAGGTGTATCCGTAAATGAAGCAACCAAACATGCGCCTGTGTTTGTGAATTACTTAAATATATATCTATAATTCGTTTACTTAAGTAACTAATTAGGTATGCAAATATATAAGCATATATCAGCAAATTTGAAACGTCTTTTTGGTCGAAAATGGAGGCACACTTTCCCGAGAAAATGCATTATCTTTAGTTTTGTATAAAGAAGAACAACATTCCATGGCGAAATTGTATTTAAATTGAAATTTTAAAAGTATTTAATAAAAAAAGTAAAAATAAATAAAATATAAAAAAAGACTTTTTAATATACCACACTTCTAAAAATGTGTAGAAAATAATATTTCGCAGTCCCATCGAATTTGTTTTAATAACTTTTGATTTTGAAATTTTGGCAAAAGTAATTATAAACAATTTACGAGAATGAAAATCAAAAACGTGGGGCGCATGTGATTAATAGACTTGAATTGAGTTGAAAAGTAATATATGTTTGTATGTGGGTATATGGATATCGATCGCTTAAAATGGATTTCAAATGTGTACTCGCGCTGTAGAAATTTTAGGTATATGTTACGTAGTTTGCATATTGAATGAAATATTTATTGTTAGTTATGTAACTGTAAGCTATGTAATGCTTTGTATTGCATGCGCCTTCATTTTCATGCGTTTTTCATTTTCAATCTCATAAGTTATTTATAATGACTTTTGCTAAAATTTCAAAAACAAAAGTTATCAAAACAAATTCTATGGGACTGCAAAATATTGTTTTCTACTTCTAGTTCATTTCTAGAAGCGTGGTTTATTAAAAAGTTTTTATTTTTTTTATTTTATACTTTTTAGTTTTGTCTGTATAACATTTTGAAATAGACCTTAAAATAATTCAACGATATTCTGATTTGTATTGTACCCCACCAGAACAATTTAGCCTATACTCCAATACAATTACGTTTTCTTTTTCAAATCTAAAACTAAATCACAAATTACTCCGAATTTCAACACTCTCTCACACAAAAATGCACAGTAGAATACGGCAAAATTTTCACATTACTGCTAAGAAATTCTTAGAGACTTTATCCAAAGCACCACATAGAGCTACCTGTAAAATAAGGAGTATTTACCCAGTCAGTTCTGAATTTACATGGTGTTTGTTGTATACCAGCTGGGCATTAATAAAAAAATAATAAACATTAAATAAACAAAAGACAAATGCCAAAACTGGTCAAAAATTGCAATTCTTTTATTTTGTGGACCACTACATGTATGTATATATGTACATACATACCTAGCATATAAGTTCTTATGTATTGAGTGCAAAAAGGAGTGTATTTTAGTACAAAACGAAGTTGAATTTTATGTTTCTAAATATTTCTTGCTTAGCACCATATAAAAAAGCGTTTTATTTAATGTACATAAATGTGATATGTGATTTTTACACATACATATGTATGTATGTTCATATGTACATGTGTATGTAATGTTGCATAACAAGCCAATTAATTCAATTGTTTGTTTTCTTTGTTTTGTTAACTCCGTTAAATTAACTGATTTTATGAATTAATACATTTATTTGTAATTTTTTATGGAATCGGCATCGGCATCGGCATCGGCACCGGTACCAGAAAAAAAATTGGTATCGGTCGGACTCTAATATGAATCCGTAGTTGCGTATGTAACGTATACGCCCCGTAGCACCATACGCAGTCATCTAACACGTTTACTCGCACGCCTTATTAAATATTGACGTTTAAGATTTTTACAAAGTATACCTTATGCACATATGTATGTATGCATATATTACTTTCTTTATGTATGTATATAACAATTTTACAATGAATTCCGAGTTTAACAATAAAAATTGTAAAAATGGAATTTTAGTTTCTCAAATCATAGTCATCTTTTACTCCATGTAATCATTTTCATTTGGTGGTACACTAACTTTATTACACTAGATTCGTTCGTTTTGGCAAGAAGAACATTTTCACCGTTTAATTTTAACACTTTGAAGTATCTAAAAATATTAAAATTAAAAAATATAAAAATTTCAAAAATTACAAAATAGCTGCGACAGATATTCTGCATGCTGGCTTTTTTTTATTCCGTGGTAAAATCTTGAAACTTCACAGATATTTTGTATTTGATGCCAACGTCCATTACCTCTTATATAAACATTCTATTTGAAGGCTTTTAAAAGTTATTAAATAAAAACTTATGATTTTTTGGAGTGACAGTGAAAAAATGAGTAATTTCGGTACTTTTTCGCCTAGATAAACGTTTCAAGGCTAAAATTGTTCAATAACTTGATGTTGTCATTGTACTTGTTTCTGAAACTCCACTGTTTGCAATAAAATAATGATGATTTAGGATTTTTTTGGCGAGAGAAGGGAGTTATACTAAAAAAAAAAATCGTGACATTGGCTCATACATATAGATGTATATTCATGCATTATATGTTAAGCAGCTAATTTTGAATGCATTTTACGCTTTTATATAAGCATTGTAAAACTTTGAATGCAATGCATTACGCTCATTTTTGAATATATGTATTGCGTGACTTTTAATAAGCGTCCACGAATTTTCGTACTTTTTGTCAGTGAACTATAAGCATGCGTGTATCGACTGCGCTAAACACGCACCAAATGTTGTATGCATTTTCTTTAAAACATATGTAAGGTAAGTGTGTGCTTTTCCAAAAATTAAAAAGTGAGATATTAGCACGCATACAAAACAGTAAGTATCGAATAGGGTTTTAAATGAAATTAAATTTTGTATACGTATGTATGTATGTACATATGTATGTATGTCTTTAACTTTCTGTTAACTGCTTATCATAACAGTAATTTTATGTGTTTTGAATCGTAATGCAAGCAGCTACGTGATTTTTATTTTTTACAAGGTAAAAGTATTGTGTGTAAATAAAACATGCACCGCTATGTGCTTGCATATAATTACTTCGTTGTATAAATCAAATAAATAAAAAATAAGAAAACACCTTTATAAATGACTCACTCACCTTTTTTCCTGTTTTTTGTTTTTGTATAGTTTGCTTCCTGTTTCCTTGTGTAAATTTGTTTTTATTTGAGTTTAATTAAATGCAGGCGTCATGAAGTAGTACGAAGTAGCTTTTGTAGGTCTGCAGTGTATTGTGTATTTTTGAGGAGAGAGTATACTCGTACAGCTCACTAAATATGTGGTTATAGAAAATAGAAACCGTAACGGTCCTTTAATACAACATATAAACACATATATGCACATAAAATGAGTGTGCTTATATTAGCTTATGTAAATGTGTTTAAACAAACTTACTTATGCAATGCAAGTCGAAATGTAAGGGAAAATTGAGCTTTTGAGCGGATAAGTAAGTATGTATGTACATATGTACGCTATATATTTACATATGTATAAGCGTAAACACGAGTACCTACATATGTACATTTATATACATTTATATGTTTATACACGACATACAATTGTGCAAATTCCTATGTGCATGCGTTTCCTTGCTTGACTACATTTGCATATCAATTCTTGCTGCTGTCGAGTTGTTTTGCAGTTGTCGTTGCGGTGTTGGGTTGTGGGGTTACGAGTGCGTCCGACAATTAAGCAATAATGCGATTATAAAGCAGCAGCAGCATTCTGACAAAACTGGGTCATGTTCTGCCTACGTTCTCCGTGCCTACTTTTGTATATAGTACGTACATAGGTACATATATATATAGTAAGTCTACGGGTATGGAAGTCTATATACATACACCTTGACTCACTTGAATAGGCACATATTTTACTTGGAGTTCGTAGGCATAATATCGATTTCATTTTCAAGAACGAACGACTTAAAAAATAATGTCCCTTTTGTATATACTTCGTTTATTATTGTGTTATGTGTGAGATCAGAATTAAAACAAAAAGGCTAGAGGGATTTGATAGAAGGTTTATTTAATGTGAGGTCAACTGCTATCTAACACGGATGATAACGTGCTATGAAACTGTTGAGCTCATATTTCATACAAAACATTTAAAAGTCAAAGTTCGGGCGGAGCCGAACATTAAATACCCGGGGCTAGTATTAATATAGTTTTTTCACCTGTCCGAAAACTACCGCTACGTGGTAAACAGGGGGTGGTTTTACATCTATTTCAAACACCTTCGATAGAACGTTCACTCAGTTATAATTAGATAACCTTATATAGATATATGTGGGCGACATCACGCCCGTTTTCAAAAATTCCATAATTATGTCACTTCTTTTCAAGGGATTGTTGTAAGTATCAATTTTGGATAAGCCTATCGTCCTAAAATTTGGAGATATCGAAGTTTCAAGCATTTCCGAAACTTATCTTTATTGAAAAGTTGGCGTAATTTTAGTCAGATTTCATCGTTTTGCTTTATGTGGCAAGCGCAATAATCATACCGAGTTTGGTATAAATTCATCGAACGGTTACCGAGATACACATTTTCCAAAATTTAATTATAAGCGTATTTTCTGCTAATGAACTATTGCAAAAATCAATTTTGAATAAATTAGCTTCAGTATTTATTGATTTATCGAAGCTTTTCTCTAAATTACCGTTATATAGGATGCGGGCGTAGTTATTGTCCGACTTTAAAAAATTTCGGATAATTTGGTATGTTTTGTCAGGACCCAAGAACTGTGCCACGTTTGGGAGAAATTGTTGGAGCGGTTCTCAAGATATACACATGTAATCATAAGTGGGCGTGGCTACGCCCATTTTCCAAAACTTTATAATATTATTATTTTGTGCCTAAAAATGATTGTAAATATTAATTTTGAGTGAATAAGCTTCAGTAGTTACTAAAACATAGCAGTTTTCGTATTTCTGAAACTACCGTCATATGGGAGGTAGGCGTGGTTATTGTCCGATTTTGACCATTGTCAATACCATCCGTTCTACGCTGAGAAGAAGTACACATACATGTTTCGTTAAGATATTTCAATTTCTACTCAAGTCATCGTGTGCACAGACAAAATAAAAATCGAATAGATGGCAACCTTAACAAAAGATATTTTCACTAATGTTTTATTAAAACTCTTTCTTTTACCACTCATATTTTAATATTTCATTAAAATTGTGTAAAAGCTAAATAAATTAGGCTCTTCAAACAGGTGGCAACCTTCTGCGAAGCATCTTCAAACTGAAATCTTTTAAAGCTCTTTCGTTCGATACTTTGATACATAATTCAATTACCTGAAGAATTAAATTGAATTTAATTTGTTTACCACCTGGCAACCCTCCTAAACAGTTCAGATATAAATCCTTCTCAAACCCATGAACGATTAAATCACATCTTTTAGTAATTTATTTAACTTAATAATTCGTTTAAATTTAAAATTTTTGACAGCTGGAAACCCTCTTCAAACCATCAAACAAAATATTGATGTCTAAACTGAAGATTTCTTAGCACTCTTTCGTTTAACGCCCATATTTTGACACTGCATATAAATAAATTCGGCTTTTAAAGCAGGTGGCAACCCTTTCCAAAACATTTTCAAATTACGACCTTTATAAACTCCTCCAGTCTGCACCCCTGTTGGGGAACATTTTGTAAATTACCTATGTAATTTCCCTGTTTAAAATTTAATTTGATTTTTTAAACAGAGGCAACACTCTCACAGTTAATTTAAGAAGCAAAGCTTTTAATAACTATTTTGACTGATGCCTATGGCAACTCTTTTCAAAAAGTAAAACCTCATTCCACATCTGCAACCAAGCCTTTTAATTTGACACCTCATTTTAGAAAATCGAGCGAAGAATGGGGATATGATGGTATTGATTTATAAATAATCTGAACTTGATTTTGAAAAGGTGGCCATTCTTTCCGGAAAAGTAAAAGCCTACTACACATCTACATATCAAGCCCTTTAATTTGATACCTCACTTTTGAAAATCAAATGAATGGTTCAGATCTGATAACCTGGACAAAAAGTCCTTTCGCTTATTATATGTATATATATAGTTAAATTCGACTTTTTAAGTAGGTGGCAGCCCTTTCGAACAGTAGGTTCGCGCTAAGATATTCTTAAATATTCTTCGTCTTACATTGCGTTACATATTTTAATCAACTGATGAATTAAGTTGAATTATATTAATTACACATGTGGCAACTCCGCTAAATATGGTTCAGAAATAAAAATTTTTCAACCCCCTTCGATTAATACCCATATTTTAATAATCCATTTAACTAATTTATTAATTTGAATTTAACTTTTTAACAGGTGGAAACCCTCTTCCAATACCTCAAAAATATTTTGTGTGTTCAAGCTAAAGTCTTCTTAATATTCTTTAGTTTCACATCATTATTTTGACATTTCATATAACTTCTGGATAAGTTAATTAAATTCGACATTGCAAGAAGGTGGCAACCCTCCTCAAAATATTTTCAAACGGCCACCTTCTGAAGCCCCTTTCGTTATCCGGCCATATGTTGAAACATATTCCTCCTAATTACTTTTCTTAATTCAAATTGAATTCAACTTTTTAAGCAGGTGGCAACCCTCCTAAAGTTAACAAATATATTCAAAACCCTTTCCACTGGTACCCATTTTGTAATAATTGATTTTTTTTAGATAATTTGAATGAATTTTTTTTAATTTTGAATGAAATTTTTTATCAGGCGGCAACTCTTTTCGAAAAAGTTAAACCTTATTGCACATCTACAGACCAAGCGCTTTAATTTGACATCTCATTATTGAAAATCGGGCGAACGGTACAGATCTTTTATGCTGCACAAAAAATGCCTTTTCGTATTATATATATACATATAGATTTGAGGTAGCGTTTACGAATAAAAAAAAAATAAAAATTTTAACCACTCTAATGAAGATATATCAATATGAGATTTCGATAATAAATTAAAGAATAACTGTAAAACAATTCCACTCACGCATTTTAATCATGCACCATTGTCTACATTCACTTTCTGTTGCTATCTCAAATGGCCTCAGTATACATATATGCAAGTACATACATATGTCTGTACATTAGCGTGGTCCGAAAATCAGCTTTTTTTTAGATTTTGATTGGTAATAGCAAAAATATGGTTCACTATGCTCTAAAAATAATCTGTGTGAAATATGACAATTTTTGGTCAATATCTTAGGCTCGCCCAAGTCCGTAAAAGTTCAATATTGCCCAAAAATAAAAATTAATAAACAAATTAAGTAATACATTTTTTTACTTAAATTGCAATAATCTTCTGAAGTATTAGTCCTACATAATTGGGTATATGGACCTTTTTTGTAGAGAATGGAAGTTAGCTAAGAAAACATTTGTTTTAGTACTTCAACTTTGATGGACTTGGGCGAGCCTAGGATATTGACCAAAAACTTTCACATTTCACACAGATATTTTCTAGAGCATAATTAACCATATTTTTGCTATTACCAATCAAAATTCTAAAAAAGCGGATTTTCGGCCCACGCTAATGTACATATGTGTGTATATATTTTTTTTAATATTTATTTTGTGAAAAATATATGGATGTGTGATGTGCAACATACAGTATAGTTTCGAGTTGAATGCATTTCCAATCGCTGGAATTATTCTTATATTTTCAGGCCTAAAAGCTTGAAACCTCGATTGGTCCCCAGAGTTTCTATCACCGGTTTTCAAGTTTTCAGCCACTGACTATCGATTTAGTTTGTATATATCGTTTATATACGTATGTACATGTACCTATAGATAAGTATCTGCAATTGCAAGTCTACCATTGTATCTGCGTGCAACCGTACCCTGCAGGAAATGTATCTAACTGTAAGCTAACTTTAACTTTATTAGGAAGGAGCTAAAAGTCACTTATTATCTGTATATTTTCTTTGACGAAAGCTAACTATATTTCTATGGCGATGCCCGCGAAGTAGTCAAAGGTGGTTACATCTGTATTTGATGTAAATAACTTGTAACTAACTACTTTTGGCATAAATTATTAATAGGAAAAACAAAATATTTTTTTTTGTTATTTATTTTATTTTTATTTTTATTTAATTTTATTTATTTTATTATATTTCCGTATTCTGCTGTGGTGGTCACATATTCGAACTCCGTCAGACATACAATATCGATCTTCCTTTTATTTGTCCTCAATTCGAAAAAGTATTTGCGAAGTGCAGGATATTTAAATAGAAACGCGTTAAAAAAACAATCTCCTTCATTACTCCTGCATTACTTGTCCCGCAAAAAATCTAACCACAAGTGGGTTATTTTTTTATCAATTGATAATTTTTTTCTGCAGGGTACCGATGTACGTACATACATATGTACATACTAGAGTCCAGCGCAATTGTATTTGCCGCATTTCATTCAATAAGTACTCCTTGCATTGTACTCTACTCCCAACACATTGTTACTTTTTTTCCGCATACATACACTACTTGGCGTTGAGAGAGTAAATACTTGACGTATTTGCTATTACTCCACCAAAGTACGTACTCTACTTTCCCTCATCGCGTACGAGAGATATTTGCTGCTGCCAAAAGGGAGTAGCAAATCTACTCTCTGTATACTTGTAGTACGGTAAGTACTTGCGTATTAAATTTCAATTCTGGTTGTTAGCCTAGTAGTTGATATCGTTTGCAGCGCTGGTCAGTGAAATTGAAAGAGTAAAAATAGAATATGGAAATCGACGATGTAAGGAAATGTTTACGGCCTTATTTATAAAAAATAACGTAGATTTAGACAGTTGTTTAATGTGACATTTTCATAAAACTTTTGTATTCAAGCAGCTTTTTAAATCTATGTATGTACTTAAATTTTTATGAAAGTATTATTTCTTGTCTCTAATTTTCTATAAAACTATTTGCAGTCATTAACCAACAAATAAGTTGTCAAAAACAATAACTTAAGCAATGCTGCTATACGAAATAAAATTATTAGTGGCAAATAAAAATTTTGAAAAGTGCCGATTTTCACATTCGATAGTTGGACATGGTAGCGACGAGATGTACGAGCATTTTTTTCTTAAGAGCTGCATACTGATTTAAGAAATTTTTTATAGAAGAAAATTTATTTTCCATTTATTGTGCGTAATTTTATATGAATTTTTAGTTTTTCTTGAGAGCCTTTACAAATAAAAAAAATTTCGGAATACGTACATACATATGTACATACATACGCAGCCATATAACTTGATTTCAAGAGAAACGAATTTTCATTTGGCACGTTCAGAAGGCGAAACAGCTCAGTAACTGGTGCGATTGCACCTTCTGAACGCGTTGTTGCGTACTTCTGATCAACTGAATAGTTGCGTGTTAGATGATCGTAATATTTTTCTGATCATTTGAGACAACATGTTGGTGTGTACCTTTGAGAGTTGAATTTGACAGCTAATGTATGAAGTCGTTCAAAAGACGCATAACGATCACTGATTTTTGTTTAGCAACGGTTGCGCTCAACTGCTGCGCCTTCTGAACCTACCTATTGATAACTTTTTTTTTTTGATAACACTGCGACAGCTCAAATTGGTATTGAGTAAACCCAAATGCAAGATAGAGTTTTTGAATTTCATTGAGTTTTTTTAATAAATACTGAAATTAGAGGTGTATGAATGGCGAAAGAAAAACTTCATCCGATTTTTTTTAAATCGAAACTACATTTTAACATATGTACATATGTCCATGCATACATAAATATATTTAATATGAACCCATGGTTTCAATTCTACGCATATCGTCAGGGTTTTCCTCACAACTTGGTTTTGCTGCAGTGAAGCGACAGAACAAGTGACGAGAAAAAATATATGCGGACACTTACATATATATGTATCTATGCACATACGTATCTATGCACATACGTATCTATGCACATACGTATCTATGCACATATGTATGTATCTATGCACATACGTATCTATGCACATACATACATATGTACTTAGGTATGTATATCAGCATTTTAGTTGAAAGTACGTTTTGCTCGTCGCTCTCTTCATCGCTCCACTACATTCCTGTCCTTAGTTTTTTTCAGATACCACAAATGCGCGATCCAGAAAATTCTTCTATCATTCTTGCCACAAATGTATGTTTTCTTCGAAAATACTCAAGTACTACCAGTAGAGTACTCTACTGTCAAATACCTTTTACTCGCAGTAGTTGCGGAAGGCAAAGTAAATACTCTACGCGTGTTGCTATTGATCGGTAGTTTACGTACGCTTGCTGAAACTGGTTTATGCTTACTCACAATTGACCCGAACGATGAAAGTAGGGGATGGAAAGTATTTGCGCGGCGATCGGATGTCTTGTTGGGCCGTTTAAATGGAATTGCGCAGGAGTCTAGTACATACATACATATGTGTGTGTAAGTGCTTTTGCGCAATTGTGAAACAAAATTATCAGAGGCCTTGAGCCAAAAAGGAGTGCATGACTTGTAAGCGCGAGTCCAACGAAAACAACAAAAATATTATTGCAAATACATCAGTGTATAACACACATATATGAGTATGTACATACATATATATGAACGCAAAAATGTGTAAGTACATATGGGTGTACGTATGTACATATGTATGTACATATATCCGCAAAACTAAAATATGGTCAAACGTTGAATGTAAAAAACCGGTTCAAAATTTTCTTTAATTACAATTATTTATATTTTGATGTGACGCTCTTGATAGTCAGCTTCATTGCATGACTTATAATATGAAATGGGTCTACAAATCCTAACCTTGCGACCTGAAAAAAGCGGACGTTGTAAAAGATTAATTAAAAGCAGAACATTTTTTCTTTAAATTTGTCCCTTTTGACCTAAGTTTCATATACGTACATACATATGTACATAAAGTTTATTCTGTAGGATGACGATAACCCGTGCCGACTTCCAATTGAAGTTTTGGTTATGAAGTTATTTGCCTTGTGTGTAGCACACATACAAGTACATCTCAATTGCATTAAATTTATGATTTAGTTTGCAGCACTTCACGCTAAAATTTCTGAGTATTTTATAGTTTATAGTTTATTCTATAGTGACTTCTTGTACTGAGAAAATGATTATCTCACGATATAATAAATACACAACTCTCAAATTCAAACGCTCACGAAAAAAATCGGGGAATACTCGTAAGCAAATGGTTGGTTTGAAAAATTTATTAGCTTTGAAAAGTTAATCCCTAAGTTAACTTTTTGGACGTGCGCGCTGATTTTCGGTTAATCTAGCCGAGCGAGTAACTTTTGCGCGAGTTATATTTTCCGCGATTCTATTGTATATCATTAGTTAAAAAGTTATGATTTTTGCAACGAAAAATGAGATTTTGAAAATAAATACTATTTAGTTCATAAAGGTATCATTAATATCCTTAGAACAGTGCTTCTTCTGCCAACTTTAAAAATTGTAAAATTTGCATATGAAATACATACAAATACATATACTATGTGCAAATTACAAACCAAAAAATGCTAAGTCGTATTGCGTAGAAAAAAACGCACGCCACTGTTAAATTAAATTGTTGATGCTCCACAT
>NW_023458564.1:20137040-20138180 GCF_013731165.1 Rhagoletis pomonella | reverse complement strand
CTTTCTTTATTTTAAGTAGAGGAATTCATCTTTTTGCACTTTTCCCCACAAATGGCTTAGCTTGCCAGCAAAAGGAAAGTTATATAATACAGATGTCTAAGAAAATTCTCTTTTCACGTTACGTTGTTTTTACATAATACCGCTATATGTCGGCAATAGACGGCCGCTGTCTATTTCTACGATTACTTGCAAGACATTGGCATTATTATTGTTATTTTCATTGCCTTTTTCTGTGTATCTGTTTTTATATCGCTCTAACTGCCAAGCTGCCAGCCAGCCAGCCAGTAGCTGTACATATTGCGCAAGTGCAGCTATTGCGAAATTGCGGTTGCAATCATTTCCTTATTGTTGTTGCTTTTGTTGTTTCCTCTATTACATACTACCACTCTTCACTACCTGTTCAATACACTTTTCACACCGGGCTGTCCCTGCTTTCATTGCATTAATGCCACAAGAGCAACAACATGCAAGGCAACTTTACTGCTGATTGGACTGGACTTGGCCTGGTATGGTCCAGTCGAGACTGGTTTTAACAATAACTACGAAAGTGGTAGGAACAACAACAGCAAATAAATGACTTCACAAGAAATGCATAACATTGAAAGCAAAATTGTCAAGCTCGTCTGCCGTGTAATATCCATTATGTATGTTGTTGATGCTGTGAAGAGTGCTTGCTGACCACTATTACAATGGCATATCTTCTTCTAGCCCAATAGCCGGTTTTTAGTCGCTGCGAGACCGTTTCAATATACTATTTCAAGTGCAGCGTGCGAAGATAATTTGCTGTTGCCTCTGCCATTGCCTTTGCTACATTTCACTTTTCTATTTCTTCGCTAGAAAAGCATTCGTAAACAGAAAAGCGTTCGGTATCTGGCAGTGAGAAATTTACTTTTTAGGTTATCTGAATCAAATTATTTTCCCTTGTAAAAACATTTTTCAACGGACTTAAAAAAAACGGAAGACGTTATCAATTCGTCGGAATATTTTTTTATGTACATATGTAATTTAAATCCTGTTCTATAATTCAGATTAGTCCTTCGAGCGCAGAGAAGCACGCTTGAGAGAAAGTTATCATGTGTAAGAAACAGATCTTAAGATTACAATTAACAAAAATAGAAGTATGGAGGAAAAACTTATTTC
>NW_023458564.1:20133337-20136940 GCF_013731165.1 Rhagoletis pomonella | reverse complement strand
TATGCTGGGGAACTGAAACTTGGCATGGATGTATAAACTGTAAATACATTACTTATGGCGAAAACTAGAAGCTTTTGAAAAAAGGGGCGTGGCACCTCCCATACAAACTTAGCTTCTCAAATCGCCTATCTCTGGAACCGCCATATGCTAACGTCCTAAATATAGATAGGAAAGCATCATTCGACTAAGGGCCGTTTTCTGTAGTAACCTTTAACTTTAACGCTCACTTTATGTTTAAAGGTTGTATTAAAAATAAAGCTATGGCTAAAGTTAAGCATACCTATTATCGGTTTTTGACGTATGTATGTTTGTTGGTTGTAAACCAATATAAAGCCGGTAATGAAGTGCTTTACTTTAGACACGGTCATACATTTTAATGCAATCTTAAAATATAAAGTGAGCTTTAAAGTTACAGGATACTTGAGAAAACGGCCATAAAAACCATTTTCTCCAAGATTTCAAAATCGCATTAAGCAATTGTTATTTTCTAAATTTACCTTGGTCTTAATTTTTGCCTTTATCTTTACGCATCTTTGTTTTTGTTTTTATTTTTACCTTCGCCTTTAACCTTTTCTTTATCTCACCTTTACTTTAATTCTTGTATTGGTGTTTTTCCAAGTGTTATTCTTTAACCTTTTATTAGCAAATTTTTGTTACATTAATACCATATGCATACACACAAGCAGCACTTGTTTCCGCCCCACCCATTTCAGCTGCATCACATCCGTTGCACCATTTCCGTGTGCAATTTCCATTGAATTTGTCAATTTACTCGCAACCAACCAACCGCCGCTAAAGAAGTTTCACTTCAAAAAGTTATTCAAATTTAATTCGTTGGCAACTCTGATTTCGAAATTGATCAGTGTTGTACGATTAACTGTGCGAATAGACGCCAGATCATTGGAAAATTGCAAATGCCTAGTCACGGGCACAACGCAATTGCAATGGAAGATACGCTTTCTGCCGACCACAAAACCATCATCAGAACAGATTATGTCCCACCGGAAGTCGTTAAGTATATAAATACTTGGTGTAGATAAGTATGTTGAAGCCTCAAAAAAATTTGGAATCAATTTGTTGCATAACTTTTGAGATAGAGATGTTTTAATTTAAAAAATTAAAAAAAAACAAGCAACTTTTTTATGTAATTTTTAAGAGGTGAAAAATTAATTATGTCATAACTTTTGAACGCCATATACCGGTTTGAAATTTCATGTGCAATTAGTAATTATGGATACACTTCATATCGCACACAATCTTCAAAAGTGACACAACTCAAAATAACACGTTCGTCAGAAAATTCCAAAACTATTTCGTAGCACATGCTTATCATAATTCGATAATTTTGAGGAATAATTAAGGTAATTAAAAAAAAAAAAACAATCATGTACAGAATTTTAATAAAATAACTTCGACACTGATTTATAAAATAGTTACACTTTAATCAAATTTTCAAGTACCGCTATCTCGCAATCCGAAGCTAATCTGGTAAAACGGGGGATGCCTTTGAATTTGTAACGTCCCAATTAAGTGAATTCAACTTTCAAAATCTTTACTAAAATTTACAATTTGCACAGAGTAATTTGAACCCAACTTATTATTTTGTTTTCTATTTAAGTGATATACAGTAAAACCCGCTTAAGTACACCCTGAACTTTATATTTTCCTAAATTTCTAAACCGCAAAATATCCAAATCAGTTTCTGTGGAAACGGTGAAATACAAACGTAATTTCTTAAAATCGCAAAAGTGGAAATGGAAGCTCGGCTTATAAGCATTATTAGAATTAATAGAAAAAATAAGAGGATATGCGTATCGGATTTCGCAAAAAATATTCCCATATATTTTGGGACACCCTAATGGGCGGACTCAATTTGCGCACCAATTCAGAAATTCAATGTGAAGGTCAAAGTCAGTGGCAGTGGCAATGCTACTGAAATCAAATCTAAAATAAATACACAAATGGAAGTATCCAGCAATTCATGCTTATGCATACATATGTATACGCATTTATTTGTATATTGTATTTATGGACATTCATGCTTATATAAATACTATGTGAGAGTAAGTATGGTGCGTCGAAAATAAAAATTAATCAGCCCTATTCTGCATTTCGATTACGTTCCCGCATTCCGCTCCGCAAGAATCGAACTTAGGTATTCTGAGTTACGATCGAATCGAAAGAAGAAGAGGAAGAGAGAAAACATCGTTCGAAATCAGCTGTTTGCCTAGGAATGTGTGAAATTGAAACAAAACAAAGTAATATTTGCCACCAAACTATAGCAGCTTATGAAGTTAAAGTTTATAGATATTTTAAAATAGCATAACCTCCATATCGTAAGGTAAGACCGTGACCGTGAAATTCGAACCTACGACCTCGCGGCTCGTAAATCCGCATTACTGCCATCTGTCAAGGCACAATTTTGATCAGATCAATTCCGGCGGTAATCCGGATCAACGTTGCCGTCTGTCTACCTGCAAAAATCGCGACTACTCCATGCATGCGTGAAAAGAGTACTCCCTAAGGACCAAGGAATACTCCAAAATTAACCAAAATTCATATAAAAAATATGGTCCAATTAACATTGCGATGTCCTAGGGCAGGACCATATACTCCATCCCTGCATTACGTCAGAGTAGCACAAAACTACTCCAACATGTTAACAATGGCATTGTTGTTATATTTTTTCGTTTTTACACGCTTTTGTTCTTCACTTCTCAGATGCTTTTTTGAAATTAATAAAAACCAAGACAAAAATTAAAAATTACATGTTGCCTCTGACGGCATTCGAACCCGAACATGCTGGGAGCTCACAACTAACAGCGAGCATCTCTACACGTTCAGCTACAGCCAGACATGCAAATGTGCTTTCAAATGCTCAACCTCAATCGCAGTTATCGGGTAACAAACAATAAGCTGGTGCACAGACACGAGTTGGTCCGCTAAAGCATGACAGAGGAACACTTTTGTAAGTACTCCAATATACCATAAATAGACTACATGGTCCAACGATTTTTGTAGGGCTATGCTTTAAGATAAAACATTTTTAAATACAAATAACTTCCAATGAACAAGGATTCAGTAATTCAGTCTCATCTCAAGTTACTAAATTTGAGATTATCAATTAGTGACTATTTTTGTGACTTGAGACGATTTGGGTATTCAGAAGGAGATAGTCACAAAAAGTTGACCAAAAATGTGTGGTGAAAGCAAACACAGACAATCAACTGATAGTGTTTATGTATGACTCTTGCCCGCGCCGCTCAAATATTGGCAATGGCCGAGTGATCAAAGCATTAAGCTGGCAGCCGAGAGGGTCCGGGTTCAAGTCCTCCTCGGCTGTAGAGGATTTTTTATTTTTTATTTTTAGTATTTTTTTTTTATTAGTTTTGTTTTTTCACAATCTTTAGATTTTAGTGTTTAAAAAACAAGAAAATAAATTTTTTTTCAGTACATCTGTATGATATTAAAGCATTTTGGTTTATTTCCTAATGAACTTCTTGTTGAACAAATTTCCTCGCTTCATTTTCGCATTTTTTTTTTAACAAAATGGAAAGAAATAAGTTTTTCCTCCATACTTCTATTTTTGTTAATTGTAATCTT
>NW_023458564.1:20129571-20133237 GCF_013731165.1 Rhagoletis pomonella | reverse complement strand
AAGATTACAATTAACAAAAATAGAAGTATGGAGGAAAAACTTATTTCCTTCCATTTTGTTAAAAAAAAAATTCGAAAATGAAGCGAGGAAATTTGTTCAACAAGAAGTTCATTAGGAAATAAACCAAAATGCTTTAATATCATACAAATGTACTGAAAAAAAATTTATTTTCTTGTTTTTTAAACACTAAAATCTAAAGATTGTGAAAAAATAAAACTAATAAAAAAATAAAAAAATACTAAATAAAAAAAAATAAAAAATTCTCTACAGCCGAGGAGGACTTGAACCCGGACCCTCTCGGCTGCCAGCCTAATGCTTTGATCACTCGGCCATTGCAAATCTTTGAGCGGCGCGGGCAAAAGCCATACATAAAAACTATCAGTGATTGTCTTTGTTTGCTTTCACCACACATTTTTGTTGAACTTTTTGTGACCCTCTCCTTCTGAATACCCAAATCGTCTCAAGTCACAAAAATAGTCACTAATTGATAATCTCAAATTTAGTGACTTGAGATGAGACTGAATTACTGAATCCCAGGGATAACCTGTTTTTTATATTGACAGAAAAACAACTGAAAATTTGTTTATAATTATCCTTGTTCATTTGAAATTATTTGTATTTAAAAATGTTTTCTCTTAAAGCATAGCCCTGCAAAAATCGTTGGACCATGTAGTCTATTTATGGTATATTGGAGTACTTACAAAAGTGTTCCTCTGTCATGCTTTAGCGGACCAACTCGTGTCTCTGCACCAGCTTATTGTTTGTTACCCGATAACTGCGATTGAAGTTGAGCATTTGAAAGCACACTTGCATGTCTGGCTGTAGCTGAAAGTGTAGAGATGCTCGCTGTTAGTTGTGAGCTCCCAGCATGTTCGGGTTCGAATGCCGTCAGAGGCAACATGTAATTTTTAATTTTTGTCTTGGTTTTTATTAATTTCAAAAAAGCATCTGAGAAGTGAAGAACAAAAGTGTGTACAAACGAAAAAAATATAACAACAATGCCATTGTTAATATGTTGGAGTAGTTTTGTGCTACTCTGCTGTAATGCAGGGATGGAGTATAAGGTCCTGCCCTAGGACATCGCACTGTTAATTGGACCATAATTTTTATATGAATTGTAGTTAATTTTGGAGTATTCCTTGGTCCTTAGGGAGTACTCTTTTCACGCATGCATGGAGTAGTCGCGATTTTTGCAGGGAGACAGACGGCAACGTTGATCCGGATTTACGCCGAAATTGATCTGATCAAAATTGTGCATTGACAGATGGCAGTAATGCGGATTTACGAGCCGCGAGGTCGTAGGTTCGAATTTCACGGCCAATAGAATATTCGCTTAATTTTTTGACGTAGAATACGTCTTACCTTACGATATGGAGGCTATGCTATTTTAAAATATCTATAAACTTTAACTTCATAAGCTGCTATAGTTTGGTGGCAAATATTACATTGTTTTGTTTCAATTTCACACATTCCTAGGCAAACAGCTGATTTCGAACGATGTTTTCTCTCTTCCTTTTCTTCTTTCGATTCGATCGTAACTTAGAATACCTAAGTTCGATTCTTGCGGAGCGGAATGCGGGAACGTAATCGAAATGCAGAATAGGGCTGATTAATTTTTATTTTCGACGCACCATACTTACTCTCACATAGTATTTATATAAGCATGAATGTCCATAAATACAATATATAAATGCGTATACATATGTATGCATAAGCATGAATTGCTGGATACTTCCATTTGTGTATTTATTTTAGATTTGATTTCAGTAGCATTGCCACTGCCACTGACTTTGACCTTCACATTGAATTTCTGAATTGGTGCGCAAATTGAGTCCGCCCATTAGGGTGTCCCAAAATATATGGGAATATTTTTTGCGAAATCCGATACGCATATCCTCTTATTTTATTTCTTTTAATTCTAATAATGCTTATATGCCGGTCTCCCATTTCCACTTTTGCGATTTTAAGGAATTACGTTTGTATTACACCGTTTCCACAAAAACTGATTTAGATATTTTGCGGTTTAGAAATTTAGGAAAATCTAAAGCTCAGGGTGTACTTAAGCGGGTTTCACTGTATATCACTTAAATAGAAAACAAAATAATAAGTTGGGTTCAAATTACGCTGTGCAAATTGTAAATTTTAGTAAAGATTTTGAAAGTTGATTTCACTTAATTGGGACGTTACAAATTCAAAGGCATCCCCCGTTTTACCAGATTAGATTCGGATTGCGAGATAGCGGTATTTGAAAATTTGATTAAAGTGTAACTATTTTATAAATAGCTCCCCCAGTGTCGAAGTTATTTTATTAAAATTCCGTACATGATTGTTTTTTTTTTTAATTACCTTTATTCCTCAAAATTATCGAATTATGATAAGCATGTGCTACGAAATAGTTTTGGAATTTTCTGACGAACGTGTTATTTTGAGTTGTGTCACTTTTGAAGATTGTGTGCGATATGAAGTGTATCCATAATTACTAATTGCACATAAAATTTCAAACCGGTATATGGCGTGCTTCAAAACTTATGACATAATTAATTTTCACCTCTTAAAAATTACATAAAAAAGTTGCTTGTTTTTTTTTTATTTTTTTAAATTAAAACATCTCTAACTCAAAAGTTATGCAACAATTTGATTCAAAATTTTTTTGAGGCTTCAACATACTTATCTACACCAACATACTCATCCCACTTCCGATGGGACATAATCTGTTCTGATGATGGTTTTGTGGTCGGCAGAAAGCGTATCTTCCATTGCAATTGCGTTGTGCCCGTGACTAGGTATTTGCAATTTTCTAATGATCTGGCGTCTATTCGCACAGTTAATCGCACAACACTGATCAATTTCGAAATCAGAGTTGCCAACGAATTAAATTTGAATAACTTTTTGAAGTGAAACTTCTTTAGCGGCGGTTGGTTGGTTGCGAGTAAATTGACAAATTCAATGGAAATTGCACACGGAAATGGTGCAACGGATGTGATGCAGCGGAAATGGGTGGGGCGGAAACAAGTGCTGCTTGTGTGTATGCATATGGTATTAATGTAACAAAAATTTGCTAATAAAAGGTTAAAGAATAACACTTGGAAAAACACCAATACAAGAATTAAAGTAAAGGTGAGATAAAGAAAAGGTTAAAGGCAAAGGTAAAAATAAAAACAAAAACAAAGATGCGTAAAGATAAAGGCAAAAATTAAGACCAAGGTAAATTTAGAAAATAACAATTGCTCAATGCGATTTTGAAATCTTGGAGAAAATGGTTTTTATGGCCGTTTTCTCAAGTATCCTGTAACTTTAAAGCTCACTTTATATTTTAAGATTACATTAAAATGTATGACCGTGTCTAAAGTAAAGCACTTCATTACCGGTTTTATATTGGTTTACAACCAACAAACATACATACGTCAAAAACCGATAATAGGTATGCTTAACTTTAGCCATAGCTTTATTTTTAATACAACCTTTAAACATAAAGTGAGCGTTAAAGTTAAAGGTTCCTATCTATATTTAGGACGTTAGCATAAGGCGGTTCCAAAAATAGGCGATTTGAGAAGCTAAGTTTGTATGGGAGGTGCCACGCCCCTTTTTCCAAAAGCTTCTAGTTTTCGCCATAAGTAAGGTATTTACAGTTTATACATCCATGCCAAGTTTCAGTTCCCCAGCATA
>NW_023458564.1:20128305-20129471 GCF_013731165.1 Rhagoletis pomonella | reverse complement strand
TATAACAAGATTTTAAACAAATTCGGCTGGCAGCCACAACTTTCAAAAAAGAATTTTCTTAGAAATTTTCTTTCCTAGAAAATAACAATTTATTTGCCATATCGACCTATTTAGAACCTCGCTATAGGCACACATTTCCAAACCAGTCACAGAAGAAAGGATTAAAAATGAATTACTGAAAACTAAAATCGAAAAACGCTGATGATGTTACAAATTCTGAACAACCAAAAGAATGAGAATGAAGATATTTTTGGAAAACAATGGTGTTTAAACAACGATCTTGCTTGAACTTTTCCGTTCTTTATTTACCTAAATCACCCAATTTACTCACCTAAATTATTTCTTAAAAGTACTTCGCATCCGCATTCACATCCGCATCCGCGGATGTCTAAAATTCCACTTTCGCAACATCCCTAGTTGGAACCACAAAAAAAAACAAGATACAAAAAACACTTTGACTCCCTTCTCACTCCATAATATTCGAAGCGCTCCGAAAACACCCATTCAAAGTGTTGCTGTGGGCGTCCTTTTTCATCCATATTCAGAGTGCTCCGCAGTTGCTACCACTGGAAACGAACGCTTTGTTTAATGTAAAACTTTGAAAATTTTTACATGCAAATATATCAAAAGGGGTCTAATGATTTTTAAATTCGGGCTGTTCGTGCAAAGTTTCAGATCGAGCACTTTAATTTGATACATGAATTGTCTCTGTACGATTAGTAGATCGCTGGGAATGTGCGCCTTGTCTTAGAATAATAAATAGTATAGATTTTTGATTAATAAAATACATTTGTTGAATTGGTACACTGTTACTGTTTTTGCATATTCTGCTTTTGTCACTTTCTCATTACTTTCATACTATTTTTGGCTTTCATTTTCTGTACTTCTTTGAGCTATGAAATAGTTGGTCACATTAGTTATATATAATTTTTCCTCAGTTGTGTTTTCAGGCCACTTTTAGCCTCTTTTGAGAATCACGTGTAGTGAATGGGCAAAAAAGACAACCGCAATAAAGCGTTGCGGCAATAGCACTAACAACAACACTATAGGTAAAATAAAAATGCCGCCGTTCTGATTTATGGCTGTGTGCAGAATAGGGATGTTAATGTTTTCGCTTTTTACGATTCCGGGATTTTCGGGATGTCGTTATTACAATCCCGGGATCC
>NW_023458564.1:20125147-20128205 GCF_013731165.1 Rhagoletis pomonella | reverse complement strand
TACGATTCCGGGATTTTCGGGATGTCGTTATTACAATCCCGGGATCCCGGGATTTAGGTATTCATTACTTTTCAACAACTTAAATAGAAAAATTAATTTAAAAAAATTCAATGCATTGTAGAATAGAATTAAAAGAATTACAATTTTTTGGATTCCCAGGGACGAATAGGTAATTTTTTAAGCTGATTAAGTTAGAAGGACGAAATTCGAGGTTGTTATCGAGTTTATATAAGTCCTTAACATATAATTTTGTCAAAAAGAAATATTGCGAAATTTCAAGGATACAATTTAAAAGGATATTTTAGATATTTACCAGTCCCTATCCACCAAAAAATTGAGTCTGCTTAAATTCTACAGAATTTCCCCCTTTAACTTGATACCCATATTTTTTCTCTAAGCACGTTTCACAGAATTTTTAAAATCATTTTTGAATTACTTACGTTAGAGCGAAAATCTCAAAACGCAATTTTACTATATTTGGCCTATGGTTTCGCGAATTTATTGATTTCTGCGTATAAAATTTACTATCGCACGGTGTTATATGTATAATGAGCTAGACATTTATAAAAAAATATTAATTATTAAATAAAAAAAAGTCATATAGCCAGTACTGCAGCGGTACTCCAACATTTGCAATTGCTAACTTTGATCGCCAAAAATCTCCAAAAGAATAGCAGACGCCCCTTACAACACCCAACATCTAATTACATGCCCGCCACACTACAAGATTTGGCTGATTACGTATCGCTTGTGTTACTCTTCCATATTGTATACTTTTAGGCCTAGATGCTTTTCATTTAGAGAATTTTAGCGACGAAAATTTAGCGTAACGATTGTCAGAATCCCACTGCTGGTAAAGAAAAGGAGTTTCCATTATTGCCATGAGTGCAAATTACAAATCCCGGAAATCCCGGGATAATTTTCCAAGAATCCCGGGATTTTCGAGACCTAAAAGAGGCCAGGATCCCGGGATCCCGGGACTAACATTCCTAGTGCAGCCACAAGCGGACTTCTTCGACCTGTGAGCTTGATGCTAACCAATTTGATGGCGTTGACTTTTTTATTATTGTTTTCGCGGAGATCATTCACTTCGGAGCCTTTCCACAGGCTATTGTTCTTCGCAGACTGGCATGACAGAAGTACTACGTAACAGCTGCTTGGTAAGACTAAACCATTGAATGTGGCCAATAGTTGTGTCTGGCAGTGCATGCACTTTCGGCTGTGCACGTACATAAGGGGGAGGATATGGGGCAGCTGGCCCTCCTACAAGTTGTGAACTACTATTTTCTATTCAATATGAATATCCTTATGATGGAACAATGCGTGTTCTCTCCATTCGTTCCCGAGATTTAGCAAGTTTAAAATAAGTTGAAAATATGACGATGGAATGAAAAAATTATCGATAACATTTTGAATATTTAGCAGCAAATGCAGATGTGCTTAAGAGCGAAAAACAACACACAAGCGGCTGGACAAACCAAACGAAGTATCCCTTAGATTAAAGCTATTTATATCTGTTGCGTATGGGAGTGTTTGAAGGTTTGACAAGCCGTTTGAGGGAAATGTGAACAAAAATCAAAATTTTTTGATTTTCTGGTCGCCATGTTGACGTTTGATCAAACCGCTTACGTTGTGTATGATAAAATCGCCTCATTTGCAACGGAATGAGGACGCGAGAGAGAAAAACCGGAGAAAATCAAACCCTTTTACATTGTGAACCGGAAGAAAACTAAAATTCTTTGCTTGAACGAGTCATGATTGCATGGTGTATGGCGAAATGGGAAAAGCAGGTTTGAAGAATGTTTGACAAGCCACTTGTGTGGTGTATTTCGCTCTTTGTAAAACTTCGGAAAGCTTTTTGTTCAAAAATTTGCGGAGCGATTTAACAACTCTCTTGTGTAAAACATGGCTGCATTTCTTATCTGCAAATATATCGAAAGAAAATTCCTCAAAATAAAAATCCTCAAAAAATACTCAAGCGCACCCGAAATTCCTCAGGAGGAATTACTCACAAAGTGGCAACACTGTATATGGAAGAAAATTCGAAACACTGTAAACAAAAAAAATTAAAAAAAAAAATTTACCGTAATTTCTAGCTATATTTCTCTTATACTAGGTTCACATATAAGTAGATTATCCTCATTTTCGAGCTTAACACCCTAATCTGTAATTATAACAAGAGATTAGCCGTATAAAATTCGTCCCTTGTTAATCTGTAATTATAAAATAATCTCAGATTTAACCGATAACTTTTCGGTGTCCATCCTAGTTTTATCGATTGTTTTTGCGAAAGAGAGGAGAAATGCCAAATGTAAAAGTAAACAAAAATGTACGCTAGCAAGTAAAAGAGGTTTGTAAAGGTATTTTTAATAAAATGTTAAGTTAAAATATATTTATATTGCTTATTATAGCAGAAAAACGTGATCACGGTGGCACAGAGAAGAAACATAAATTTTCCTTGAGATGTGGGAATAACAAGCACAACAAATTTGACGGCTAATAATCTGAGATTTGCCTGTGTAAACGGGGTGATTAAAAAACTAGCTTTGATTGAGATAATATTGATATGTGAACATAGTTTAACAGAGTTGCATGCAATAATGCTTGCTAATGAAAGTTTGTTTGAGAGCACACCATTCTAGAGCCAATGAACGCTGAACAACTTCCAGGATTACCTGGCCTTTACTATAAGATGAAACGAAGATCGCTGCTCTTAAATTTAAACAGAAATGAAATGTCCTTCCCCTTGGATACTGTTAAGGGTCACTTCCAAATGTGGAAGTAGAACGAGCACGTATTGACCTATGCGAGGGGAGGATCTACACTCAGAAAAAGGTTTAGTTTTAATTACCAAGATTTGGTTATAGTGACCAAGTAGGATAGTTGGATATGGCGAAATAAATAGTAGAAATAAATAGTTCACGAAAGTCTGCAATTTACTTGAGACTTCTAGTTGGGACAAATATATATTTGTTAATAATTACAAAACGACTACCTTGAGTGGACAATATTGTTAGTTGAATAAAATCATTGTTGAGCAAATATAAACAATGCTTTG
>NW_023458564.1:20122067-20125047 GCF_013731165.1 Rhagoletis pomonella | reverse complement strand
TAAACGGTTAGCTGATTCAAGTCTACAGCAAGTTCACAAAATTAATTGAAAACTTGTATCAACCAAAGCATTGTTTATATTTGCTCAACACTGATTTTATTCAACTAACAATATTGTCCACTCTAGGTAGTCGTTTTGTAATTATTAACAAATATACATTTGTCCCAACTAGAAGCCTCAAATAAATTGCAGAGTTTCGTGAACTAGATATTTATTTCGCCGTATCCAACTATCCTACTTGGTCACTATAACCAAATCTTGGTAATTAAAACTAAACCTTTTTCTGAGTGTAGATCCTCCCCTCGCATAGGTCAATACGTGCTCGTTCTAATTCCACATTTGGAAGTAACCCTTAACAGTATCCAAGGGGAAGGACATTTAATTTCTGTTTAAATTTAAGAGCAGCGATCTTCGTTTCATCTTATAGTAAAGGCCAGGTAATCCTGGAAGTTGTTCAGCGTTCATTGGCTCTAGAATGGTGTACTCTCAAACAAACTTTCATTAGCAAGCATTATTGCATGCAACTCTGTAAGAGAAATATAGCTAGAAATTACGGTTAATTTTTTTTTTTAATTTTTTTTTGTGGACGGTGTTTCGAATTTTCTTCCATATACAGTGTTGCCACTTTGTGAGTAATTCCTCCTCAGGAATTTCGGGTGCGCTTGAGTATTTTTTGAGGATTTTTATTTTGAGGAATTTTCTCTCGATATATTTGCAGATAAGAAATGCAGCCATGTTTTACACAAGAGAGTTGTTAAATCGCTCTGCAAATTTTTGAATAAAAAGCTTTCCGAAGTTTTATAAAGAGCGAAATACACCACACAAGTGGCTTGTCAAACATTCTTCAAACCTGCTTTTCCCATTTCGCCATACACCATGCAATCATGACAATTCAATTCAAGCAAAGAATTTTAGTTTTCTTCCGGTTCACAATGTAAAAGGGTTTGATTTTCTACGGATTTTCTCTCTCGCGTCCTCATTCCGTTGCAAATGAGGCGATTTTATCATACACAACGTAAGCGGTTTGATCAAACGTCAACATGGCGACCAGAAAATAAAAAAATTTTGATTTTTGTTCACATTTCCCTCAAACTGCTTGTCAAACCTTCAAACACCCCCATACACAACATATATAAACAGCTTTAATCTAAGGGATACTTCGTTTGGTTTGTCAAGCCGCTTGTGTGTTGTTTTTCGCTCTTAAGCACATCTGCATTTGCTGCTAAATATTCAAAATATTATCGATAATTTTTTCATTCCATCTCGGGAACGAATGGAGAGAACACGCATTGTTCCATCATAAGGATATTCAAATTGAATAGAAAATAGTAGTTCACAACTTGTAGGAGGGCCAGCTGCCCCATATCTTCCCCCTTATGTACGTGCACAGCCGAAAGTGCATACACTGCCAGACCCAAGTATTGGCCACATTCAATGGTTTAGTCTTACCAAGCAGCTGTTACGTAGTACTTCTGTCATGCCAGTCTGCGAAGAACAATAGCCTGTGGAATGGCTCCGAAGTGAATGATCTCCGCGAAAACAATAATAAAAAAGTCAACGCCATCAAATTGGTTAGCATCAAGCTCACAGGTCGAAGAAGTCCGCTTGTGGCTGCAACTAGGAATGTTAGTCCCGGGATCCCGGGATCCTAACCTTTTTTAGGTCTCGAAAATCCCGGGATTCTTGGAAAATTATCCCGGGATTTCCGTGATTTGTAATTTGCACTCATGGCAATAATGGAAACTCCTTTTCTTGACCAGCAGTGGAATTCTGACAATCGTTACGCTAAATTTTCGTCGCTAAAATCAATATATTCGCGAAACCACGGGCCAAATATAGTAAAATTGCGTTTTAAGATTTTCGCTCTAACGTCAGTAATTCAAAAATGATTTAAAAAATTCTGTGAAATGTGCTTAGAGAAGATATATGGGTATCAAGTTAAAGGGGGAAATTCTGTAGAATTTAAGCAGACTCAATTTTTTGGTGGATAGGGACTGGTAAATATCGAAAATATCCTTCTTAAATTGTATCCTTGAAATTTCGCAATATTTCTTTTTGACAAAATTATATGTTAAGGACTTATATAAACTCGATAACAACCTCGAATTTCGTCCTTCTAACTTAATCAGCTTAAAAAATTACTTATTCGTCCCTGGGAATCCAAAAAATTTTAATTCTTTTAATTCTATTCTACAATGCATTGAATTTTTTAAATTTAATTTTTCGATTTAAGTTGTTGAAATGTAATAAATACCTAAATCCCGGGATCTCGGGATTGTGTCAACGACATCCCGAAAATCCCGGAATCGTAAAAACCGAAAACTTTAACATCCCTATTCTGCACACAGCCATAAATCAGAACGGCGGCATTTTTATTTTACCTTCAGTGTTGTTGTTAGTGCTATTGCCGCAACGCTTTATTGCGGTTGTCTTTTTTGCCCATTCACTACACGTGATTCTCAAAAGAGGCTAAAAGTGGCCTGAAATCACAACTGAGGAAAAATTATATATAACTAATGTGACCAACTATTTCATAGCTCAAAGAAGTACAGAAAATGAAAGCCAAAAATAGTATGAAAGTAATGAGAAAGTGACAAAAGCAGAATATGCAAAAACAGTAACAGTGTACCAATTCAACAAATGTATTTTATTAATTAAAAATCTATACTATTTATTATTCTAAGACAAGGCGCTCATTCCCAGCGATCTACTAATCGTACAGAGACAATTCATGTATCAAATTAAAGTGCTCGATCTGAAACTTTGCACGAACAGTCCGAATTTAAAAATAATTAGACAACTTTTGAAATATTTGCATGGAAAAATTTTCAAAGTTTTAAATTAAACAAAGCGTTCGTTTCCAGTGGTTGCAACTGCGGAGCACTCTGAATATGGATGAAAAAGGACGCCCACAGCAACACTTTGAATGGGTGTTTGAAAGTTGTGGCTGCCAGCCGAATTTGTTTAAAATCTTGTTATA
>NW_023458564.1:20115226-20121967 GCF_013731165.1 Rhagoletis pomonella | reverse complement strand
GAGGGGGAAACGTTTCCTTATTGCCGGCAACAAAAATTGTTTGGTGGGAACATACATATGTATCTATATATATAAAAGGCGAGGGCATTTTTTGTGCAGGATAAAAAATCTGTTCGTACAATTAAATACAAATTATTTCATCAGTATATTGAATTACATGTGTATTACAATGTCAGACGAAAGACATTTAAGAAGATCATAGTTTAGGAATATTTTTGAAAAGGTGTTTCAAAAATGAGATTTCAAATTAAAGGCCTTACCTGTAGATCTGTGGTAAAGTTTTTATTTTTTTTTTTTTTTTGATTAAGAACTTTTTTCATCGGTATAGGGTGATTTGAAATTTGATGAACTTAAAAACATGCACTAAGCCAGACTGCTCTTCACTGGCACGCGGATCTCTTATAACTCTGACTAAGTTCTGAAATATTTTTTAAGTTTTTAAATTAAGTTTTGGGCGTTTTAAAGTCATGCGGGTTCACTAGTCTATGTATATTCTCCTCTACCATTTTAATAAGTCAGTTTGTTAATGTCCAATTTATATCTTAAAAGAATGCTTATATAGGCAGTACTTAAGATACTCTGGACAAAAAACATTGGAAGAGGAGCACACCTACGGGGACCGACAACGACGTAAAGTACCTACATAGGCATAGATTGTTCTATAAGGGCATTTAATCAGTATGTGCAGTTTGGAAAAATTTTGCTAACAATAACAATCTCCTACTCAGTTTTCTTTCTTTTATAAGTGAAAACTAGTTTTTTAAAAGACAAAGATGAAAACCAATAGTAAATGTCCAATAACTCGAAGTAAAACTCCAGGAGTTCCCAATCACCTAAAACGCTGTTTTTTCTAATAGTCTAACCCTTTCATCTACTATAAATTATCTACGCCCCCAAAAATTACCAAAATGGATAATGAATGCGACTGCGAGTCAATCAGTTGCGGCAGCCTTTTGCCCTGACATTGAATTCACTTCTGAAACTCACGCTTACTGGCATGTAGGGGAGTGTATGTACATAGATATATACATATACATACATATATAGTTATATGTGTACGTGCATATGGAACTGTGTGTACCTTCGACTTTTTTGCTCGCCATAATTACCCATATGTATTTATATAAATACATACATATGTATGTAGATACTTAACATATGTTTAATATTCATCTTTTTATTGCCGACTGGCGAATCTTATTTGTCGTTTTTTGCAAGCTGTGTCAATATTGATTTAGTCTGTAGCTGTGGTTGTGCCCCAAAATTACTATACTGCACTGATAAAAATTTAGTATATACAAATGCATACATACATACATATGTATGTATGTACTATGTACGCAGGAAAATGTTGATGTCTTACTTCTTCTTCTGCCAGCTGTGGTTGCGATTGCGTTTGTGCATTTTTTTTGTTATATTTCACAAATTTAGTTAATGTTTTGACTTCGATGCCATTGGACGTGCGGTTGGTGCAACAATATTGCAAAAATTATTTAGAGTCAAAGTCAGTCCAAGAAATACTGTGAATAATATTATCAACAACCAAAATCGGCTGATAACAATTCAGGGCACCCAATTACCTACATTCGTACGTACCACTTCACATAGCTATCTAAATATACATATGTATGTATATTTATGTATTTTCATTTAGATACGTATATGCACTGTTATGTGTATGTTTGTATGTATATGTATATCTGCATATAAATGTACTGAAATAGCACATGAATTTAGTTGAAATTCAAGGTCAGCATTGTGTAGAAAGTGAAATCGCAGTGATAAGAAATAGGCAACACAGTGGTATGTAGTCTGCGAAAAATAAATTTTAGTTGAAACTGAACGTGGCATTAATTACATTGGTTTTAGTGCATTCATATTTACACATGTTATTGTTTGTAAATAATAGCACAGATTCACTTTCAGTTTAAATTTGTATTTGTTATCTATTCAATAACCTCCATAACAACTGCCTCACTGTATTTTTCCGTATGATTTTACCATTTCTACAATCGTGGCTGAAGTGTAATTAAGCGTGAATACGTTTTTTATGCGTTTGCATTACTTGTACTACGTAGTTAGTTTAGGCCTAATAAGTGAGTGTACGTTAATATATAGGCATTCCGTAAAAAGGGTTAAGCATAACCAAAAAAAAAAAAAAAAAAACGAATAAAAAAACATTTTAAATATACCACGTATCATAAATGGACTAAAAAGTAGTAAATAATTCTTCCTAGACCAGTAGAATTTGTGTGGAAAATTTTTGATTTTAAAATTGTAAAAACGTCGAGTTTAGTTACATATGTCAACTAAATATGTTTCTCTCAACATGTGATTTGGTAATAGTTAGATTATTTATTTATAGTTAAAGCTTATTTACAGAGAAACATATTTAGATGACTCCTTTCTCAGTATAGTCTAGCGCCTCATTTGGACATCCAAAGCTTTGTGGGTTTCGAGAATATATGGAATAATTCTTGATAATTAAATATTTCTCAGCGTACTCCTCACCAAAAATTTAGTTTGGAAAATTAAAGCTCCACTCGTAATGAACATTACATAAAGCATATTATCTCTTCGTATTTTTGATTACATCTACACACTTATTTCATTTAAATGCTAGTGTATCTTCGTACATTTATAAATCTGCCTTTTTTTATTTACAGACACTGCCATATGGAAACCAAAATCTGCGAATTTTCCAACTTTAAACTATTCAACTACCTCACAATAGCTACAAAATATTACAAACAACTTATTCTATAGAATAAGAAAAGCTGCCAGTGTCTCGTTAACGACACCAACAATCAACAATAGTTAAATAACCACCGCGAGAAAGCACCGAAAGCAATAACAATACACATTAAAATTGTTATCGAATATGAAACAATTTAATAGAAACCTTTTAGAAATCTCGTAGAACAACCCAGTGGCATACCACCTTCATAGCTAGTCCGAACTTTATCGTACCAGTAATAAACATCCCACCCCCTTTACTTCGACTTGCTTTACATCGGTGGTCAAGGCAGCCAGCATTTAATATGAATCCCTCGCCCCTTGCCAATGACGTCGACACCGCGGCAACTCCAAAATCGAACAAATTCCAATCATCACAGCGCCAACTAACAGCAAGCGCAACTGCGAACACTCCAGTGGTTACGCCAACCTCGACTTTGACAAATGGACGTTCTGAAAATGGCTACAAGCGTCATGGCCCAAACGGAGAGGCCAGTTTGAATGGAACACCTTTGCAAAACGGCCATGGCACAAATGGTTATCAAAATGGAGCACGTCGTGACTCTACTCAAGCCTGGACGCCTCTATTGGCTAGTCCCAATAGCACCGATAGCACTGCTCTGATTAACGGCAATGGAGGTGCCGGTGGTGATAGCAGCTTAGTTGGTACAGAAACTGTTATAATTAGTGAAGTCGACAATGTGGATGCACCGGAGGGCAATGCAAACCCAGCTAATGACACAACTGTGCTATATGCTACATCTACAAGCAACAACAACGAATGGAAGGATGCCGAGCAATCTAATAATCTCAAGAATGGTCTACTACACTATCCGGTTAACCATCAAGGCAACAACAATGGTTCCCTAATGAATGGCAAGAACGGCATTGGATTGGGCGTGCCTGATAAATACGACGAACAAGATCCACTCACTGGCCTTTATACTCAAAAACATATTCGTCCGCATGAGCCAGATGAATCGGACTCTGATTCCGAACTTAGTAATGTCGACGGACAAGGGCCAGGTTGTGGTCTCTTCGGCTGTCGGCCAAAATGGGCACGTAACTTCGCTTCGACCAATGTTTTTATGATCGTGTTTCTGCTCGCCTACATTCTGCAGGGAATGTATATGACATATTTCGTGTCGGTTATCACCACTATTGAGAAACTATTTCAAATCAAATCGAAAACTACCGGCCTTTTGCTAAGCGCCAGTGAGATGGGCCAAATTAGCACCGCTATGCTGTTGACATACTTCGCTGGACGTGGCCATCGTCCACGTTGGATCGCTTGTGGCATGGTGCTATTCTCCATTGCAGCATTTTCTTGCTCACTGCCGCATTTTATATTTGGCAAGCAATTAATGCAATCTCTCGACCATTTAAGTAATGGTGGTAACAGTGGTAATACGGCGCTGCGATCCTTAAATGGACAAGTATTACAAGCCAGTTATGGAGTGCGTGGAATCAATGACACAGTGAATGCAACAAGCGCAAATATTTTTGAGGGAGGCATTAGCGCATTGATAAAAAGTTCACATGATGTGAATCTCTGCAGACATGGACAGAATGCGACACGCTCCAGCGCTGGTAAGTGTTTCTTATGTAATGGCATATTTAATTGTGTAATTATAGAAAAGGTAATTTTAACTATGAAAATAATCATCCCAATTCTTATTAGTCTCGGGGAGTTTGTTCTCTGAACTCCCAGGGAGTAGAATTTTCCCCGAAAACTTGGGAGGAGGAAATTCGAGCTTCGAAAAAGCTGTTTGACACTTTTTTGAGAGCTCAACTTCGCCATTTACTATAAAAACTCCCCAGAGAACTTTTTCATGATAGGATAAAAGGGAAAAAAGAGAAAGAAAGAGAAAGAGAGTTTCTGTTCAGAATCGGCCTGAATAACTAGGGATGCCTTCCAAAATACTATGCATTTTAAATGTCTCAGCCGTCTTGTTAGGTTAAAAACGACATTTAACAATTCCTTTAGAGGTCTGCAGAAGTTGGTTGACATGTCCTTGCAAATTTTCATTAGTTTATCCATAAAAATATTGGCATTAAAACATTCGTATATCGTATAAATAGATAACGGGCTATTGTAATGCGACCCTGAATTGGTTATCGGAACAATGGGTAGGTGAACAGTAACCGATTTCCGGGGATAATGCAGCGAGTTCGACCATGATCGCGCTTCTGTATAATACTAGATGCTAGACTTACTTTCTTCTGACTTTTACGTGCCTATCAAACTGTTACTGTAGCAAGTGATTAAAAGTGCGTAACAACACGCGGTTCTAGCCCTGGTACGCGCAGTTTTCAAAAACTCTAGAACAGCCTTTCTTCTAACAGCGGCTGTCTCTATCAGGCATTGTTAACCCTTCCGGGTGTATTTCTGTTGAAAATTTACATAAAAACCATCTGCCTTTTGGAGTGGACGTAAAATTACAGGTCGGAGGATAAGCTCGGCCAAACTTTCAGTAAAAATTTTAAAACCAAATAATTTATTAAATTCTTAACTTGAGAAGAAAATAGTTTATCTTTGCCATGTAAACCCTACAGTCCTAATTCTTGAGTGTGCAGCTTTAGTAATTTTATGAACCCTTTCGACGATCCTCTGAAGTATACGTCTAGCAAGGAACTTTCCCAAAAGCGCATTCACTAACCACTCCAGTTAGTGAAGTAAGATTTCAATTGAGGACTTGTTTATTCAAGTCCTGGTCCCATCAATATTTTTTTTCTTATATCGGAAGGCAGAGGCAAACCTCAAAGTGTATTAATACCATGAAAAAGCTTCTCGTAAAAAGAATTTGCCCTCACAGACGTCCTAAGACTGTAGGTCCCTCATCAAAAACTGAAAGAGCGCCAAATATTTTTATTTAATTTTTTTATTTAAGGCTTTCTCGAAAAAATTTGGATGTAACTACTTTACTTACCTTTTCCGATATCTTTTTCGATCGGCTGTTTTGATCACCCTTACACTCATTGCCTATTTTGATAGACTCAATTCACATACATATTTTCTTTGCACACAGAATGTGATGAAGACCAAAAATTGGAACAGGCTTCACACTCTAAAATCACAGTAATTGTGCTATGCATATTCTTTGCTAGTCTCTTGAGCTCTGGTATTGGACAGACGGCCGTGGCAACGCTCGGCATACCATATATAGATGATAATGTGGCAAGCAAGCAGTCACCCATGTATATGGCCATTACAATTGGTGTACGTATTTTGGGTCCTGCATCCGGTTTTATAGTGGGCTCATTTTGCACACGTTGGTACGTCAACTTCTCAAATCCTGAGTTCGACGCAAGCGATCCACGCTGGATTGGTGCTTGGTGGCTAGGGCCCGTTGGCATTGGTAGTTTAATGATGCTATCATCCATCGCGATGTTCTCATTTCCAAAACAGCTGCGTGGTAAACGGAAACCCAGTGCGGTCGAAGCCAAAGAGAATGTCGTTGAAGAAACAGCCGCGACAGCAGAAGTGGATGAAAAGCCCAAATTAAGAGGTTTGTTATATTTTTAAGCAATAAGAACTATTAAAAGCTTTAACTACTCCATTACATTTTTTATCAAAAGATTTCCCAAAAACAGTACGACGCCAATTGAGCAACGATATTCTGATGTTCCGTACTGCTTCGTGCGTGTTTCATCTACTGCCAATTGCAGGATTATACACCTTCCTACCGAAATACCTCGAAACACAGTTCCGTGTGACCACATACGATGCCAACATGATCGCCGCCTTCTGTGGCATACTCGTTATGGGTATCGGCATTGTTATATCCGGTTTAGTCATATTAAAATTGAAGCCATCAGCGCGCTCAGTAGCTGCTTGGATTGCATTTACAGCGCTCTTCTACTCAGCCGGCATGGTAATCCTAATGTTCGTAGGATGTAGCATGAACGACTTTGCCGGTTATAAGACTGGCACGAGCAATAAGTGAGTATAAGACAGTAGGGCTGTTCAGGATCTTATGCATATGCTCTTGGATTTGCATATTC
>NW_023458564.1:20098057-20115126 GCF_013731165.1 Rhagoletis pomonella | reverse complement strand
TCAGGATCTTATGCATATGCTCTTGGATTTGCATATTCGTTGCATTTGTAAATTCACACGGTTGCCATGACAGCCAGCAAAAAATTTTGCAAATCCAAGACCATGTCCACAACATCCTTAACAGCCCTAGTGTTTTAGTTTTGAGAGTTTTCTAAGTTTTGAATTAACTTGCAGCTCTGCCATGATCGAGGAAGCATGTGACCTCAACTGTTCCTGTGATAAGGAGAATTTTGCGCCCATTTGTGGTGTTGACGGACGTATATATATTTCCACCTGCCATGCTGGATGCGAATCATCTTCGATGCGAGAAAGCGATAGCCGCGTCGTATTTAGTAACTGTACTTGCATTCCAGATTGTAAGTTTGAAACGTCTGATATTCATCTACATATGTACATATATAATTCATTACATTTTCGATGTCGTACACAGCGTATACGTAACATTTTATTCACATAATTTTTTTTATTTAAATTCATATATGTATGTACAACCCATTCATAGATATGTATGTCTGTATGTATGTGAATAGTGACAGCTACTGCATTATTCTCATGCAGCTTTTAAAATTTATCTGCACTTCAAACACATTTTTTGAGAACAAAAATTTCGTTATGTCTCTTTTGAGTTGTTAGTTGAAATGACCAGTGTTGCCAGTGTGTTTGGCCCGACCGGCTAAATTGGCCAAAAAATAACGCTAAAAACGGCTAAAATCTTTTAGCTAAAATTAAGGTGTTAATTTGAATAAAGTTGAAAGACTAATAAATTCATTAAATTATTTTTAGTTAAGAAAGGAAACTGTCGTTATACTTCATTAATTAAAGCTCTAAATCAGAAGTCAGTTTTGTATTACCTACATAATTATAAAAAATAGATCAATTACGAATTTATGACGTTTTTTCTATTGAAAAATGTTGCCTTTTTATGTTATAACGTTTGCACTAGGTTACTTTTCGTCCTGCAAATTGGCTATATTAGTAGAAAATATTATACTTTTGCTTATTCGGAGGGCACTATTTGCAGAAATGAACACACAAAGCTTTGAAAAGGCTGAGGAAGATAGCGAAACATTATTTCGAGAAAAAAGGCCAGTAATTTATATTGAACAAGCCGGTCGCTTTTTAAGTTTTTAACAATTAAACTATGTAATTTTATTTTGATGTCCATATATTCGAAGTGTTCCCGTTTCGCCTGTCAAAGAGAAATAATGAACGACACTAAGGATATCAGTACCACGATACAATTCTAATACTAAATTCTGTGAAAAAATCCCCGCTACGTTCTTAAAAAAAACAATACAGTGACCCAAATATAAACTGGGCCGCGACATTTTAGCAAGTTGTGGCTATTTTTCTTTATTTTAGTTTATTTTTATGAAAATATAGCTGATTACTTAACAAACCAAGTTTCGAACATTGTGCAAAAATTATGAAATTTCTGCAAAACTTCACCAAAATTTTTAACCTTGCTAACTAAATCTTTAGAAAAAATTATGGTATGCAGTTTTGTAGTCTATTAAATTCTAGTTTAACGAGGTTTAAATTTGAACTAGCGAGGCCTTAATGCTGATTTTTGGCATTTTTTTAATGACGGCGTTACGAATTTTTTGCCATATAAAAAATCAAAAATCAGCGATAAATGCTAGGTACCTACTTAAAATTTTTGCTTTATTGTACTAAAATTTTAAATTTCTATAGATGTTGATTAAAAGGATAAAAATTTTGTGAAAATTTGCAGAATTTTCATAATCAGCCTTATCATGATTTTGATTTTCCCCAAACCGGATCACTTTTCACTTTTGGTTTCCATGTACTTACTATGGGCGGAATAAAAATTTTCGGGCGAATTTTTTTTTTCGTGCGAAACTCAGGACAAAGCAGAATATTTTCACAAAGTAATAAGTTTGGATTTAAATGTTTTTTTTTAAGTAACCAGCTATATTTTCATAAAAAAGAATAAACATTAAATTAACTAATAATTGTAACACAGTTCGACACAAAAAATTTCTCCGAGATAAGGCTACCTAACATTTCTAATAGATTTTGTAAAAATGGAAGCTTATATATATAAATTTTAATAAAATATTGCAAATAGCAAAATCGGCTAAAAAGGGCTAATTTTTTTTTTGCAAAACGGCTAAAAAATTAGTCGCCGGCTAAACCAAATTTTCTCCGGCTATTTGCTTTCGCAACCGGCTAAATCTAGCCGGAAAACGGCTAAAATGGCAACACTGAAAATGACTGTGGTCCCTTCTGGTATATTACTTATTTCTTATATCCATAAGCAATCTCACTAATTAAATTTTAGTGAAAATCTAATTCGCGGGGCAATCTAATTCGCGAAATAAAATTGGCTTCAATGTCACTCATACGTCCCGTATCGCAAGTTTCTTCGTGGTAAGAAAACAATTTTTTGGAGTAAATAGGCACAGGTAGCAAAACTGATTACGATGTGGGAAATTCTTTTTATGGACTCCTGCAAACATAACGAAATTCAAATCCATGCATATGTATGTATTAAATAAAAAACGCAAAATATATTGGCATCTTTAAAACCTTTAAAAAAAAACTATATAATTATGTATATTTAAAAGTTTTTTGTTTCTAAAGTAAAATCTGAAATCTTTCATATATCTACATACACTATATATCCATTGATGATGACGATATACATAAATATGCACATTTATATCTATATTTGTACATACATAAATTTATTTACATTAATTTCATACTTTTAATTGCTTTTCATGTATGTACTTCATTAACTTTTGCATTTTATTTATTTTTTCATATGAACAATTTTTTACCCATTTCCTCGAGTCACTGTCACATAACCTACCCCATTTTTCTTCTCTTCTCTTATCTCTCCGCCCCCCCCTCACCAACTTTCTGTTGCGTGCGCGTGTTTATCTATTTTGCAGCTTTAGGGAACCCTGAACCGTACCAAGCGGTTAATGGATACTGTGATAGTAATTGCAAGAATTTCGTATTCTTCATTTTAATATTTGTCGTTTGTGTGTTTATGCATTCGACGTCGGAGGTGGGCAGCATGTTGTTGGTGATGCGTTGCACCCATCCAAAAGGTATGTGGAAATAAATATACATATGTACATAGTAAATACATAAACATACAATACATAAACAGTTGCCGAAAAAATTATATCATAAATATCAATTATAACATATAATTTTTTTGTTATTTAATTTTGATTACTATTTTATAAAAATACAGTTCATTATTTAGCAAAATCCGTGTAAATCCAAGTTTTAAACATTACGAAATATTTAAAAAAAAAATCAACTAACTTTAACTTAATTAGATTTCTTAGAGAGATTTTGAATATGAAGTTTTACAGCGCAATGAATTCAAAATGAACTGTATCTTATAAAAAAACCAAAATTTAATAACAAAAAGAAAAAATTTTACAACTTTTCAAAATATGGTGCGGCTATATCGACCACTTTTAATTTACTCTTTTGAATTAGATATATATTCCTTTTCCTAGATTTCGTGACAATTATAAATATTTTTTTGAATATACATACATATACATATATATGACTCTACACCCAACGACAGATAAAGTAGTCTGTTCATCAAAAAAAAAATTTTAGAATATAAACTATTGAAGTCATTTGGACGCCAAGTTTTGCTACCACAACACAAAATGAACCGAGGCTAAAATAGACTGTTCTTAGAGTTGCCATATTTTTATCCGCGAAATCAGTACGTTAGACTTTTTCATGCTAAAAAAATCAGTACTTTTCAGTACATTTTTGTTCAAAGCAAAATTAAGAATGTAAGTAACAGATAACACTTTAAAACACCAGAGTACCTGTTTTTAACAATTAGGTTGTTCACACTTGCTTGGCTATGAGGTTATCTGGTTAAAAATTTGTATTCTGTAGTATATTTTGTTGTTGTAAACTGAATTTAAAATATATGTAACTAGATAACCAGGCAAGTGTGAATAACCTTAGTATTTTGGTATATAAATAAAATTTAGTTCATAAAAAAATAAAAGTGTTATTCATTTTAACATGCGGTTACACAGAAGCCAATAATTTTTTTTTTAATGACATTTTTGAATGGATTTCATTATTGATCATTTCCATTTTCAGTGTTTATATAGTCAAAGAATTCTATAATTTTCATTTTAAAATTACTTTTAATTTGAAGTTCACTTTCAAAAATTTTAATTAGAAACCGGTTTCTCTCTTTACGCCAGGAAATAAACTTTATACTTAAGATCCTCTGAGTTTCTTCGTTTGAGTGTGGTATTGAAAAAAACAAAATTAAATATTTTTTGAAACTGTTGAAAAGTATCACTATCAATTGAGAAGTATAAACTCTACTTTTCCGTGTGAACACCCAGAAATATTGGAACTTTTATTTGCTTTTAGGACAAAAAAAACTTCAGAAATAAAAGTTGCAAGGTGGGACTGGAACTAAAAGAGTGCCAATCACTTTCGTGAGGCTCTACCAATTTTTGTTTCTGCTTTGAGTACAGACAAACCATTCCATTCAAGTGTCGCTGCAATTAATTTTTTATTTATGAATACATTAGACAATGTTGGTGTGGACTCGTACATATTTGCAGCAATGGTAGTCAATTTGCTATGCATAATAATAATAATAGATTGGCGCTTATACATATGTTAGTGTTTGGCCGAGCTTCTCCTCCGATTTGTGGCGTGCGCCCTGATATTGTCACACAAAGCGGAGGGGCCTACAGTTTTACGCCGACTCCGAACGGCGATTGTATTTTTATGAGAAGCTGTTTTTCATGGCAGAAATACACTCGGAGGTTTGCTATTGGGACGACCGTTGTTAAGAAGAAACCGTTTTCTATATTTTTTGCGATGTTGCTTTGGCCAAGGCTTGAACCCAGGTGCTGATGAGTGAAAGCGCGTACTGCTTACACCACAGCGGCCGACTATACATAGTTCATTATTTTAAACATAAAAGTAGTAATACTGATATAGCCAAGACTTTGCTATTAATTCTGGTTGCATGTAATACGCACAATTAGAATTATAATAAGCACAAAACTTTTTTAATTGTTTTGATTTTAACGCCAATTTCCCTATTTTTGGATGTGATCTGATTTTGATAATGCTTAGATTCTCAGGAACCGGCGAATAATCTCAAAGACAATTTCGTTTCGTAAATATATCAACAGCGATGCTTATAATACGGATTTTCAGAGCCACAATCCTAGTATTTCTTTTCATCTACACTAGACTGTACTAATACCTATTATTTTCATATTTCTAATGGAGTATATGTAAATATTTTTATTCGTTTTTGTGATTTATAGCCTTATAACAATTATATTCAACATTTTTTTTAGCTTGAGGCCGTTTTTAATGAAAGTTTTTGCGGAAAAAAACATCAATTTACATTTTGGTAGAAATTATTATAAGTATAGAAGTTATTAGCAAAAACCAATCAAAACAACAACCACATGATCAAGTTTAAAGAGCACTGGAATAGCTGCGCTTGATTGTAGTTAGCTTGACAAATGAAAAAGTGGAGAAAGCAACAACAGTTTACTCGGCGAACTTAGTTCCGTGGGTAGACTCCTGGCTATAGCGACTGGAGTCGTTGGATCGAATCCCAGTTGAAGAAGTCTGATGAGGAGATGTGGTGATCTCCGAAATAGCTATAACTACTACCAAAATGTAAATTAATGTTTTTTCCGCGAAAATTTTCATTAAAAATTGAGGCCGTTCAATAAAATTGTTGAATGTAAATATTTATGTGAGAACGTCTTTGATAATATTTTCAAGCTCCTAACATTTTTAACACGCATAAAAATTGTCAAGAGGTCTGGTAAGTGTAAGTTGTAAGTGAAATCGTCGTGTCAACAGCCAAAAATTAGTTTCCGCAATTTTACCTTAGGAAAATAAAAATAAATTTTCGAAACTCCTCAATTTTACAAACTTTTCTAAATGCCTTGCATTTTCACTTGTGACTGCACTTTTACTTTTATTTATTGTCTTTTTGGTTGTAACTGGTTAAAAATTTTCCAAATAATGCCTAATAATGTAGATTATGCCTGGCATGGTCACTGTCCTTGGTCAAATATAAACTTAAATAGGTCGTTCCGGTTACGTACACCCGAGTGTCGCGAAAACGACTTATACAAACATACACATGAGCAAAGTATTAAGAAAATACAATAAATGAACAAAAATTAATTTTAGTTTAATATTTTATTATAACGTTTTATAAATTGAATTAAACGTTAAGTTTTTAAGAAAACTTATATTACACACAAATTTTAATTTGCAGATAAAGCCATGGCTATGGGCATAATACAGTCAGCTATTGGTCTATTTGGTAATGTTCCTTGTCCGATTATTTATGGCGCCGTTGTCGATTCGGCATGCCTCATCTGGAAATCAGTGTGTGGCAAACATGGAGCCTGTTCACTATACGATGCAGACTCATTTAGGCATTACTTTCTGGGTATGGTCACAATTCGTTTTGCTTTTAACACATTTTAGATTTTTTTTCTGCAGGCATCACCGCCGGCATAATGTTTTTAGCTTTCTTAATGGACTTGGTCGTGTGGAGCAAAGCACATCGCATTGATATCACACCGGAGGACAGTAATGAGCCGCATGGTAAACAGACGGCCGCGGAAACTGAATGTAAGAAGTCAATGGTAGCGCCAGACACCAGTGTTTAAATCGAAAGCGCTATTTAAATAAGGATGATCGAAATATTTTGCTGAAAAGAACAAAATCAAAAGGTTAAAACAAAGTGCGCACATTTTTTTTTCGTTTTCTTTTATTTGTGTTTCTTGCTTCTGGTTTTACCTAATGACGCTGCGACAGTAAGGAATGGATGCGTATTAATTAGAAAGAAAAAAAAGAAAACATACACAGTTGCTTTGTTAGAATTTGACGGAGGAATGCGATCTTGCATTTATTGTTGATAGTTATTTTATTGATTAGTTTAGTTAAAGTTTAGTTAATGAAAGCATAGTTTTAGGCAGCAAAACGAGCGCGAAGATGAAATACTAACGAAACGGACAAAATTCATACGCGTGCCCTGCTAAAGTAAAAACAAAAAGAAATATTAAAATTATAAATATTTGCATACATATACATATGTACATATTTACAAAGTATGTTCTTGTCTCCTTGTATATTCATTCATACATATTTATATGTAGATCCATATGTGTGCACGTAATAGTAGATATATGCGTGTGTAAATTTAATTGTTTGTACCTTTGTACTTCTTAATGTGTTTTTTTTTATTTTATTTCTTTTCTACATATGTACATAATTTCCTTCTTTTTTTAATTCATTTATCTACCTATATCAATAAATATTTACAAAATAATATACCTTTCTCTTACTACTTACATAAGAACGATATATTTGAATGTAGATATAAATACATAATTAACAATGTCCTTTTAACAAAAATCTCAGTTATAGCTTAAAAATACATATAGATAAATATTATTAATTCATCCTGCAGGCAACAACAGGATTGACCATTTAAAAGGCGTAGCTTTAGCACAATATAATAAAAGCAAAAATATGCATATGTACATACTCACATATATATCGTCGATGTTTTTGCAAAACCGTCCATAGGCCAGTTGCAAAACCGCCTAAATCGCCGTTGTGGCAAAAATGAGATTTGGTAACTCTGAACTCCAGGCATCGACATTTAGGCATAAGAATCGTTAAATCGTTATTAAAACAACAGATTTGTAAAATAAAAGCTAGACAAAATACCACCTATCAAGGCAATGCCTTCAGAGAAAAACCGTTTTTACGCTCTCCTGTAAAATTTTAATGCCGTAAAATAGGCGGTTTTGCAAAAACATCGACGATATGTATATAAGGGTGCCCATCGAAAAACACAAATATGTTCAGGATCTTGTTCATATGCTCATGCATTTGCATATTCATTGCATTTGTAAATTCACAACAATAAAATGCACATGGTTGCCATGGCGGCAAGCTTACAATTTGCAAATGCAATTCCAACTGCAAATCCCAGACCATTTCCACAACATTCTGAACAGCCCTAACACACCGGTGTACTCAAAAAACGTCTAACACTTCTGAGAAAAAGTTTGAAATTGGGGTGAAAATGTGTTGCACTTTTTTGTAGTTTTCTACAATGTTTTAAACTTGGGTTTATTTATGTAGGTCTTGTTAGAGAATGAACTACTATTGTATTGACCGATACTGTATATTTCGTGCAGTAGCCGAAAACTAATGTTTATGAAAAACAAATTTTAGAACCAATACAGTCCCTTAAGTATAAGAATATGTCAATTTATTGGCTATGAACTAAAAAATAGACCGTTTAACCTTTTTTTATCACGCTGGATAGATTAATATATGTATGTACATTATTTTAAAGGCCCATAAATCTATTCAAAATATATTCCATTTTTAAAATCGAATGGAAAATAGTCATTTAAAAAGTGATAAATCTACAACACTGTATTTTCTGAATAAAAATGGCCGGTCGCGACCTCTAAACTATTTTTAAAAAATTGTATACATATACATACATATGTATTATTTTTCATTTCATTTTTTTTTTTTTTTATTTGGATGGTTAAACACATTAGCGTATTAAGATTTAATCTTTATATTTTTATTTCTCATAAAAAGGAAAAAATAGGTGGTAGGGTCTTGAAAATCATAACTTTTTTCGATGGGCCCCCTAATGTGTATAAGTATACACAAAAGGTCCTAGGTGATCGTATTCGCTTTTTACAGTGCAACCGAGAAACGTGTGGAATGTTCAGAGCAAGCTGCATTTTTTCAACAATAATCTGACTTAACAAGTTCGTTAAGTTTAAAAATATACATAATTACATATATTGCGTTTAATGTTGGGAGCTATCACAGAATCCACCGTAGTCCAGTTTTTTGTGAAATCTACGAACATGCGATCATTGAATCCGAATTGCTACGGACCTGTGTATTCAAAGTATACGCTACGTTCGTGGCTATTCGGCTTCAGGGATAGTGGTATTTTCGTAGGTTCCACAAAAAATGGGACTACGATGGATTCTGTGATTCCCTGTCTGTGACAAGAATAAAAATGTAGAATAATTCTTCATAAATCGATTTTTTATCGATTTATTTTCACTATTTTCCGTATTTTGACTGTTATAAACGCAGCCGTCGTGCGAAGAGTTTTTGATACATTTAGTATTCTCTCACCAAGTTGTCACGGCATTTCTGGTGTATTGAACAATACAAATAATAATTACCCAAAATTAAATACAACTCATGGACATTAAAACAGTGCTGAGTTATTACAAATTTATGGTGAGAAGTTGTCAGCTTTAAAGAAATGCTCATTGGATATCCTTCTGTCACAGCTAATTTTTTTTTTTACTTTACTTCCAAATACAAAGAGCCAGTTTCATAATGAAACACGTAAAGTTCCTTTTACAAAAGTTTCCTTTTAGTTAAAGTTTAATTTAAATGTACTTTAAACAATTCTACAATACAATGGCAATTGAACAATAACAAAAGTTTCATTTAATTGAAAATAATAAAGTTCGCAACGCTGATCTCGGCAAAATTGCATCAGCTGATTGTCATAAATATGAAATTATTCTACGAAAATTACATACTTTTTTTCTTACCAAAGGGACCTTTATGTAATTTAAATTTCCATTTTGGGTATTTAACTAAAGAGTCTTTATGGACACCTTTAACTTTAAAGTGGATTTATGAAATCGATCAACCAAATAAAGCACCCTTTAAATTTTAAAGTATTCTTTAATCTTATTATAAAATCGGCCCTTAAGCTTATTATTATTTAAATGAGGTTGTTTTATTAAAAGTATAATAAATATTCATTTCAAACCAATAGAGTTCACTCATATATTTAATACTTCTATATTGGCAACATCTGCGCAACATGGTACAATAATTACAGGTATTGTCTTCCCAAAGAGCGCATATTCCGACCTGCCTTACTTGCAAAACATCATTGTTGTCCACACTAAAAGGTTAGGGCTAGGGTAAAGGGATATTTTCATACCCCATATACCATATATGTACACGTATTTTTTTAAACAAATCTTAGTAATATATAATAATAGTAAGTAAATTCGAAATTTGTATGGCTCACTTCATTTCAAACGTTTTTTCTTTTGTTTTGACAAATTATAAAAATGAAATTGAGCGAAAACAAAAAGCAAAGCCAAATAAAAGTAAAAGCATCAAAATTGAACTGCGTGAAAATTAAAATAAGGGAGCACGAATTTCGATGTGAAGCAAAACTCTCTGGGAAGACAATGCCTTTAATTATTTATGATGAAATATTACAATTTTATTTTAAAGCTACCCGGAAATTAAAAAACCCGGTTTGAAAATTTTTAAAATGATTACCCCATTTATTTTTTTAGAATGTTTAACTCAAACATATATCTCAATTTTTCACAGAGTAAAGATTTACTCACTATTCAGGTAAAAAGGAATAAATAACTATATTAACTCACTCAAAATTGTAGTGATCTTTATATAATATTCGCAATGTCCATTTGAAAGTTTTTTTGCTAATTATTTTTTTATAAAAGTACAGTTCATTATCTAACAGAAAATATAGAAATCCATATTCCAAACTTTCTGAAAAAAAATTAAAAAAGTTTTATTAGAATTGCAAGCTTTTTAGTTAAAATTTATGCAAATTATCTGCGTACCAAAATACGCATTTAAAACTATTTTATTAAATAAATCTCTTGTTCACATAAAAGGCGTCAGTGCGAGATTAATTTATTATAAAATTCATGAAGTTAAATGTAAACTAAAAGTTCCCTGTAATTTTATTTTAGTGTTCCGCCACTGCGATTTGTTTTAAATTCAAGTTCAATTTTTTAAATACGATTACTCTGTTTTCCTTTTCTTTTTTTATACATCTGTACTCTAATGTTTGCTGACTGCACTTTTAGACACTGCCAATATAGAAGTATTACATATACTACGTTTATACGTAAGCTATTTGCAAATAAAAATAATTTGCAAATACCTAACTCACTGTTTATTCGATGGTGAAAAATTCTTTTTTAATATTTCCTGATTATAAAAAGGCAATAATATGACCTTAGAGTGGTTCATAACACTCTTTAGAAAATTCATAAACGCTACATCAGAATATTGTTATTTGTGATAAAAAAAGAAACACGTATTTTTTTATTTTGAAAAAAAAAGCTTTCTTAGAGGTCGCGCTGGTCGGGGTTTTATAAAAACGCCGATATTCTCAATTTTTTTATTTTCTTGACATGTTAAAATGCAGCTGAAAATGTAGTTTTTACATATAATTACTCTGGTATTATTGGGGAACTTTCCCTTAATTACACATCTGTCTTGGACAATTAGAATGGGTCTAGTTCCCGAAAATATGCTCTCGAAAAGACACTAGTAAAATTGAAGCGTTGATACTGAACGATTTACGCATTGTCATGGGTTGGAACTTGTTACCAGGGGGTTTGCCTATTAGGGATCTGAAGTCAGTTTTTCGAAATTCAAAGTGGGGGATCCAAAATGGCGGTCCATTTAAAAAATCGACCGGCGCGACCTCTAAGAAAACTTTTTTTCAAAATAAAAAACACGTTTATCTTTTATTATCACAAATAACAATAATTTGAGGTAGCGTTTATGAATTTCCAAAACAAAAATTTTTTGAACCACTCTAATGATCATCGAAAAGGAAAATAAAGTTAAAAATGGCTACGTCTTGATTATAAAAAGGCAATAAAATGACCATCGAAAAAGAAAATAAACCTAAGAAAGGCGGCGTCTTGCGCTTATTTGCAAATTGTACCACTAATCATAGTTATTTAGTTATTTGCAAATAAAAAATTAACTCATCGTTTATACGGAAAATTTTACCATTTTGCAAATTATTATTTGCAAATAATACGCGCATACAAACGTAGTAATATATGAGTTCACTTTACTCACGAACTCAATAGTGACTCGTCCCACCCGTCACAAGCTAAACGAGTTTTAATTTTGTTTAATTCCCAAAGGTGTTCTTACACGATATGTATTTGTATCTGTAAATGCGACTTTTTCAATACATATGTAATTGCGTATGTCTGTCAAATTCACAGTCTTTATTTAACTATTTAAAAATACATTCTTTGAAAACGGAATAAACTAAACTCAGATGATTCTATCTGTGTGTCAGATGAAAATAGAAACATTTATATTTCGTGTGTACGTGCATCCATGATAAAAATATAGTAAGGTAGAACCGCTGAGAGTCACTTTTAAAATTCTTGACGTTTCCAAACAATTTAATTTTTAAATTTACTCACAAACTCACACACACATTTTCATTTTCAATCTCAAGCAGCAACAATTTCATTTCATTTAATTTTTTTATTTTCACTTTTATATGATTTTAAAATGTTGGCAAACTTCAAAAAAAAAAAACATGGCCGACAAATTGAGAGAACGGTTCTACCTTGCTATATTTTTATCATGCGTGCATCTGCTTTGTACAGAAACAAATCTAAATTGCCTTCGTAAAAAGTGGCTTGTAAACATGCAAATACATATCGTGTAAGAACACCTTAAGCATTTCTATTAAAGCCTAAACAGACGGCAGCGTTGATCCGGATCTACTCGTTAATTCGGAATTATCTCGGAAATTAACTGCAGTTGATCCGGATTAAGTCCTAGAGTTTATTCCCAAACTTAACTCGGACCAGGGGAATATTCGATGACAGCACTGACCGAAACTCAGAGAGCGTAGAATACAGAGAAAGAGCAAACTAGCATGGGCATATACCTTTTCATCGGTAATACAGTCACCGTACTAATTTAGATAGGAATCCAATTAAAATTAAAAAAGAACTTATTTGAATTAATACGGTGACTGTCAATGCTAGTTTTGAATTTTCTTCGTGTTCTACGCTCTCTCAGCAAACAAATACACCAACAAAGCAGCGAACTATTTCATCCGCGGTAGCCGAGTGGTAAGGGCTGCGTACTACAAGCCTGCAGGTCCCAAATTCGATCATCGGTTGTTTTTATTGTTACGTAAATTTTTTTAAATTTTACTTGATTAGTATAAATAATTCGACTTTATTTTATTTTTGTTTGTTTTATTTTATTTCGCATTTTTTTTATTATTAGTTAATTAAAATTTGTATAGTTTAATTTTACTAAAAAAGTCAACGACAACTAACTAAAACAACTTAAAAAAATATATGAAATTTATAATTGAATGAATAAAAAAATTAAATGAATATTATACTAGCCGTGGGATTCGAACCTACGACCTCGGGGCTAGCATTACTGCCGTCTGTCAAGGCACAATTTTAATCAGATCAATTGCGCCGTTAATCCGGATCAACGTTGCTGTCTGTTTATGCTTTTAGATACATACACGATAGGCGCTATGAACGAAATATTTATAGTTTTGTCTAAATTTGGGAAACAAATCCATAATCATCCCATCCGTTACGTTTTGAAAATTGTCAGAGTAATGATTGAAGAAAATTACTTAAAGTTTGAGCAAATACGAGTGGGTTACGTCAGAATGCCCCTAATGAATGAAGTTTGTTAAATATTTGTTTACTTAAAAAATTTTGATAATTCCACCGATTTGAAAGGTACTCGGCTAAAAAAATTGTATTCGAAGGAAATCTGACAGTGACTGCCAGCAAGAAATTGAAGCATATGTTGATGAAAGTCAGAATAAGAAGAATAGGTCCTACTTTACTTCCCACTTGAGATAATTTAAAAAAAAATTCCACAAAAATGTATTCGATTAGGTTAGGTTATTCTGGCTGACCGCCCCACATCCCCACATAGACCAATAGGTCTAAGTGATGCCAGACGTAGGTAGAGGTTCAGTTAAGTATGTTCGAAGTATACATCATTTAGGATGTGAACGCTTTTTGAGAGTTTCAGCAGTGCTTAAAGCCCAAATGTTGTCACGCCTTCAAGATGATTCAACGCTGGAGCTGCGAGATATTTCAATCAATTTTTGATACAGCAGGACAATGCATAGGATGTGTTCTAAGGTCTCCCTTGTTACCGTCCCCAATTGTTTTCTTGGCGTTCATTGTGGCATACCCTTTGCGTCTGGCGCTTTGCTGGCAAAGTTATAAATGTCACGCAAAGCCACAAAGTTTTATCTGGCATCAGCTTTAGAAAGGCTCCAATTGAAACTGACTCATAAAATTTAATAAAAATACGGCCTCAGATAAACAACACTTGGATGGGTAAACCCGGTCTTGCTTCTACCGGTGAGTGAATACTACACCGAAAATTAGGATTCTAGGGTATTTACTTGCGTTCGACAGACAGAGAGTAAATGTACATGTACAAACGACCGTTACATCACATTTTTTATTTATTTATTCGTGTAATAGTAATCTAGCTCAACAAAGTTGCTTACAGACTACTTAGAGATAAAATATGTCATACATTAAATCTACCCTGCAGTAAATCGCCATAGTTCGCAACTAGCGCAGAACTAGCTCCTTAAGAGGCGGTACTGGTTCTCGATCTATCCCAACGCAATGCTTTCAACTGTCACTTTTTACATGGCGATGTCCTACGAAGTGGAAATTGCCACCTCTGCAGAACTTTCGAACTAGTTCTGAACTGGTTCCATTTTCGACAGTTCTGGAACAATAAGTTTTTTATGAGAAAAAATTTTAGAACTAGATTACTGGATATTTTTTCTTTTCTGAACTGTTTCCATTTTGAACAGATCTGCAACAATAAGTTTTTTATGAAAAAAATTTGATTATTCGATTTTTTTAATTTTTTCTGTTCTTTTACAGATTGCATTTTATTGTATTTTTTTATTATTTTATTTTATTTATATTAAATTTGATCCCATTCTCTTCAATCTTTAACCGGCACTGAAAATCACAACTGTGCCTCCAGCGCGATTTGAACTCGCGACCAACGATGTTAGAGTCGGAGGTCTTCCCGCTGAGCTATTTTAGTATTGTACGAGAAATGAGAATTTGTGCATTTACTTCTCAACAGAGCGCAACTAGCACACCAAAAGCTTCAACTGTCCCGTTCTGCAGCCGTTTTGCACCAGTTCAGAAATAGTTCTGAAATATGTAGTTCGGATCTAGCGTTTTGTCTCTAAATTTTACTGCAGGGTAGCTTCATTTAACAGTAGTTTGAATTTTGAATTTGAGAGAACATTGAATTCGTTCAAAGCTCTAAAAATTAGAGCGTTAGAAGCATAGAGAGTACGGACACGTTCAGTATAAAAAATATCAGTATTACGAAGGGTTCTGTTAACAATATGGAAGCAGATGCATTCAAGTAAATAAGATGAATCAATGACACCCTTAATTATGTCAAAGACAAAGGTGAGCAAGAGAATTGTTCTTCTGATGAATGATCGGAGCGCAAAGCGTAAAAACGTTTTTTGAACCCGCTCGAGCCTATTAATGTGGCACTCATAATAAGGTACCCAAATAAAGCAAGCATATTCCAGCTTGGAACGTACAAGCGACGTGAACAACAGCTTTAGCGTATAGGGATCCCTGAAATCAGAGCTAAATGGGCGAATAAAAGCACGCACTGAATACGATTTAGCAATGGTGTATGAAATAAAAATTTCGTGTCAAAGACTACACCTAAGTCAGTTAACTCATTACGAGTGGATAGTCGAGTACCTTCAATATAGTAATGAAGTAATATTTCAGTCTAAATGGAAACCTTTACTTATTTTACTCCTTGCCTATTAAATTTGTTATCTTTAAAATTCATATATATTTTTTTTAACCTATTAAAGCTTTGTAACCCTCAAATCGCAAATGATAAATTTTGAGGTCTTAACATGTAATGCTGACTTCAATATCAAGCCACAAATATCATATTTTCAAAGAGGCGGTCTAAACTTCATCGTAAGCGTGTTTCTAGAAGCGAACTAAACTAAGGTCTATTGAAAAAAGCGAAATTCGGAAAATGTCACTTAGGGCCATTTGCGATAATGACGATAAAATGCCCATATATACATATGTATATATGTGTTGTATATTGCATGTCTTTGTATCTGAGCACGAGTTAAAATTGCATACGTATGTATTTATGTACAGTGTTGTACAAAACAAAAGCAACAAATTTAATAAATTCATGTTATTGCCATATTTCTTTCAATAAATACCCAGAAGTCATCTTAAATAAATGGGTTTCAATTGCCACTTCTTCGCGAAAACCTCTGAATTAAAAAACAACACACGTTTTATTCTTAATAATCTCTGTGAATCTTAAGAGGTATGGAAGATAGTGAATTCTCTTTTGTATATTATAGACAGTTTTCCCACTTGCTTATTAAAGCTTCTCTTTGAGATAACGAACAGGTTCCAAATAGAGTTTAGGTCCGGCGACTTGGTAGGATATTCGAGAAGCAGAACTCTACTAACCAAAAGATAGTTTTTAATAAGCTTTGGTAGAAGGTTTTAAATCGTTAAAATGCTGAAATTCCCACCGAAGCGTCATATTCCAGTCAACATTTTGGAGAACTTTCGTATCTTAAATATGTTTAGATAAAATCGGTCCATTATACCATAAATCTTTTGAAAAGGGAGTTTTTCTATCCTCCCTTTTCAAAATCTTAAAGGAATAATGGTCCGATTCTTATCTAAAAACATTTAAGAGACGAAAGTTGTCCCAGATGTTGATTAGAATATGACGCTTCGTTGATAGTTTAAGCATTTTATTGATACAAAATCACACCAAAGCTTATTAAAAACTATCTCAGGATAGTAGAGTTCAAATTCTCGAATTACAACCTCACTGTGAGCCTGTTCGGTATCTCAAAGAGGAGAGTTTCAGGCCAACGCCCTTGCAATAAGGATAATTCTTCCAAGCTTTAATAAGTGAGTGGGGAATTTATCTACAATATACAAAAGAGAATTCACTATCCTCAATACCTCTTAAGATTCACGGAGGTTATTAAGAATAATTATATAAGCTATTGCTTTGTTGCTTTTGAGCCAACCGTGGATGGACCACTTTTTGTTTTAGAGGTTTTCGCGAATAAGTGGCAATTGAAACACATTTGTTTAAAC
>NW_023458564.1:20090839-20097957 GCF_013731165.1 Rhagoletis pomonella | reverse complement strand
GTTGCCATTGACGATTGTTGCCTATTTCTCATGTTTTGCATGGTGGGAAAGATCCCCACTTAGGCACATACATACTTATGACTACTTACATACCGTCCCCTGAAATGCAAAAAGACGTAACGAACATTGTCGCTGAAATACAACAAGTCGTAACTAATAAAAAATTCAAAATTAAGTTTTTGATTGATATGATGGATTTCATCGAATTACAACTTCCACATCATTTTATGAAAGAAAATATTAGTCAGGACGTTTTCCATTTCAATTACGACGTTGTTACGTCCTTTTGCATTTCAGGTGACCATATATAGATTACAAATATGCACGTCAGTTTGTATATACATTCATATGTATGTGTGTATACATACGCATAACTACATCATTACCCCGTAGCGAATGTCATAAATTAGTCACTTAAGTGTCTTGTACGGTCATATCAAGTCTTCAATGACTTTGGGCTCCGTTTTTATGGAAGTCGTTCATGACTATTTTATACAAATGGTAATTTAGTCGTTGATGACATCTGCATGACTTTGTCATGCAGTGATCATTGATGATATTCAAGCGACAATGTCCTGCAATGAACTTTTTATAAGTGACCGCTGCAAGACATTGTCTGTTATAAGTCTTTGATAGGAGAACACCTGCATGACGTTCTCACCAGTGTCATTATCAACAATATATGTCGCTTAGGATTCACAGCAAGAGCGACGATGTCACCTAATCTCCATTAGTGACGATGTCACCAGTGACCATTTTCGCTACTGGGTAGTATTTGCTTAAAAAATCCTTTGGATGTGTGCGTTGCACTGATAATTCAGCTTTCCTTATCAAATAAGATTTGCCGTTGCAATTTTTAATACTGGAAATGAGACGTTGTTTTAAAGCTTAATGTACCTATATGTACATACACACATATTCTTCTCGTCAAATCAAGTTATTCCATGCGTACATAACTACATACATATGTACATAGGTATATTATTCGTGTACCGCGTACCGCATTAAAAATACCTTTAAAAATAGCAAATTACTAATAAAATTTGTATACATAAGCCTTGCATTTTTGTACAAATGGATTTAAATGAAAAAAATGGCTGCATATCTTGAGATTTTTTACGTTAGCGTGTGTGGCTGAGCCAAAAACTACATACATAAAATCGTAATTTACTTTAATTGATTCTTTTATTACTTCCATAGAAAATGAATAATTGATTTCAAGATTAAATAAGTTATTGAATGTGTATATTCTCATTGAAGTTGTACGCAAATACCAATCGGATGTTTTATTCATATAGTAGTTCTATAAACAAGCCTAGAACATGATTTCAAAAATTCATAACGGCGATATGGCGGCCAAAAATTAAAATCGATTCGAACCGCTTGAAACGTATTCCTCTGGGGGCCGCTTATTACGAATCTGAGTTCAGGTTGGAAAAATTAAAAGTGGCGGACGCAATATGGTAGCAAAAAGAATTTAAATTGATTAGATTCGCGTAAAACTTTACAATCAAGGGTTTTAAGGTCTCTGATTACGAACCTGAAATCAGATTTAAAAAATTCAAAAACAACATGCTAGTAAGAAGCTGATCTGATTTTCGTAATTAGAGACCTTAAGAACCCTTGCTTGTAAAGTTCAATCGAATCTAAAGGGTTTAATTTTTGACCGCTATATTGCACCCGCCATTTTGAATTTTTCCAACCTGACAACAGATTCGTAATAAGCGGTCCCATGAAATTTAGAGGAAAAGTGGGCGTGGCACCGCCTATATAAACTGAAATTCTCATGTCGCTATTCTCTGGAACCACTTACGCTGACGTCCTGAAATTTGACACAGCTACTTATGATAACAATCACGTACCTATGGCGAAAGGTGGTACATAATGGGAAAGGGGGCATGGCATCGCCCACACAAACTGAAATTTTCAAATCGTTTTTCTCTGGAACCGTCTATGCTTACGTCTTTAAATTTGACACAGCAACATATGTTGTCAATACCGTACTTACGGCGAAAAGTAGTAGATTTTGGAAGAGGGGGCTATTTATGATATCAATCACGAACTTATGATGAAAAGTGGTAGATAGTTGGAAAGGGGGCGTGGCACCGCCCACACAAACTCATAGTCTCATATCGCTTATCTCTGGAACCGCCTGTGCTAACGTCTTTAAATTTGACTCAGCAACATATGTTGTCAATACCGTACTTACGGCGAAAAGTAGTAGATTTTGGAAGAGGGGGCGTGGCACCGCCCATACAAACTGAAATTTTTATATCGCTTTTCTTTGGAACCACTTATGCTAACGTCCTGAAATTCGACACAGCTATTTATGATATCAATAACGTATTTATGGCGAAAAGTGGTAGATAATAGGAAAGGGGCGTGGCACCGCTCATACAAACTGAAATTCTCATATCGGTTATTTCTGGAACCGCTAATGCTGACGTCCTGAAATTTGACACAGCTATTTATGATATCAATCACGTACTTATGACGAAATTATCTCTGGAACCGCCTATGCTAACGTGCTAAAATTTGACATACCAACATATGTTATCAATATCGTACTTACGACGAAATATGGTAGATGCTGGAAAAGTACGGCGAAAGATAATAGGTTTTGGAAAATGGGGCGTGGCACAGCCCATACAAACTAAAATTCTCATATCGCTAAACTCTGGAACCGCTTGTGTTGACGTCCTGAAATTTGACACAGCTATTTATGATATCGGCCGCTGTGGCGTAGTGGTAAGCAGTGCGCGCATCCACTCAGCAACGCCTGGGTTCAAGCCCTGGTCAAAGCAACATCGCAAAAACATATGCATATATAGAAAAAAGGTTTTTTCTTAACAGCGGTCGTCCCTTGGCAGGCAATGGCAAACCTCCAAGTGAATTTCAGCCATGAAAGACAGCTTCTCATAAAAATACAATCGCCGTTCGGAGTAGGCGTAAAACTGTAGGTCCCCCTTTAGGCTTTGTGTGACAACATCAAGGCGCACGCCGCAAATCGGTGGAGAAGCACCTGAGACACTACCTTACCGATGCAAAAAGAATTATCGAATCGGTTGACGTGGTCCAAAGTTATGCAGTAACATACATAAAAATAAAAAATAAAAAAAATAATAAAAAATATTGATGATGACTACTCATGACAAAAAATTTGTGTTCATTCAGAGTCTACTATAGTTTTTATAACAGAAAAAAGTGTCTCCAAACGTAATCTATAAATCAGCGTTACAGATTTCAGAGAATAAATTTTGTATTCTTAATTACGTATTGTAACAATATTTCAAAATTTATAAAGGGCAGCAGTCTACTGGATATACGATCCAAATCCGGCTCTTATTTTTTACATGGAGTCCATAATCTGGTTATCCGGTAAAATCTGTATCCGGCACATTTCTACTGAAGACATTAAGAAGTGTGAAATGAAAGCCCAATTGAAGGCCTGTCTTAACGAAAAACAAGCTCAGCTCGGTGAAAATTCTCTCGATTGGTGGAAAACTAAACTAAAATACGACAAACTGACAGATCTGGCCGTAAATATTTGAGCGCTCCACCTGCCAGCGTTCCAAGTGAGCAATTGTTCAGAGCAGCCGGCCTCTAAGAAATCACCTCATGGGAGAAAAGGCAGCAAAGTTACTTTTTTTTTGAAATATAATATGCCCCTTTTGAACTTTGACTACTAGATTACGACGCTGTATAGGTTAAGCACTCGTTAAATGTTCTAATAATTTACAAAATTTTTAAGTAATAAAAACGAAGACTTAAGTTTATTATAGCTTTTTTTTAATATTATTCCTAACATTCGCATTCCGAAAATTCGCATTCGCATTCGCGAATATGGAAAATATGACATTCGAAATATCCCTAACAATGATGTATTAGCTCAAATCATCGGTGTTCATGGCGGAAAATTAAAATGTCATCTCAAAGAAAAAAAAATGTTGTAGAATTTTGAGGTTTGCCTATTTATTCCTGGTTTTAAAACCAGCTTTTGTCTTCTACAAAATGTATAGGTAGGACAGTGGTTTGAACTAGGGCTGCAATATCGACATCGATATTTTGAATACATCGATTTTTCATTGTAAATATCGAGTGTTTTTTACATCGAAGTCGATATTGTTATCGTAGCATCACTAACAGTCTCAAAGGAAACGGTGCATTGGCATTGTACAACGTTTGCAATAAGCACCTTAAAAGCAGTGGAAATCATTGACGATTTTTTACGTACGTTAAGTTAACCCTGGGATTAAGTAAATCCCTATCTCAGCTGCCGATTCAAAAACGCCCTATATCAGCATATTTTCAATACATTTTGAAGTGAGATAGAGCGTTTTTGAACCGAATTTTGAGATAGGGTGTTTTTCAATAAAATTCTGAAATAGGGCGTTCTTGAAAAGATTTTTGAGATAGAGCCTTTTCGAACTGGCAGCCGAGATAGGTCGATCTTCCACTCAGCAATCGATATGTAATTGCATAAACACCAAGGGCATGGGCATATGTACATATATGTGTGTACAAATGTATGTATTTACAAGTGAAATATAAATAAGAAACCGGAAGATATGTAAAATGGAAAAGCGAAAATAAGAGAAGCCTCTAGGCTTGGCCAGAGTTGCACTGACGAGTAAAGTTCCTTGACATTTTGCACTAATGCGAAAAAACAATGGCCTCAACGTCACTGACAGCGGTGCAGTCGTAAGAAAAGTTCTGTGTGCATATTATGTATGTACATATTTATTAACACACTAACATAAGTTCATACACGGTAATAAATTTGGGTTTAATTTTTAAACCGCGCTAGGACTACTGGCTGTTTTAATCTTTTATAGTCTTCTTTTTAAACCAGTCAATAGTTTTAAGCAATTTTTAATGTATTCTGGTTTAAATTTTAGTCCAAAAAGTTCGTGGTATAAAAATCAAACCAAAATGTTTTAATTATAGTTTCTAGGTTACATATATTTATATAGAAAATTTGGTTTAAAATCTGAACCGAAGTAGAAAATGTTTGCACACAGCGAAATGCGGCGTTGATTCAAACTAAACAGGATGCTTGATACAATTGGTTGCTACCAAGGCTGTCCGGGTTCAATCCCATTCAGACGGAGCATGAAATTTAAGATTTTTTATTCTTAATTACGAAAATGTTTGCGTTTAAAATTTAAACCGAACTGTTTAAATTCTAAACCCAACATATGTGCTATCTTTTTTTAAACTTGATAGGTTTGTATTTGAAACGTAATTTAGATTGGTAATATATGTAGTACAAAAAGTTTAAAATTAAAACCGAAATTTTCAACCGTGTAGTAGATGGCCAGCCACAGAGGTGCATTGCGCGCGAAATTTGTTCAAGTGTGCTGATAAGTAGATATGAGCCTGCAGTGTTGTTGCTTTTTTAGTTATGTTGTACTCTGCTTGTGTTGAGTATTATTTTTTGGTTATACATAATGTGACCAACCGTACTTATTTCGGAAGTACAGTACTTCTTTTTGAGCCATTGTACTTCGTACTTCGAAGTACAGTCAAATTTACTTCTTTGCAATGTTTTATACTACCCAAGGCTCATTGAACAGGTAGTATCAGTAGAGCAGCTGATTTGATTTTTTTTAATTATTCGGTCTCTAAAAGGTCGAATATTTTTTATGTCTTCTTATAAAAAATATAAATTGTCAAAATTTTTTTGCATTTGAAACCTTTTCCCAAACAAAACAAGCAATTGAACAGCAACGTTTGGAACGTTCACCTAATTCTGCAGCACAAAGGCTGATTACTAGATCTTGCATATGATGGATCAATACCTTGAGAAGCAAACAAAATTTACTAAGAAAGAAAGTCGCACCAACTTTTTTCCAAATTTAATTTTTAATTTTTACTCAAAATCAGAACAGTTTTTGACACTATAGATAAGACCAGCAACAACCAAATACACATAGATGTTGTTTTTGGTACTACCTTTTAAGTTGAAATTTCTTTAACTGTTTCAAAAAATATCAAAAGGTTAGTCATCTCAGTTAAGAAAGAAATAGATGAACACTTAAATTATGACTTTCAATCACTTCACTTCTCTATGTAGTTGACAAATTTCATTACAAATGGCTACTCAATTAAGAAAAATTAAAAGGTAACAGTAAACATTTTCTTATACGGGCATCATATTAACCATTTCCTTATTAACTATCGTATAGTGCTTATTTTTTGGACACGAAATTGCTCAATCCTAAAGCTAAACTTACATCTCGCAAAATAGACTCTGTACTTATCTTAATTTTTGAGTCTGGGGAGAGTTCTCGACCTTCTCTAAATCGCAAAAGAAATTTGAAATAATCTCACATTTATTTAAAACAGTTCGTCGGCAATGATTTTTTTTAAGTTTTCCAGCATTTTGAAATCATATGCATACATCCATATGTAAAATTTGAAGCACATAAATTAAATTGCTCAAAAATATTGTTCCCCGCATATCAGCGGAGTCCAATAATACACCGAAACGACCCGGTTTTCAAAATGTTCTTAATTTGCCTTATAATTAATAAGTATTAAAGTGTTTTCATCATTTCCATTTATTGAAAAAAAAACGCTAAATTAAAAAATGATGTACAAATTATTCAGAGAAAAACAGATAAAAACGGAAAAATCTTGAAGTAAATCAAACAATATTTTATATTTTGTTTGAAATACGTTCCTTTTAGGTTGGAACCAGGGTTATTGCGAATATTCGCATACGCATTCGGCATTAATTTTAACATTCGCATTCGCTTTCGCATTCGCCATAATCAAACCGGAGCTATTGCGAATGCGAATATTTTGCAAGTCCACTGATAAAACGTATATCTGGCAAACAAAATGAGAAATTGTAGCTAACATTTTTTGCTTGCTACGTTAAAACTGTCCCCCTACGTCCCCCTTCTTTGTAATTTAAGTCAAAGAGTAAGATCCTTCAATAAGTATTTCCAGGGGAAATGTTCAACGTCTAGCTATAAAGATAATCGACTATTTGCGCGTTAAAAGATAACTGTTAATTAGATAAGAGTTATGTAACTATCGAATATTATTTGCCAAAGATCTGTCGAAAAAACTGGATGTACCGCTAGCGGTGAGTAATTAATTGTGACTGC
>NW_023458564.1:20044408-20090739 GCF_013731165.1 Rhagoletis pomonella | reverse complement strand
TTTGAAAGTTGTGGCTGCCAGCCGAATTTGTTTAAAATCTTGTTATATTGTGAAAAAGGCACCCCGTTTTTTATAATAATTTGAATTATTGGAATCACGGACGGTGAAGGTCTCAGATCTGCTTAGTTCCCGGGTGACTTCTTGAAAAGGTTCACCTGTAATGAATAGCTTGTAATTCGTTTTTTACTTAGGTGAGCTCGACTTTTCCTAGTTGCAGGCAGTCACAATTAATTACTCACCGCTAGCGGTACATCCAGTTTTTTCAACAGACTTTGGCAAATAATATTCGATAGTTACATAACTCTTATCTAATTAACAGTTATCTTTTAACGCCCAAATAGCCGATTATCTTTATAGCTAGACGTTGAACATTTCCCCTGGAAATACTTATTGAATGATGTTACTCTTTGACTTAAATTACAATGCGAATGTTAAAATTAATGCGGAGTGCGTATGCGAATATTCGCAGTAACCCTGGTTCCAACCTAAAAGGAACGTATTTCAAACAAGATATAAAATATTTTTTGATTTACTTCAGGATTTTTCCGTTTTTTCTGTTTTTTACTGAATAATCTGTACATCATTTTTTAATTTAGCGTTTTTTTTCAATAAATGGAAATGATGAAAACACTTTAATACTTATTAATTATAAAGCAAATTAAGAACATTTTGAAAACCGGGTCGTTTCGGTGTATTATTGGACTCCGCTGATATGCGGGGAACAATATTTTTGAGCAATTTAATTTATGTGTTTTAAATTTTACATATGTATGTATGCATATGATTTTAAAATCCTGGAAAACTTAAAAAAAAATCATTGCCGACAAACTGTTTTAAATAAATGTGAGATTATTTCAAATTTCTTTTGCGATTTAGAGAAGGTCGAGAACTCTCCCCAGACTCAAAAATTAAGATAAGTACAGAGTCTACTTTGCGAGATGTAAGTTTAGCTTTAGGATTGAGCAATTTCGTGTCCAAATAATAAGCACTATACGATAGTTAATAAGGAAATGGTTAATATGATGCCCGTATAAGAAAATGTTTACTGTTACCTTTTAATTTTTCTTAATTGAGTAGCCATTTGTAATGAAATTTGTCAACTACATAGAGAAGTGAAGTGATTGAAAGTCATAATTTATGTGTTCATCTATTTTTTTCTTAACTGAGATGACTGACCTTTTGAAATTTTTTGAAACAGTTAAAGAAATTTCAACTTAAAAGGTAGTACCAAAGCATATCAAACAGGCATTAGAGCCAAAACAACATCTATGTGTATTTGGTTGTTGCTTGTCTTATCTATAGTGTCAAAAACTGTTCTGATTTCGAGTAAAAATTAAAAATTAAATTTGGAAAAAAATTGGTGCGTCTTTCTTTCTCAGTAAATTTTTTTTGCTTCTCAAGGTATTGATCCATCATATGCAAGATCTAGTAATCAGCCTTTGTGCTGCAGAATTAGGTGAACGTTCCAAACGTTGCTGTTCAATTGCTTGTTTTGTTTGGGAAAAGGTTTCAAATGCAAAAAAAATTTGACAATTTTTATTTTTTGGGAGAAGACATAAAAAATATTCGACATTTTAGAGACCGAATAATTTGAAAAAAATCAAATCAGCTGCTCTACTGATACTACCTGTTCAATGTGCCTTGGGTAGTATAAAACATTGCAAAGAAGTACATTTGACTGTACTTCGAGGTACGAAGTACAACGGCTCAAAAAGAAGTACTGTACTTCCGAAATAAGTACGGTTGGTCACATTATGTATAACCCAAAAATAATACTCAACACAAGCAGAGTGCAACATAACTAAAAAAGCAACAACACTGCAGGCTCATATCTACTTGTCAGCACACTTGAACAAATTTCGCGCGCAATGCACCTCTGTGGCTGGCCATCATCTACACGGTTGAAAATTTCGGTTTTAATTTTAAACTTTTTGGACTACATATATGACCAATCTAAATTCCATTTCAAATACAAACCTTCCAAGTTTAAAAAAAGATAGCACATATGTTGGGTTTAGAATTTAAACAGTTCGGTTTAAATTTTAAACGCAAACATTTTCGTAATTAAGAATAAAAAATCTTAAATTTCATGCTCCGTCTGAGTGGGATTGAACCCGGACAGCCTTGGTAGCAACCAATTGTATCAAGCATCCTTGCACACTCAGCTACAGTCACGCATGTAAATGTGCTTTCATATGTTTAGTTTGAATCAACGCCGCATTTCGCTGTGTGCAAACATTTTCTACTTCGGTTTAGATTTTAAACCAAATTTTCTATATAAATATGTAACCTAGAAACTATAATTAAAACATTTTGGTTTGATTTTTAAACCACGAACTTTTTGGACTAAAATTTAAACCAGAATACATTAAAAATTGCTTAAAACTATTGATTGGTTTAAAAAGAAGACTATAAAAGATTAAAACAGCCAGTAGTCCTAGCGCGGTTTAAAAATTAAACCCAAATTTATTACCGTGTATGAACTTATGTTAGTGTGTTAATACATATGTACATACATAATATGCACACAGAACTTTTCTTGCGACTGCACCGCTGTCAGTGACGTTGAGGCCATTGTTTTTTCGCATTAGTGCAAAATGTCAAGGAACTTTACTCGTCAGTGCAACTCTGGCCAAGCCTAGAGGCTTCTCTTATTTTCGCTTTTCCATTTTACCTATCTTCCGGTTTTTTATTTATATTGCACTTGTAAATACATACATTTGTACATACATATATGTACATATGCCCATGCCCTTGGTGTTTATGCAATTACATGTGCTCTGAACTTCTAGAGAGCCGATTATTTGAGCAACACTGTACTTTTGATACCAGACATTATTTTTTTTATATCATCTAAATACACAGGTGGATACATATATTTTTATTAGGAATTGGGGTGATTGGCTAATCTACTGTAGCTACTGCTTTTGTTGATTTATCGAATAAAAGCGGAGAATAAAGCTTGCACAAAATTATAAAATCAAATATTACTCTTGCGGGTCGCGAAATCTATCTCTAAAGCAGGCTACAAACGGACAACAAATTGAAACGATTAGTTGAGTTTTCAACGTGTGTGGCGTGGTTCGCAAACCGATCAAGGGTTGACAAAAATGTTCATGTCTTTCAAGTTAATTTTAAATAATAAAAATAATAATGAAATATCTGGCATCTTCCGATTTGTAGGTAAGAAATTTACAAATATGTAATCGAATTATTTTTTTAATCATTCCATTTAATATTTCCATTTCAAGCTCAAGTCACTTTATTATGCTGACAGAACTGGGATTTGAAGAAAAACTGGAAGCGTAAAGGCGTTTGGGTTTAATCTTAACCAAACAAACCGTTACATCCATGCATATTTTACTTTCAATCCTCCCTAGCCCGCCCTAGTTTTCGGACCCGCGACCGTTTCCTTTTTGACGTATAGTTTTTGTTTTCTAGTATTTATACTCTTTAAATATATTAAAATTTTTGCTTTAAACACACTATAACTATTGAACTTTCACATAGTATGGAAGTATGAAAGTACATATGTAAATATGAAAATGAAATAAAATAGTGGTCTAACTACTGCCGTAGTCTAGTTAGTGTAGACTCACCCTGGCATTCAGTAAGCGGTCTCTAGTCACTGATAGTGACTTTTGGTGGTGAACTTGGATTTTGAGAATATTTGGTATTCAGTACGCTGTCTCACGTCTCTAGTCTCAAAAAAGTCACTAATTTTTCAGCTGGCTAAGAGCAGGTCTCAAAAATAAAATATGAAGAAAAAGTTAATTACTTGCCATTTTATTAAAAAAACGCGAATATGAAGCGAGGAAATTTGTTCAATAAGATTTTCGATAGGAAATAAACCAAAATGCTTTAATATCATACAAATCCATTGAAAAAAAAAAATTACTCATCTCAAATTTAGTGACTTGAAATGAGACTGATTTACTTAATCCCAGGGTTAACTTAACGTACGTAAAAAATCGTCAATGATTTCCACTGCTTTTAAGGTGCTTATTGCAAACGTTGTACCATGCCAATGCACCGTTTCCTTTGAGACTGTTAGTGATGCTACGAAAACAATATCGACTTCGATGTAAAAAACACTCGATATTTACAATGAAAAATCGATGTATTCAAAATATCGATGTCGATATCGCAGCCCTAGTTCAAACCACTGTCCTACCTATACATTTTGTAGAAGACAAAAGCTAGTTTTAAGACCAGGAATAAATAGGCAAAACTCAAAATTCTGACATTTTAATTTTCCGCCATGAACCCCGATGATTTGAGCTAATACATCGTTGTTAGGGATATTTCGAATGTCATATTTTCCATATTCGCAAATGCGAAGGCGAATTTTCGGAATGCGAATGTTCGGAATAATATTAAAAAAAGCTATAATAAACTTAAGTCATCGTTTTTATTACTTAAAAATTTTGTAAGTTATTAGAACATTTAACGAGTGCTTAACCTATACAGTGTCTTAATCTAGTAGTCAAAGTTCAAAAGGGGCATATTATATTTAAAAAAAAAAGTAATTTTGCTGCCTTTTCTCCCATGAGGTGATTTCTTAGAGGCCGGCTGCACTGAACAATTGCTCACTTGGAACGCTGGCAGGTGGAGCGCTCAAATATTTACGGCCAGATCTGTCAGTTTGTCGTATTTTAGTTTAGTTTTCCACCAATCGAGAGAATTTTCACCGAACTGAGCTTGTTTTTTCGTTAAGACAGGCCTTCAATTGGACTTTCATTTCACACTTCTTAATGTCTTCAGTAGAAATATGCCGGATAGAGATTTTACCGGATAACCAGATTATGGACTCCATGTAAAAAATAAGAGCCGGATTTGGATCGTATATCCAGTAGACTGCTGCCCTTTATAAATTTTGAAATATTGTTACAATACGTAATTAAGAATACAAAATTTCTTCTCTGAAATCTGTAACCCTGATTTATAGATTACACATATGGGTCCTGCGTTGCGGACGTTCCGTTTGGAGACACTTTTTTCTGTTATAAAAACTATAGTAGACTCTGAGTGAACACAAATTTTTTGTCATGAGTAGTCATCATCAATATTTTTTATTATTTTTTTTATTTTTTTTTTTTATGTATGTTACCGCATAACTTTGGACCACGTCAACCGATTCGATAATTCTTTTTGCATCGGAAAGGTAGTGTCTCAGGTGCTTCTCCACCGATTTGCGGCGTGCGCCTTGATGTTGTCGCACAAAGCCTAAAGGGGGACCTACAGTTTTACACCGACTCCGAACGGCGATTGTATTTTTATGAGAAGCTGTCTTTCATGGCTGAAATTCACTTGGAGGTTTGCCATTGCCTGCCAAGGGACGACCGCTGTTAAGAAAAAACCTTTTTTCTATATATGTATATGTTTTTGCGATGTTGCTTTGACCAGGGCTTGAACCCAGGTGTTGCTGAGTGGATGCGCGCGCTGCTTACCACTACGCCACAGCGGCCGATATCATAAATAGCTGTGTCAAATTTCAGGACGTCAACACAAGCGGTTCCAGAGTTTAGCGATATGAGAATTTTAGTTTGTATGGGCTGTGCCACGCCCCATTTTCCAAAACCTATTATATTTCGCCGTACTTTTCCAACATCTACCATATTTCGCCGTAAGTACGATATTGACAACATATGTTGGTATGCCAAATTTAAGCACGTTAGCATAGGCGATTCCAGAGATAATTTCGTCATAAGTACGTGATTGATATCATAAATAGCTGTGTCATATTTCAGGACGTCAGCATTAGCGGTTCCAGAGATAACCGATATAAGAATTTCAGTTTGTATGAGCGGTGCCACGCCCCTTTCCTATTATCTCCCACTTTTCGCCATAAATACGTTATTGATATCATAAATAGCTGTGTCGAATTTCAGGACGTTAACATAAGTGGTTCCAGAGAAAAGCGATATAAGAATTTCAGTTTGTATGGGCGGTGCCACGCCCCCTCTTACAAAATCTACTAATTTTCGCCGTAAGTACGGTATTGACAACATATGTTGCTGTGTCAAATTTAAAGACGTTAGCACAGGAGGTTCCAGAGAAAAACGATGTGAAAATTTCAGATTGTGTGGGCGATGCCACGCCCCCTTTCCCATTATCTGCCACCTTTCGCCATAAGTACGTGATTGTTATCATAAATAGCTGTGTCAAATTTCAGGACGTCAGCGTAAGTGGTTCCAGAGAAAAGCGACATGAGAATTTCAGTTTATATGGGCGGTGCCACGCCCCCATTTCCAAAATCTACAACTTTACGCCGTAAGTGCGGTATCGACAACATATGTTGCTGTGTCCAATTTCAGGACGTTAGCATAAGTGGTTCCAGAGATAAGCGATAAGAGAATTTCAGTTTGTGTGGGAAGTGCCACGCCCACTTTCCCAGTAGCTACCATTTTTCACCGTAAGTAGGATATTTACAATCTTTGCATCTGTGCTGTCAGTTCATCAGCATAACTCTTTTTAGAGATATAGTGGTTTTCACATTTTAGCCTATATGTCAGATGGCACGCCCCCTATGTTTAATGTTACCTTTTCTGGATTAGAGGTGGTGTATGTTTCATTGAAATCGCGCCAACGGTGGTTTCCAAAAAAAGCGATTGCAAAATTTTCTTGTGGCGTATTGATATATAGATTAGAGTGGACTCTCTGCCCATGTACACATATGCATTCGCAAAATATTCATATCATTTGATGCAAATTATCGTTGTTGTCCAAATATCGGGAAGCAAAAATCGAATTTCTGAGCACTCGACTTTGTCTCAAAACATATGTAGATCATTTACAAAAATCGATGTCGATTTCGCAGCCCTAGTTACTACTGAAATTTTAAAAATTTATCTAATTTTTCTCTTTTTCATTGAACGACCTTTCTGATTTTCTACCACTGCGAAAATTGGGTAAAGCATACACAGATTTCAATCTTACTTTATTACATCTTCTTCTGTGTTGGGGCGGTAATCGCCTAAGTGTAGTTTTTGGCTCAGCCACACACGCTAACGTAAAAAATCTCAAGATATGCAGACATTTTTTCATTTAAATCCGTTTGTACAAAAATGCAAGGCTTATGTATAAAAATTGTATTAGTAATTTGCTATTTTTAAAGGTATTTTTAATGCGGTATCGTGGTACACGAATAATATACCTATGTACATATGTATGTAGTTATGTACGCATGGAATGACTTGATTTGACGAGGAGAATATGTGTGTATGTACATATAAGTACATTAAGCTTTAAAACAACGTCTCATTTCCAGTATTAAAAATTGCAACGGCAAATCTTATTTGATAAGGAAAGCTGAATTATCAGTGCAACGCACACATCCAAAGGAATTTTTAAGCAAATATTGCCCAGTAGCGAAAATGGTCACTGGTGACATCGTCACTAATGGAGATTAGGTGACATCGTCGCTCTTGCTGTGAATCCTAAGCGACATATACGTAGCTGATAATGACACTGGTGAGAACGTCATGCAGGTGTTCTCCTATCAAAGACTTATAACAGACAATGGGCCTTATGCATAAAAAGTGATCTTAAGCTCAGACTCAATTTTTGCACTGAAGGGGTGAGCTCAAGCCCAAGAATTTGTACTGAAAATCGAGTCGGAGCTTAAGCTCACTTTTTATGCATGAGGCCCAATGTCTTGCAGCGGTCACTTATAAAAAGTTCATTGCAGGACATTGTCGCTTGAATATCATCAATGATCACTGCATGACAAAGCCATATAAACGGAGCCCAAAGTCATTGAAGACTTGATATGGCCGTACAAGACACTTAAGTGACTAATTTATGACATTCGCTACGGGGTAATGATGTAGTTATGCGTATGTATACACACATACATATGAATGTATATGGGCATTCCCATGGTGGCGCACGTGACAGTCGTACGATTTCAATGTGATACAAAAAAGGAATACCATTTGTTTTCTTTAACTTTTTTGGGCCATTGTATAGCACATAATTAGCTCTATATTTAACCGAAAAATGAAATCAATCGAACTGCTTGGTCCTGAAATATAAACATTTAAAGAGAGAGTCGTTACGTGACAAAAAATGGAAGTTGATTTCTTCTTTTCTTACAAAATCGCAAAACTCTGCGAATTGTGGATGGCTATTTTTATGAAACTTATTTTAATATGATTTGGAACAATTCTAGTTGTTTTTAGAGTTTTTTGGATTAATGCAAATTTTTTCAATTCTCTTTTACAACCCCAAGTGTGAAACGTGACGTGACGTGGCGTCACGTGACATAAATTTCCATCGTTATATTTTTGTTAATATTGCTTTTAAATGAATTTTTAACGCAAATAAAACATGTATTTTATGTAGAATATACTTTATATTTTGACTTCAGCGCCAATTCAGGGTCAATTTATTGGAAATCTATGATTTATTATGTTTCAACCACATACGCCAAATTCGAACCAAATCGGACCATAAATACGGTTTTTCGAAATATCTCGACCTTGGCACCACCTAGGAAGACCATTTTATGCAAACATGATTCTACTTACATAGCCAGTATATATTTTAAAAAGCAGACAAATCGGCCCGTAAATACGTTAGATATAAAACTTTTATTTTTTTTGTCGTGGTGGACCTTCCGCTGGAAAAACCCATATACAAACTGACATGCATATTTGTAATCTATATATGGTCACCTGAAATGCTAAAGGACGTAACAACGTCGTAATTGAAATGGAAAACGTCCTGACTAATATTTTCTTTCATAAAATGATGTGGGAGTTGTAATTCGATGAAATCCATCATATCAATCAAAAACTTAATTTTGAATTTTTTATTAGTTACGACTTGTATTTCAGCGACAATGTTCGTTACGTCTTTTTGCATTTCAGGGGACGGTATGTAAGTAGTCATAACTATGTATGTGCCTAAGTGGGGATCTTTTTATGACATGAACATGTACAGATATACATACATATATACAAACATACATATGTATGTATACTATATATAATACGCGAAGGCATTTTTTGTGCAGGATAAAAAATCTGTTCGAACAATAAAATACAAATTATTTCATCAGTATATTGAAATACATGTGTATTACAATGTCAGATGAAAGACATTTAAGAAGATCTTAGTTTAGGAATATTTTTGAAAAGGACTTTCAAAAATGAGATTTCAAATTAAAGGCCTTACCTGTGGATGTGTGGTAAAGTTTTTATTTTTATTTTTTTTTTGATTAAGAACTTTTTTCATCGGTATAGGGTGATTTGAAATTTGATGAACTTAAAAACATGCACCAAGCCAGACTGCTCTTCACTGGCACGCGGATCTCTTATAACTCTGACTAAGTTCTGAAATATTTTTTAAGTTTTTAAATTAAGTTTTGGGCGTTTTAAAGCCATGCGGGTTCACTAGTCTATGTATATTCTCCTTTACCATTTTAATAAGTCAGTTTGGTAATGTCCAATTTATATCATAAAAGAATGCTTATATAGGCATTACTTAAGATACTCTTGACAAAAAACATTAGGAGAGGAGCACACCTACGGGGACCGGCAATGACGTAAAGTACCTACATAGGCATAGGTTTTTCTATAAAGGCATTTAATCAGTATGTGCAGTTTGGAAAAATTTTGTTAACAATAACAATCACCTACTCAGTTTTCTTTCTTTTATAAGTAAAAACTAGTTTTTTAAAAGACAAAGATGAAAACCAATAGTAAATGTCCAATAACTCGAAGTAAAACTCCAGGAGTTCCCAATCACCTAAAACGCTGTTTTTCTAATAGTCTAACCCTTTCACCTACTATAAATTATCTACGCCACCAAAAATTACCAAAATGGATAACGAATGCGACTGCGAGTCAATCAGTTGCGGCAGCCTTTTGCCCTGACATTGAACTCACTTCTGAAACTCACGCTTACTGGCATGTAGGGGAGTGTATGTACCTAGATATATACATATACATATATAGTTATATGAGTACGTGCATATGGAACTGTGTGTACCTACGACGTTTTTGCTCGCCATAATTACCTATATGTATTTATATAAATACATACATATGTAGATACTTAACATATGTTTAATATTCATCTTTTTATTGCCGACTGGCGAATCTTATTTGTCGTTTTTTGCAAGCTGTGTCAATATTGATTTAGTCTGTAGCTGTGGTTGTGCCCCAAAATTACTATACTGCACTGATAAAAATTTAGTATATACAAATGCATACATACATACATATGTATGTATGTACTATGTACGCAGGAAAATGTTGATGTCTTACTTCTTCTTCTGCCAGCTGTGGTTGCGATTGCGTTTGTGCATTTTTTTGTTATATTTCACAAATTTAGTTAATGTTTTGACTTCGATGCCATTGGACGTGCGGTTGGTGCAACAATATTGCAAAAATTATTTAGAGTCAAAATCAGTCCAAGAAATACTGTGAATAATATTATCAACAACCAAAATCGGCTGATAACAATTCAGGGCACCCAATTACCTACATTCGTACGTACCACTTCACATAGCTATCTAAATATACATATGTATATTTATGTATTTTCATTTAGATACGTATATGCACAGTTATGTATGTTTGTATGTATATGTATATCTGCATATAAATGTACTGAAATAGCACATGAATTTAGTTGAAATTCAAGGTCAGCATTGTGTAGAAAGTGAAATCGCAGTGATAAGAAATAGGCAACACAGTGGTATGTAGTCTGCGAAAAATAAATTTTAGTTGAAACTGAACGTGGCATTAATTACATTGGTTTTAGTGCATTCATATTTACACATGTTATTGTTTGTAAATAATAGCACAGATTCACTTTCAGTTTAAATTTGTATTTTTTATCTATTCAATAACCTCCGTAACAACTGCCTCACTGTTTTTTTCCATATGATTTTACCATTTCTACAATCGTGGCTGAAGTGTAATTGGGCGTGAATACGTTTTTTATGCGTTTGCATTACTTGTACTACGTAGTTAGTTAAGGCTTAATAAGTGAGTGTTCGTTAACATATAGGCATTCCGTAAAAAGGGTTAACCATAAGCAAAAATAAAAACAAAACGAATAAAAAAACATTTTAAATATACCACGTATCATAAATGGACTAAAAAGTAGAAAATAATTCTTCCTAGACCAGTAGAATTTGTGTGGAAAATTTTTGATTTTAAAATTGTAAAAACGTCGAGTTTAGTTACATATGTCAACTAAATATGTTTCTCTCAACATTGTGATTTGGTAATACATATTTAGATTATTTATTTATAGTTAAAGCTTATTTACAGAGAAACATATTTAGATGACTCCTTTCTCAGCATAGTCTAGCGCCTCATTTGGATATCCAAAGCTTTGTGGGTTTCGAGAATATATGGAATAATTCTTAATAATTTAATATTTCTCAGTGTACTCTTCACCAAAAATGTAGTTTGGAAAATTAAAGCTCCACTCGTAATGAACATTACATAAAGCCTATTATCTCTTCGTATTTTTGATTACATCTACACACTTATTTAATTTAAATGCTAGTGTCACTTCGTACATTAATAAATCTGCCTTTTTTTATTTACAGACACTGCCATATGGAAACCAAAAGCTGCGAATTTTCCAACTTTAAACTATTCAACTACCTCACAATAGCTACAAAATATTACAAACAACTTATTCTATAGAATAAGAAAAGCTGCCAGTGTCTCGTTAAAGACACCAACAATCAACAATAGTTAAATAACCACCGCCAGAAAGCACCGAAAGCAATAACAATACACATACATTGAAATTGTTATCGAATATGAAAAAATTTAATGGAAACCTTTTAGAAATCTCGTAGAACAACCCAGTGGCATACCGCCTTCATAGCTAGTCCGAACTTTATTGTACCAGTAATAAACATCCCACCCCCTTTACTTCGACTTGCTTTACATCGGTGGTCAAGGCAGCCGGCATTTAATATGAATCCCTCGTCCCTTGCCAATGACGTCGACACCGCGGCAACTCCAAAATCGAACAAATTCCAATCATCACAGCGCCAAGTAAAAGCAAGCGCAACTGCGAACACTCCAGTGGTTACGCCAACCTCGACTTTGACAAATGGACGTTCTGAAAATGGCTACAAGCGTCATGGCCCAAACGGAGAGGCCAGTTTGAATGGAACACCTTTGCAAAACGGGCTTGGCACAAATGGTTATCAAAATGGAGCACGTCGTGACTCTACTCAAGCCTGGACGCCTCTATTGGCTAGTCCCAATAGCACCGATAGCACTGCTCTGATTAACGGCAATGGAGGTGCCGGTGGTGATAGCAGCTTAGTTGGTACAGAAACTGTTATAATTAGTGAAGTCGACAATGTGGATGCACCGGAGGGCAATGCAAACCCAGCTAATGACACAACTGTGCTATATGCTACATCTACAAGCAACAACAACGAATGGAAGGATGCCGAGCAATCTAATAATCTCAAGAATGGTCTACTACACTATCCGGTTAACCATCAAGGGAACAACAATGGTTCCCTAATGAATGGCAAGAACGGCATTGGATTGGGCGTGCCTGATAAATACGACGAACAAGATCCTCTCACTGGCCTTTATACACAAAAGCATATTCGTCCGCATGAGCCAGATGAATCGGACTCTGATTCCGAACTTAGTAATGTCGACGGACAAGGGCCAGGTTGTGGTCTCTTCGGCTGTCGGCCAAAATGGGCACGTAACTTCGCTTCGACCAATGTTTTTATGATCGTGTTTCTGCTCGCCTACATTCTGCAGGGAATGTATATGACATATTTCGTGTCGGTTATCACCACTATTGAGAAACTATTTCAAATCAAATCGAAAACTACCGGCCTTTTGCTAAGCGCCAGTGAGATGGGCCAAATTAGCACCGCTATGCTGTTGACATACTTCGCTGGACGTGGCCATCGTCCACGTTGGATCGCTTGTGGCATGGTGCTATTCTCCATTGCAGCATTTTCTTGCTCACTGCCGCATTTTATATTTGGCAAGCAATTAATGCAATCTCTCGACCATTTAAGTAATGGTGGTAACGGTGGTAATACGGCGCTGCGAACCTTAAATGGACAAGTACTACAAGCCAGTTATGGACTGCGTGGAATCAATGACACAGTGAATGCAACAAGCGCAAATATTTTTGAGGGAGGCATTAGCGCATTGATAAAAAGTTCACATGATGTGAATCTCTGCAGACATGGACAGAATGCGACACGCTCCAGTGCTGGTAAGTGTTTCTTATGTAATGGCATATTTAATTGTGTAATTATAGAAAAGGTAATTTTAACTATGAAAATAATCATCCCAATTCTTATTAGTCTCGGGGAGTTTGTTCTCCGGGAATTGGTTTCTCCCGAGAAAGAGATCCTCCAATAATAAACTCCCAGGGAGTAGAATTTTCCCCGAAAACTTGGGAGGAGGAAATTCGAGCTTCGAAAAAGCTGTTTGACAGTTTTTTGTGAGCTCAACTCCGCCATTTAATATAAAAACTCCTCTTAGAACTTTTTCATGATAGGATAAAAGGGAAAAAAGAGAAAGTAGGAAAAAGAGGGAGTTTCTGTTCAGAATCGGCCTGAATAACTAGGGATGCCTTCCAAAATACTATGCGTTTTAAATGTCTCAGCCGACTTGTTAGGTTAAAAACGGCATTTTACAATTCCTTTAGAGGTCTGCAAAAGTTGGTTGACATGTATTTGAAAATTTCCATTAGTTTATCCATAAAAATATTGGTAGCTATTAGCATTAAAACATTCGTATATCGTATCAATAGAGAATGGGCTATTGTAATGCGACCCAGAATTGGTTATCGGAACAATAACCGATAACAGTAATAACAGTAACCGATTTCCGGGGATAATGCAGCGAGTTCGACCATGTTCGCGCTTCTGTATATGTAATACTAGATGCTAGACTTACTTTCTTCTGACTTTTACGTGCCTATCAAACTGTCACTGTAGCAAGTGATTAAAAGTGCGTAACAACACGCGCTTCTAGCCCTGGTCCGCGCAGTTTTCAAAAACTCTAGAACAGCCTTTCTTCTAACAGCGGCTGTCTCTATCAGGCATTGTTAACCCTTCCGGGTGTATTTCTGTGTGAAAATTTACATAAAATCATCTGCCGTTCGGAGTGGACGTAAAATTACAGGTCGGAGGACAAGCTCGGCCAAAGGTTCAGCAAAAGTTTTAAAACCAAGTAATTTCTTAAATTCTTAACTTGAGAAGAAAATAGTTTATCTTTACCATGTCATCCCTTCAGTCCTAATTCTTGAGTGTGCAGCTTTAGTAATTTTATGAACCCTTTCGACGATCCTCTGAAGTATGCGTCTAACAAGGAACTTTCCCGAAAGCGCATTCACTAACCACTCCAGTTAGTGAAGTAAGATTTTAATTGAGGACTTATTTATTCAAGTCCTGGTCCCATCAATATTTGTTTTCTTATATCGGAAGGCAGAGGCAAACCTCAAAGTGTATTTACCATGAAAAGGCTTCTCGTAAAAAGAATTTACCCTCACAGACGTCCTAAAACTGTAGGTCCCTCATCAAAAATTGAAAAAGCGCCAAATATTTTTATTTAATTTTTTTATTTAAGGCTTTCTCGAAAAAATTTGGATGCAACTACTTTACTTACCTTTTCCGATATCTTTTTCGATCCGCTGTTTTGATCACCCACTCAAGTAACACAGTGGTATATAACTTGGTGTAAATTTGTGAATTTTGGTATAATTAATCAGATTTGTACCAAAATTCCTATATTTACACCAGGTTATACACCAGTGTGCTACTTGAGCTTACACTTATTGCCTATTTTGATAGACTCAATTCACATACATATTTTCTTTGCACACAGAATGTGATGAAGACCAAAAATTGGAACAGGCTTCACACTCTAAGATCACAGTAATTGTGCTATGCATATTCTTTGCTAGTCTCTTGAGCTCTGGTATTGGACAGACGGCCGTGGCAACACTCGGCATACCATATATAGATGATAATGTGGCAAGCAAGCAGTCACCCATGTATATGGCCATTACAATTGGTGTACGTATTTTGGGTCCTGCATCCGGTTTTATAGTCGGCTCATTTTGCACACGTTGGTACGTCAACTTCTCAAATCCTGAGTTCGACGCAAGCGATCCACGCTGGATTGGTGCTTGGTGGCTAGGGCCGGTTGGCATTGGTAGTTTAATGATGCTATCATCCATCGCGATGTTCTCATTTCCAAAACAGCTGCGTGGTAAACGGAAACCCAGTGCGGTCGAAGCCAAAGAGAATGTCGTTGAAGAAACAGCCGCGACAGCAGAAGTGGATGAAAAGCCCAAATTAAGAGGTTTGTCATATTCTTAAGCAATAAGAACTATTAAAAGCTTTAACTACTCCATCACATTCTTTATCAAAAGATTTCCCAAAAACAGTACGACGCCAATTGAGCAACGATATTCTGATGTTCCGTACTGCTTCGTGCGTGTTTCATCTACTGCCAATTGCAGGATTATACACCTTTCTACCGAAATACCTCGAAACACAGTTCCGTGTGACCACATACGATGCCAACATGATCGCCGCCTTCTGTGGCATACTCGTTATGGGTATCGGCATTGTTATATCCGGTTTAGTCATATTAAAATTGAAGCCATCAGCGCGCTCAGTAGCCGCTTGGATTGCATTTACAGCGCTCTTCTACTCAGCCGGCATGGTAATCCTAATGTTCGTAGGATGTAGCATGAACGACTTTGCTGGTTATAAGACTGGCACGAGCAATAAGTGAGTATAAGACAGTAGGGCTGTTCAGGATCTTATGCATATGCTCTTGGATTTGCATATTCGTTGCATTTTAAATTCACAACCATAAAATGCACACGGTTGCCATGATAGCAAGCAAAAAATTTTGCAAATGCAATTCCAACTGCAAATCCAAGACCATGTCCACAACATCCAGAACAGCCCTAGTGTTTTAATTTTGAGAGTTTTCTAAGTTTTGAATTAACTTGCAGCTCTGCCATGATCGAGGAAGCATGTGACCTCAACTGTTCCTGTGATAAGGAGAATTTTGCGCCCATTTGTGGTGTTGACGGACGTATATATATTTCCACCTGCCATGCTGGATGCGAATCATCTTCGATGCGAGAAAGCGATAGCCGCGTCGTATTTAGTAACTGTACTTGCATTCCAGATTGTAAGTTTGAAACGTCTGATATTCATCTACATATGTAGATATATAATTCATTACTTTTTCGATGTCGTACACAGCGTATGCGTAACATTTTATTCACATAATTTTTTTATTTTAATTCATATATGTACAACTCATTCATAGATATGTATGTCTGTATGTATGTGGATAGTGACAGCTACTGCATTATTCTCATGCAGCTTTTAAAATTTATCTGCACTTCAAACACATTTTTTGAGAACAAAAATTTCGTTATGTCTCTTTTGAGTTGTTAGTTGAAATGACCAGTGTTGCCAAAACTTTTTGGCCCGACCGGCTAAATTGGCCAAAAAATAACGGCTAAAAACGGCTAAAATCTTTTAGCTAAAATTAAGATGTTTATTTGAATAAAGTTGAAAGACTAATAAATTCATTAAATTATTTTAAGTTAAGAAAGGAAACTGTCGTTATACTTCATTAATTAAAGCTCTAAATCAGAAGTCAGTTTGGTATTACCTACATAATTATAAAAAATATATCAATTAAAAACTTATGGCGTTTTTTCTATTGAAAAATTTTGCCTTTTTATGTTACAGCGTTTGCACTAGGTTACTTTTCGTCCTGCAAAATGGTTCTATTAGTAGAATGTATTGCACTTTTGCTTATTCGGAGGGCAATATTTTCAGAAATGAACACACAAAGCTGTGAAAAGGCTCAGCAAGATAGGGAAACATTATTTCGAGAAAAAAGGCCAGTAATTTATATTGAACAAGCCGGTCGCTTTTTAAGTTTTTAACAATTGAGCTATGTAATTTTATTTTGATGTCCATATATTCGGAGTGTTCGTGTTTTTGAAGACCTGCTCCATCTCTGCACATGCCTGTAAAAGAGAAATAATGAGCAACACTAAGGATATCAGCACCACGATATGTTCTTTAAAAAAAATACAGTGACCCAAATATAAACTGGGCCGCGACATTTTAGAGAGTTGTGGCTATTTTTCTTTATTTTAGTTTATTTTTATGAAAATATAGCTGATTACTTAACAAACACCATATAAATCCAAGTTTCGGACTTTGCGCAAAATTTATGAAATTTCTGCAAAATGTCACCAAAATTTTTAACCTTTTAGTTAGCATCTTTAGAAAAAATTATGGTATGCAGTTTTGTAGTCTATTAAACTCTAGTTTAATGAGGTACAAATTTGAACTAGCGGGGACTTACTGCTGATTTTGGCATTTTTTAAATGACGGCGGTACGAATTTTTTTCCGTACAAAGTATGTTCGATAAGTTTTTTATATGTAAAATATACGAAACACCGTCAACAAAAAAAATTTCCAAAAATCAGCGATAAATACTAGGTGTCTACTTTACATTTTTGCTTTATTATACTAAAATTTCAAATTTCTAAAGATGTTGATTAAAATCTTAAAAATTTTGTGAAAATTTGCAGAATTTTCATAATCAGCCTTATCACGATTTTGATTCTCCCCAAACCGGTTCACTTTTCACTTTTGGTATCCATGTAACGGGTGATTTTTTTGAGGTTAGGATTTTCATGCATTAGTATTTGACAGATCACGTGGGATTTCAGACATGGTGTCAAAGAGAAAGATGCTCAGTATGCTTTGAAATTTCATCATGAATAGACTTACTAACGAGCAACGCTTGCAAATCATTGAATTTTATTACCAAAATCAGTGTTCGGTTCGAAATGTGTTTCGCGCTTTACGTCCGATTTATGGTCTACATAATCGACCAAGTGAGCAAACAATTAATGCGATTGTGACCAAGTTTCGCACTCAGTTTACTTTATTGGACATTAAACCAACCACACGAATGCGTACAGTGCGTACAGAAGAGAATATTGCGTCTGTTTCTGAGAGTGTTGCTGAAGACCGTGAAATGTCGATTCGTCGCCGTTCGCAGCAATTGGGTTTGTGTTATTCGACCACATGGAAGATTTTACGCAAAGATCTTGGTGTAAAACCGTATAAAATACAGCTCGTGCAAGAACTGAAGCCGAACGATCTGCCACAACGTCGAATTTTCAGTGAATGGGCCCTAGAAAAGTTGGCAGAAAATCCGCTTTTTTATCGACAAATTTTGTTCAGCGATGAGGCTCATTTCTGGTTGAATGGCTTCGTAAATAAGCAAAATTGCCGCATTTGGAGTGAAGAGCAACCAGAAGCCGTTCAAGAACTGCCCATGCATCCCGAAAAATGCACTGTTTGGTGTGGTTTGTACGCTGGTGGAATCATTGGACCGTATTTTTTCAAAGATGCTGTTGGACGCAACGTTACGGTGAATGGCGATCGCTATCGTTCGATGCTAACAAACTTTTTGTTGCCAAAAATGGAAGAACTGAACTTGGTTGACATGTGGTTTCAACAAGATGGCGCTACATGCCACACAGCTCGCGATTCTATGGCCATTTTGAGGGAAAACTTCGGAGAACAATTCATCTCAAGAAATGGACCGGTAAGTTGGCCACCAAGATCATGCGATTTGACGCCTTTAGACTATTTTTTGTGGGGCTACGTCAAGTCTAAAGTCTACAGAAATAAGCCAGCAACTATTCCAGCTTTGGAAGACAACATTTCCGAAGAAATTCGGGCTATTCCGGCCGAAATGCTCGAAAAAGTTGCCCAAAATTGGACTTTCCGAATGGACCACCTAAGACGCAGCCGCGGTCAACATTTAAATGAAATTATCTTCAAAAAGTAAATGTCATGGACCAATCTAACGTTTCAAATAAAGAACCGATGAGATTTTGCAAATTTTATGCGTTTTTTTTAAAAAAAAAGTTATCAAGCTCTTAAAAAATCACCCGTTATTTCCTATGGGCGGAATAAAAATTGTCGGATGAATTTTTTTTTCGTGCGAAACTCAGGACAAGGCAGAATATTTTCACAAAGTATTAAGTTTATAAATTTTAGTAAAATATTGCAAATAGCAAAATCGGCTAATTTTTTTTTTTTTTTGCACAACGGCTAACAAATCGGCCGCCGGCTAAACCGAATTTCCTCCGGCTATTTGCTTTCGCAACCGGCTAAATCTAGCCGGAAAATGGCTAAAATGGCAACACTGGAAATGATTGTGGTCACTTCTTGTATGTTACTTATTTCTTATATCCATAAGCAATCTCACTAATTTTATTTTAGTGAAAATCTGATTCGCGGGGCAATCTAATTCGCGAAATAAAATTGGCTTCAATGCCACTTATACGTTCCGTATCGCAAGTTTCTTTGTGGTAAGAAAACAATTTTTTGGAGTAAATAGGCACAGGTAGCAAAACTGATTACGATGTAGGTAATTCCTTTTATGGACTTTTATTTCCATTATATTTTTCCCTACTTCCACTGACGAAGATGTTCGCCATTTTAAATGTTTACTATACTGAACTATGAAGTGATGCCGAAATCCGACTTCACGTCTGTACAACTAAAAAAAGATGAATTTTATTTTTTATTATTTCGAATGCAAAAACAAAATTACATGATTCAGAAAACCGGTAAGACGCGTAGAACTTATTGTTAGCGATATTTTTTAGAATATATTGTATTTTCTCATATGTGCAGCCGAAAGTTGCATTTTGTCGGACAGTGTGATTAATGCTACTCCTAAAATTGTCAAGAACTCATATAGAAATTTTCGATTTCGACCACATGCATTTACGATTTACAAATATACATAATTGGGATATTTACAAGGTATAGTTGTAGGTATCGTAAACTTTAAATCGGTTAAAAAAAGTTTGGGGACTCACAAGTTATCATAATTTTCATATTATAAATTTTCCAAAAATGCGGTTTTCACATATTCCCTTAGTTTTTTTCTCACACAACCTGGAAACATAACGAAATTCATATCCATGCATATGTATGTGTTAAATAAAAAACGCAAAATATATTAGCATATTTAAAACCTTAAAAAAAAAACTATATAATTATGTTTATTTAAAAAGATTTTTGTTTCTAATGTAAAATCTGAAATCTTTCATATATGTACATTATGTATGCATTGATTATAACGATATACATACATATGCACATATATATCTATATTTGTACATACATAAATTTATTTACATTAATTTCATACTTTTAATTGCTTTTCATGTATGTACTTCATTAACTTTTGCATTTTATTTATTTTTTCATATGAACAATTTTTTACCCATTTCCTCGAGTCACTGTCACATAACCTACCCCATTTTTCTTCTCTTCTCTTATCTCTCCGCCCCCCCCTCACCAACTTTCTGTTGCGTGCGCGTGTTTATCTATTTTGCAGCTTTAGGGAACCCTGAACCGTACCAAGCGGTTAATGGATACTGTGATAGTAATTGCAAGAATTTCGTATTCTTCATTTTAATATTTGTCGTTTGTGTGTTTATGCATTCGACGTCGGAGGTGGGCAGCATGTTGTTGGTGATGCGTTGCACCCATCCAAAAGGTATGTGGAAATAAATATACATATGTACATAGTAAATACATAAACATACAATACATAAACAGTTGCCGAAAAAATGATATCATAAATATCAATTATAATATATTATTTTTTTGTTATTTAATTTTGATTACTATTTTATAAAAATACAGTTCATTATTTAGCAAAATCCGTGTAAATCCAAGTTTTAAACATTGCGCAATATTTCAAAAAAAAATCAACAAACTTTAACTTAATTAGATTTCTTAGAGAGATTTTGAATATGAAGTTTTATAGCGCACTGAATTCTAAATGAACAACTTTTCAAAATATGGTGCGGCTATAATTTTTTCGACCACCTTTAATTTACTCTTTTGAATTGGATAAATATATATTCCTTTTCCTAGATTTCGTGATAATTACAAATATTTTTTTGAATATACATACATATACATATATATGAGTCTACACCCAACGACAGATAAGGTAGTCGGTTCGTAGGGCTGCCAGACGTCCCGGTTTTCCCGGACATGTCCCGGTTTTAGACTATTTGTCCCGGTGTCCCGGTCCAACCTTAAAATGTCCCGGGTTTCGTTTTAGTGTCCCGGTTTTTGATTTGATTGTACAAATTTGAATAAAAGTTCAAAAATCACTACACTAAGAGAAAAAACGCGTTTTAATATTCAGAAAAATGTTATGAATTCACTAAGGGAAATAACGCATAGTAAACATGAATATTTTCTATTGGATTATCGTTTAAAAATGTTCGTATTTAAAAATAATACTTTCATAACACGCACGCGTGGTGTTGATTCAAGCTCAACATTAAAATGCACATTTACATGTCTGGCTGTAGATGAGTGCGCGAAGATGCTTGCCACAATTTGCTAATTTCCAGAGGGTCAGGGTTCAATTCCCATTACAACCAGCATGGAATTTAAATATTTTTTTAACTTAATTATGAAAAAGCAATCGGTAATTGCAAATCGCTTCATTTTAATATGGGCGTATTTGAATTGAATATTTCGATACTAAATACTAAAATTTGTATATTTAAATGTATTTTGAGTTGGGTTAGTGCTCTTTCATATGCGTATTTTTTTAATTTAGCACGCTTTTTTAATTTTAAACTTCTTTCTCTCAGTGCACCGGTTTAATTTGCGAAATAGTCACATTTCCAGATAGTTGAACTTTGCACAAGCAATAGTTGATGATTAGTATATGTACCTAAATACGTTCAAAATGACGTGCACAGAGTTTTACAATTATATTAAGGTAAAGACAGAAGTTTTGAAACAAGTTCACAGCAACGAAAAATATGACTGATATTTTAAAGTTATCTTGTACTTAAATTTTTTTCTTTCATGAATCCTGGAGTACTTATAAGTACAGTGTGGTACAAAATTATTGGCTCGGAGGCTCTTTCATCAGATCACAATTTCTAATCAGATCTTTTAGAAAAATTTTGAAAATGTAGCTTTTGAGCCAATTAATAAAGTGCAAGTCTAAAGTTGCCAGCAACTTTCGTTGATTTTTAGCATATTGTTTTTTGCTGACAGTGTCTTCCATATAAAAAGAATTATCGAACATTGTTTGTATAGAAGAAACTTTCAGTAAAAACAATACCAAAAAATTTTTATAAAAAGTCTGATTAGAATGTTGCAAATTTGTATGCAAATTTATTGATATTGATATTTTCCTATCGTTTCATCAAAAAAAAAATTTAGAATATAAACTATTGAAGTCATTTAGACGCCAAGTTTTGTTACTACAACACAAAATGAGCCGAGGCTAAAACATGACTGTTCTTAGGGTTGCCAGATTTTTTATGCGCGAAATCAGTACGTTAGACTTTTTCATGCTAAAAAATCAGTACTTTTCAGTACATTTTTATTTATTCAAAGCAAAATTAAGAATGTAAGTAACAGATAACACTTTAAAACACCAGAGTACCTGTTTTTAACAATTAGGTTGTTCGCACTTGCTTGGCTATAAGGTTATCTGGTTAAAAATTTGTATTCTGTAGTATATTTTGTTGTTGTAAACTGAATTAAAAATATAACTAGATAACCAGGCAAGTGTGAATAACCCTAGTATTTTGGTATATAAATAAAATATAGTTCATAAAAAAATAAAAGTGTTATTCATTTTAACATGCGGTTACACAGAAGCCAATAATTTTTTTTTTTATGACATTTTTGAATAGATTTTATTATTGATCATTTCCATTTTCAGTGTTTATATAGTCAAAGAATTCTATATTTTTCATTTTAAAATTACCTTTAATTTGAAGTTCACTTTCAAAAATTTTAATTAGAAACCGGTTTCTCTCTTTGCGCCAGGAAATAAACTTTATACTTAAGATCCTCTGAGTTTCTTCGTTTGAGTGTGGTATTGAAAAAAACAAAATTACATTTTTTTCAAACTGTTGAAAAGTATCACTATCAATTGAGAAGTATAAACTCTACTTTTCCGTGTGAACACCCAGAAATATTGGAACTTTTATTTGCTTTTAGGAAAAAAAAAAAATCAGAAATAAAAGTTTGCAAGGTGGGACTGGAACTAAAAGAGTGCAAATCACTTTCGTGAGGCTCTACCAATTTTTGTTTCTGCTTTGAGTACAGACAAACCATTCAAGTGTTGCTGCAATGAATTTTTTATTTATGAATACATTAGACAATGTTGGTGTGGACTCGTACGTATTTTCAGCAATGGTAGTCAATTTGCTATGCATAATAATAATAATAGATTGGCGCGTATACATATGTTAGTGTTTGGCTGAGCTTCCCCTCCGACTTGTGGCGTGCGCCCTGATATTGTCACACAAAGCGGAGGGGCCTACAGTTTTACGCCGACTCCGAACGGCGATTGTATTTTTATGAGAAGCTGTTTTTCATGGCAGAAATACACTCGGAGGTTTGCCATTGGGACGACCGTTGTTAAGAAGAAACCGTTTTCTATATTTTTTGCGATGTTGCTTTGGCCAAGGCTTGAACCCAGGTGCAGATGAGTGAAAGCGCGCACTGCTTACACCACAGCGGCCGACTATACATAGTTCATTATTTTAATCATAAAAGTAGTAATACTGATATAGCTAAGGCTTTGCTATTAATTCTGGTTGCGTGTAATACGCACAATTAGAATGATAATAGAGACAAAACTTTTTAATTGTTTTGATTTTAACGCCAATTTCCCTATTTTTGGATTTGATCTGATTTTGATAGTGCTTAGATTCTCAGGAACCGGCGAATAATCTCAAAGACAGTTTCGTTTCGTAAATATATCAACAGCGATGCTTATAATACGGATTTTCAGAGCTACTATCCTAGTATTTCTTTTCATCTACACTAGACTGTATTAATACCTATTATTTTTATATTTCTAATGGAGTATATGTAAATATTTTTATTCTTTTTTGTTATTTATGGCCTTATAACAATTATATTCAACATTTTTTTTTTAGCTTGAGGCCGTTTTTAATGAAAGTTTTTGCGGAAAAAAACATCAGTTTACATTTTGGTAGAAGTTATTATAAGTATAGAAATTATTAGCAAAAACCAATCAAAACAACAACCACATAATCAAGTTTAAATAGCACTGGAATAGCTGCGCTCGATTGTAGTTAGCTTTACAAATGAAAAAGTGGAAAAAGCAACAACAGTTTACTCGGCGAACTTAGCTCCGTGGGTAGACTCCTGGCTATAGCGACTGGAGTCGTTGGATCGAATCCCAGTTGAAGAAGTCTGATGAGGGGATGTGGCGATCTCCGAACTTCTACCAAATGTAAATTGATGTTTTTTCCGCGAAAATTTTCATTAAAAATTGAGGCCGTTCAATAAAATTGTTGAGTGTAAATATTTTTATGAGAACGTCTTTGATAATATTTTCAAGTTCCTAACATTTTTAACACGCATAAAAATTGTCAAGAGGTCTGGTAAGTGTAAGTTGTAAGTGAAATCGTCGTGTGAACAGCCAAAAATTAGTTTCCGCAATTTCACCTTAGGAAAATAAAAATAAATTTTCGAAACTCCTCAATTTTACAGACTTTTCTAAATGCCTTGCATTTTCACTTGTGACTGCACTTTTACTTTTATTTATTGTCTTTTTCGTTGTAACTGGTTAAAATTTCACCAAATAATGCCTAATAATGTAGATAATGCCTGGCATGGTCACAGTCCTTGGTCAAATATAAACTTAAATAGGTCGTTCCGGTTACGTACACCCGAGTGTCGCGAAAACGACTTATACAAATATACACATGAGCAAATTATTAAGAAAATACAATAAATGAACAAAAACAAATTTTAATTTAATATTTTATTATATCGTTTTTTAAATTTAATTAAATGTTAAGTTTTTAAGAAAACTTATATTACACACATATTTTAATTTGCAGATAAAGCCATGGCTATGGGCATAATACAGTCAGCTATTGGTCTATTTGGTAATGTTCCTTGTCCGATTATTTATGGCGCCGTTGTCGATTCGGCGTGCCTCATCTGGAAATCAGTGTGTGGCAAACATGGAGCCTGTTCACTATACGATGCAGACTCATTTAGGCATTACTTTCTGGGTATGGTCACAATTCGCTTTGCTTTTAACACATTTTAGATTTTTTTTTTTCTGCAGGCATCACCGCCGGCATAATGTTTTTAGCTTTCTTAATGGACTTGGTCGTGTGGAGCAAAGCACATCGCATTGATATCACACCGGAGGACAGTAATGAGCCGCATGGTAAACAGACGGCCGCGGAAACTGAATGTAAGAAGTCAATGGTAGCGCCAGACACCAGTGTTTAAATCGAAAGCGCTATTTAAATAAGGATGATCGAAATATTTTGCTGAAAAGAACAAAATCAAAAGGTTAAAACAAAGTGCGCACATTTTTTTTTCGTTTTCTTTTATTTGTGTTTCTTGCTTCTGGTTTTACCTAATGACGCTGCGACAGTAAGGAATGGATGCGTATTAATTAGAAAAAAAAAAGAAAACATACACAGTTGCTTTGTTAGAATTTGACGGAGGAATGCGATCTTGCATTTATTGTTGATAGTTATTTTATTGATTAGTTTAGTTAAAGTTTAGTTAATGAAAGCATAGTTTTAGGCAGCAAAACGAGCGCGAAGATGAAATACTAACGAAATGGACAAAATTCATACGCGTGCCCTGCTAAAGTAAAAACAAAAAGAAATATTAAAATTATAAATATTTGCATACATATACATATGTACATATTTACAAAGTATGTTCTTGTCTCCTTGTATATTCATTCATACATATTTATATGTAGATCCATATGTGTGCACGTAATAGTAGATATATGCGTGTGTAAATTTAATTGTTTGTACCTTTGTACTTCTTAATGTGTTTTTATTTTATTTATTTTCTACATATGTACATAATTTCCTTCTTTTTTTAATTCACTTATCTACCTATATCAATAAATATTTACAAAATAATATACCTTTCTCTTACTACTTACATAAGAACGATATATTTGAATATAGATATAAATACATAATTAACAATGTCCTTTTAACAAAAATCTCAGTTATAGCTTAAAAATACATATAGATAAATATTATTAATTCATCCTGCAGGCAACAACAGGATTGACCATTTAAAAGGCGTAGCTTTAGCACAATATAATAAAAGCAAAAATATGCGTATGTACATACTCACATACATATCGTCGATGTTTTTGCAAAGCCGCCCATAGGCCAGTTGCAAAACCGCCTAAATCGCCGTTAAGGCAAAAAGGAGACTTGGTAACCCTGAACTCCAGGCATCGAGATTTATGCATAAAAATCGTTTAACCGTTATTAACAAAACAGATTTGTAAAATAATAGCTAGACAAAATACCACCTATCAAGGCAATGCCTTCAGAGAAAACCCGTTTTTACGCTCTCCTGTAAAATTTTAATGCCGTAAGATAGACGGTTTTGCAAAAACATCGACGATATGTATATAAGGGTGCCCATCGAAAAACACAAATATGTTCAGGATCTTGTTCATATGCTCATGCATTTGCATATTCATTGCATTTGTAAATTCACAACGATCAAATGCACATGGTTGCCATGGCGGCAAGCATACAATTTGCAAATGCAATTCCAACTGCAAATCCCAGACCATTTCCACAACATTCTGAACAGCCCTAATTTATTTATATTTAGAAGAAGCCCGCAACACCTTCGGGGCTATCAAACGGTGTACTCAAAAAACTTCTAACACTTCTGAGAAAAAAGTTTGAAATTGGAGTGAAAATGTGTTGCACTTTTTTGTAGTTTTCTACAATGTTTTATACTTGGGTTTATTTATGTAGGTTTTGTTAGAGAATGAACTACTATTGTATTGACCGATACTGTATATTTCGTGCAGTAGCCGAAAACTAATGTTTATGCAAAACAAATTTTAGAACCAATACAGTCCCTTAAGTATAAGAATATGTCAATTTATTGGCTATGAACTAAAAAATAGACCGTTTAACCTTTTTTTATCACGCTGGATAGATTAATATATGTATGTACATTATTTTAAAGGCCCATAAATCTATTCAAAATATATTCCATTTTTAAAATAGAATGGAAAATAGTCATTTAAAAAGTGATAAGTCTACAAAACTGTATTTTCTGAATAAAAATGGCCGGAGGCGACCTCTAAACTATTTTTAAAAAATTTGATACATATACATACATATGTATTATTTTTCATTTCATTTTTTTTTATTTGGATGGTTAAATACATTAGCGTATTAAGATTAAATCTTTAATTTTTTATTTCTCATAAAAAGGAAAAAATAGGTGGTAGGGTCTTGAAAATCATAACTTTTTTCGATGGGCCCCCTAATGTGTATAAGTATGTAAAGGTATACACAAAAGGTCCTAGGTGATCGAATTCGCTTTTTACAGTGCAGCCGAGAAACTTGTGGAATGTTCAGACCAAGCTGCATTTTTTTCAACAATAATCTGACTTAACAAGTTCGTAAAGTTTAAAAATATACATAATTACATATATTGCGTTTAATGTTGGGAGCTATCACAGAATCCACCGTAGTCCAGTTTTTTGTGAAATCTACGAACATGCGATCATTGAATCCGAATTGCTACGGACGTGTGTATTCAAAGTATACGCTACGTTCGTGGCTATTCGGCTTCAGGCATAGTGGTATTTTCGTAGATTTCACAAAAAATGGGACTACGATGGATTCTGTGATGCCCTGTCTGTAACAAGAATAAAAATGTAGAATAATTCTTTATAAATCGATTTTTTCGATTTATTTTTCACTATTTTCCGTATTTTTACTGTTATAAACGCAGCCGTCGTGCGAAGAGTCTCTGATACATTTAGTATTCTCTCACCAAGTTGTCACGGCATTTTTGGTGTATTGAACAATACAAATAATAATTACCCAAAATTAAATACAACTCATGGACTTTAAAACAGTGCTGAGTTATTACAAAAGTAGATTTATGGTGAGATGTTGTCAGCTTTAAAGAAATGCTCATCGGATATCCTTCTGTCACAGCAAATTTTTTTTTACTTTACTTGCAAATACTTGAGCCAGTTTCATAATGAAACACTTAAAGTTCCTTTTACAAAAGTTTCCTTTTAGTTAAAGTGTAATTTAAATGTACTTTAAACAATTCTACAATACAATGGCAATTGAATAATAACAAAAGTTTCATTTAAATGAAAATAACAAAGTTGGCAACGCTGATCTCGGCAAAGTTGCATCAGCTGATTGTCATAAATATGAAATTATGCTACGAAAATACTTTTTTTCTTACAAAAGGGACCTTTATGTAATTTAAATTTCCATTTTGGGTATTTAACTAAAGAGTCTTTATGGACACCTTTAACTTTAAAGTGGATTTATGAAATCGATCAACCAAATAAAGCACCCTTTAAATTTTAAAGCATTATTTAACCTTATTATGGAATCGGTCCTTAAGCTTCTTATTATTTAAATAAGGTTATTTTATTAAAAGTATAATAAATATTCATTTCAAACCAGTAGAGTTCACTCATATATTTAATACTTCTATATTGGCATCATCTGCGCAACATGGTACAATAATTACAGGTATTGTCTTCCCAAAGAGCGCATATTCCGACCTGCCTTATTTGCAAAACATCAATGTTGTCCACACTAAAAGGCTAGGGCTAGGGAAAAGGGATATTTTCATACCCCATATACCATATATGTACACGTATTTTTTTAAACAAATCTTCTTGTATAGTAAATAAATTCGAAATTTGTATGGCTCATTTCATTTCAAACGTTTTTTCTTTTGTTTTGACAAATTATAAAAATGAAATTGAGCGATAACAAAAAGCAAAGCCAAATAAAAGCAGAAGCATCACAATTGGACTGCGTCAAAATTAAAATAAGGAAGCACGAATTTCGATGTGAAGCAAAACTCTCTGGGAAGACAATGCCTTTAATTATTGTACCATATGTCTGCACAATGTGTTTGGATTCAGCAATCAAAGGAGATAGATTTGAGGGAAATAAACGTTTTGCGCAAGCGCAGGTTTTTCATATATTAGTATATGTGAATATATGCGACAAATACATTCAAGCGCTTGAAAATAAATGTAAAAGGGATTATTTTACTCTGGGGTGATTATGCCCTTTGTTGACGCTTGTTTGCTTATACAAACTGAAACTTTATGATGAAATATTAAAATTTATTTTAAAGCTACCCGGAAATTAATAAACCGATTTGAAAATTTTTAAAATGATTACCCCATTTATTATTTTAGAATGTTTAACTCAAACATATATCTCAATTTTTCACAGAGTAAAGATTTACTCACTATTCAGGTAAAAAGGAATAAATAACTATATTAACTCACTTAAAATTGTAGTGATCTTTATATAATATTCGCAATGTCCATTTGAAAGTTTTTTTGCTTATTATTTTTTTATAAAAGTACAGTTCATTATCTAACAGAAAATATAGAAATCCATATCCCAAACTTTCAGAAAAAACTAAAAAAAATAAAGAAAATTTTTATTAGAATTGCAAGCTTTTTAGTTAAAATTTTTGCAAATTATCTGCGTACCAAAATACGCATTTAAAGCTATTTAATAAATCTCTTGTTCACATAAAAGGCGTCAGTGCGAGATTTCTATAATTTAATTTATTATAAAATTCATGAAGTTAAATGTAAACTAAAAGTTCCCTATAATTTTCTTTTAGTGTTCCGCCACTGCGATTTGTTTTAAATTCGAGTGCAATTTTTTAAATACGATTACTCGGTTTTCCTTTTCTTTTTTTATACATCTGTACTCTAATGTTTGCTGACTGCACTTTTAGATACTGCCAATATAGAAGTATTACATATACTACGTTTATACGTAAGCTATTTGCAAATAAAAATAATTTGCAAATACCTAACTCACTGTTTATTCGATGGTGAAAAATTCTTTTTTAATATTTCCTGATTATAAAAAGGCAATAATATGACCTTAGAGTGGTTCATAACACTCTTTTGGAAATTCATAAACGCTACATCAGAATATTGTTATTTGTGATAAAAAAAAGAAACACGTATTTTTTTATTTTGAAAAAAAAAAGTTTTCTTAGAGGTCGCGCTGGTCGGTTTTTTATAAAAACTCCGATATTCTCAATTTTTTTATTTTCTTGACATGTTAAAATGCAGCTAAAAATGTAGTTTTTATATATAATTACTCTGGTATTAATGGGGAACTTTTCCTTAATTACACACCTGTCTTGGACAATTAGAATGGGTCTAGTTCCCGAAAATATGCTCTCGAAAAGACACTAGTAAAATTAAAACGTTGATACTGAACGATTTACGCATTGTCATGGGTTGGAACTTGTTACCAGGGGGTTTCTGGGGATGCCTATTAGGGATCTGAAGTCAGTTTTTCGAAATTCAAAGTGGTGGATCCAAAATGGCGGTCCATTTAAAAAACCGACCAGCGCGACCTCTAAGAAAACTTTTTTTCAAAATAAAAAACACGTTTCTCTTTTATTATCACAAATAACAATAATTTGAGGTAGCGTTTATGAATTTCCAAAACAAAAATTTTTTTAACCACTCTAATGATCATCGAAAAGGAAAATAAAGTTAAAAATGGCAACGTCTTGATTATAAAAAGCCAATAAGATGACCATCGAAAAAGAAAATAAACCTAAGAAAGGCGGCGTCTTGCGCTTATTTGCAAATAGTACCACTAACCAATACTTTTTTTGCGTGATTTAGTTATTTAGTTATTTGCAAATAAAAAATTAACTTATCGTTTATACGGCAAATTTTACCATTTTGCAAATTATTATTTGCAAATAATACGTGCGTATAAACGTAGTAATATATGAGTTCACTTTACTCACGAACTCAATAGTGACTCGTCCCACCCGTCACAAGCTAAACGAGTTTTATTTTTGTTTAATTCCCAAAGGTGTTCTTACACGATATGTATTTGTATCTGTAAATGCGACTTTTCCAATACATATGTAATTGCGTATGTCTGTCAAATTCACAGTCTTTATTTAACTATTTAAAAATACATTCTTTGAAAACGGAATAAACTAAACTCAGATGATTCTATCTGTGTGTCAGATGAAAATAGAAACATTTCTATTTCGTATGTACGTGCATCTGCTTTGTACAGAAACAAATCTAAATTGCCTTCGTAAAAAGTGGCTTGTAAACATGCAAATACATATCGTGTAAGAACACCTTAAGCATTTCTATTACAGCCTAAACAGACGGCAGCGTTGATCCGGATCTACTCGTTAATTCGGAATTATCTCGGAAATTAACTGCAGTTGATCCGGATTAAGGGCCGGTTGTTCAATGTCTGGTTATCACTACCACTACACTATCTACGATTTCGACATCATGCATGTAACATGTGATCGATAAAGCAGTAGTTGTGCTTAACCGGAGCTTCTACCTCCGATTTGTACTAATCAGACATTGAACAACCGGCCCTAAGTCCGAGAGTTTATTCCCAAACTTAACTCGGACCAGGGGAATATTCGATGACAGCACTGACCGAAACTCAGAGAGCGTAGAATACAGAGAAAGAGCAAACTAGCATGGGCATATACCTTTTCATCGGTAATACAGTCACCGTACTAATTTAGATAGGAATCCAATTGAAATTAAATAAGAACTTATTTGAATTAATACGGTGACTGCATTACCGATGACTAGGTGGATGTGAATGCTAGTTTTGAATTTTCTTCGTGTTCTACGCTCTCTGAGCAAACAAATACACTAACAAAGCAGCGAACTACCTCATCCGCGGTAGCCGAGTGGTGAGGGCTGCGTACTACAAGCCTGCAGGTCCCAAATTCGATCATCGGTTGTTTTTATTGTTACGTAAATTTTTTTAAATTTTACTTGATTGATATAAATAATTCTACTTTATTTTATTTTTGTTTGTTTTATTTTATTTCGCATTTTTTGTTTTATTATTAGTTAATTAAAATTTGTATAGTTTAATTTTACTAAAAAAGTCAATGACAACTAACTAAAACAACTTAAAAAAATATGTGAAATTTATAATTGAATGAATAAAAAAATTAAATGAATATTATACTAGCCGTGGGATTCGAACCTACGACCTCGGGGCTAGCATTACTGCCGTCTGTCAAGGCACAATTTTAATCAGATCAATTGCGCCGTTAATCCGGATCAACGTTGCTGTCTGTTTATGCTTTTAGATACATACACGAAAGGCGCTATGAACGAAATATTTATAGTTTTGTCTAAATTTGGGAAACGAATCCATAATCATCCCATCCGTTACGTTTTGAAAATTGTCAGATTAATGGTTGAAGAAAATTACTTAAAGTTTGAGCAAATACGAGTTAAAAAGTGTGGGTTACGTCAGAATGCCTCTAATGAATGAAGTTTGTTAAATATTTGTTTACTTAAAAAATTTAGATAATTCCACCGATTTGAAAGGTACTCGGCTAAAAAAATTGTATTCGAAGGAAATCTGACAGTGACTGCCGGCAAGAAATTGAAGCATATGTTGATGAAAGTCAGAATAAGAAGAAATATATGTAGGTATACTCATAGGTCCTACTTTACTTCCCACTTGAGATAATTTAAAAAAAAATTCCACAAAAATGTATTAGATTAGGTTAGGTATTCTGGCTGACCACCCCACATCCCCACATAGACCAATAGGTCTAAGTGATGCCAGACGGAGGTAGAGGTTCAGTTAAGTATGTTCGAAGTATACATCATTTAGGATGTGAACGCTTTTTGAGAGTTTCAGCAGTACTTAAAGCGCAAGTGTTGTCACGCCTTTAATATTATTAAACTCTGGAGCTCCGAGATATTTCGGTCGTATTTTTAATACAGCAGGACAACGCATAGGATGTGTTCTAAGGTCTCCCTTGTTACGGTCCCCATGCATTTCCTGCAAACTTCACTGATAGCAATGTATTACATATGTATGTTCGAAATGCAACCATGGTCACCAATTGGCAGTGAAACTAGCGAGTTTCTCCAAATTACTGTTAGCGCAAAACTTTTCATATTTTTCTCTTTTGAAGATTAAGATATTTTATTGTCTGAATTTTTTTCCTTGCTGGCTTTTCCAAATAAACACAACTATTGTAGACCAAAATGAAACCTTGTGCCTTGTAGGTCGTTGCAGCTGCAGCGCGAAGCGAAAAGATGGCCAACTCCCATTTTTTTGCGCGCGTTGACGATCAGCCGGTTTAATATTTGTTTTGTTTCGTCCAAATTCGAGTTTTCATGCAGAAACATAAAATTTAATTACATTGCTGATATTTTTAAATCTTAATATATAAAGCAGCACAAAATTCTTTTCTTGGCGTTCATTGTGGCATACCCTTTGCGTCTGGCGCTTTGCTGGCAAAGTTATAAATGTCACGCAAAGCCACAAAGTTTTATCTGCCATCAGCTTTAGTAAGGCTTCAATTGACACTGACTCATAAAATTTAATAAAAAATACGGCCTCAGATAACAGCACCGGTGAGTGAATACTACACCGAAAATTAGGATTCTAGGGTATTTACTTGCGTTCGACAGACAGAGAGTAAATGTACATGTACAAACGACCATTACATCACATTTTTTATTTATTTATTCGTTTAATAGTAATCTAGCTCAACAAAGTTGCTTACAGACTACTTAGAGATAAAATATGTCATACATTAAATCTACCCTGCAGTAAATCGCCCTAGTTCGCAACTAGCGCAGAACTAGCTCCTTAAGAGGCGGTACTGGTTCTCGATCTATCCCAACGCAATGCTTTCAATTGTCTCTTTTTACATGGCGATGCCCTACGAAGTGGAAATTGCCACCTCTGCAGAACTTTCGAACTAGTTCTGAACTGATTCCATTTTCGACAGTTCTGAGACAAGTAAGTTTTTTATGAGAAAAAATTTTAAAACTAGATTTCTGGATATTTTTTCTTTTCTGAACTGTCTCCATAGATCTGCAACAATAAGTTTTTTATGAAAACAATTTGATTATTCGATTTTTTGTATTTTTTTAATTGTTTCTGTTCTTTTACAGATTGCATTTTATTGCATTTTTTATTCTTTTATTTTATTTATATTAAATTGTATCATTTTCCTTCAATTTTTAATAGGCACTAGACAATTTAAATTTATTAAATCTGAAAATCACAACTGCGCCTCCTCCGCGATTTGAACTCGCGACCAACGATGTTAGAGTCGGAGGTCTTCCCGCTGAGCTATTTTAGTATTGTACGAGAAATGAGAATTTTTGCATTTACTTCTCAACGGAGCGCAACTAGCACACCAAAAGCTTCAACTGTCCCGTTCTGCAGCCGTTTTGCACCAGTTCAGAAATAGTTCTGAAATATGTAGTTCGGATCTAGCGTTTTGTCTCTAAATTTTACTGCAGGGTAGCTTCATTTAACATTGGTTTGAATTTTGAATTTGAGAGAACATTGAATTCGTTCAAAGCCAAGAATGATAGAATACAAGATTGCGCCAATGAGAGAGGATTTTTGAGCGTAATTTTTGCGTGACGTCATCTTGGTGCAATCGCGACAGAGAAATGTCAAAACTCATATAAAAATATGTAAACAATGCAGAAAATTGTGTTAATTTTAATGTTACATGACCCATTTTTGCAGGAATCACTAAATATACAAAGGTTGATTAATTAGGAACACGTAGCAATAATTTTGGACATGTAGCCCTTTAGATAACTACGATTTTTAGCACATGAAAAAATGTATGTATTAACAGTGTTTGCAGTTTCATATAGACCAAAAGGAAGGTGTGCAGCAAAGTGAATTTTAGGACTTGCCATTTTAAAAAGACATGCAGAGTGCATATTTATATTTGTGGACGGTAGCCAACCACCATTAACTCCACAGCTTTTATTTGATGACTATTGTACCATTTCCGAGGGGATGCATGAGTGTGGCTTTTTTGGAAGCAAATATTCTATGTCAGTAAAATACAATTTAAGCTGAACTTTTAAATGTAAAATAATTTGGGCACTGTTTTGTATTAGGTACGTAACAGCGCGGTAAGATGCCGCTTGAATTAGCGCCTGGCGACCTTATTCACTGGTGTATTACCTCATACCAGCACTAAAAGAATCAGGTACTAACAAAAATAAGTAGGAGGTGAAGTTCATGTATCTATTTACTGTAGAAACTGCTTTTGTATGTATGCCATTGCCAGCAAAATGTCTAAATAATTGTTTAAAACCACGCAGAAATATTTAGTCTGTTCCAATAGCAGTCCGGTTTACAGGATTTAGTCAGAACTTACAGGAAGTCGTTCCTATTGACATAAAACCTGTAAGTGGGAACACATTTGAGAGAGTAACTGAGCAACTGTTCCTAGTCAGAAGTTACAGGATTTAGTCCGGAGTTTCTTTTCCTGTAAGTTCATGAAAAGTGTCAAACGATCAGCTGATTTGCATGTGCAAGCAAAAACTAACAGCGGTGAAAGCAATGTACCTTATATTTGTAAAAAAATGGAAGTAAACAACGAAATGTTTGAATATGTATAGATTTTAATAATTATTTAGTGATATTTCAGCTAAATCAGTGTTGTACAAATGACATATAAACAAACCGACTGACGTTTTTACAGGAAATAGTGCTTTTTGCGTTCCTATGCACTTCTGCATCTGTTCTCCTTTTACTCTCATTTGAGAGCGTAAAATTGTAGTTTGACAGTTCCACAGGTTTTAGTCCGAAGTTCAAAGGAACAGACTAATTACCGCACAAATATTAAAATTGTTATTTGGTTTTTTCGTATGCTCACATTCAACAATTGCACCAAGATGACGTCACGCACATAGCTCATTCTGTCAAAATCACAAACAGCGGATTAGCGGTACCGCGATTGGCGCAATCTCTATTTCTCTCAATCGTGGTTCAAAGCTCTAAAAATTGGAGCGTTAGAAGCATAGAGAGTACGGACACGTTCAGTGTAAAAAATATCAGTATTACGAAGGGTTCTGTTAACAATATGGAAGCAGATGCATTCAAGTAAATAAGGTGAATCAATCACACTCTTAATTATGTCAAAGACAAAGGTGAGCAGGAGAATTGTTCTTCTGATGAATGATCGGAGCGCAAAGCGTAAAAACGTTTTTTGAACCCGCTCGAGCCTATTAATGTGGCACTCATAATAAGGTCTCCAAATAAAGCAAGCATATTCCAGCTTGGAACGTACAAGCGACGTGAACAACAGCTTTAACTTATAGGGATCCCTGAAATCAGAGCTAAATGGGCGAATAAAAGCACGCACTGAATACGATTTAGCAATGTTGTATGAAATAAAAATTTCGAGTCAAAGACTACACCTAAGTCAGTTAACTCATTACGAGTGGATAGTCGAGTACCATCAATATAGTAATGAAGTAATATTTCAGTCTAAATGCAAACCTTTACTTATTTTACTCCTTGCCTATTAAATTTGTTGTCTTGAAAATTCATATTTTTTATTAAAACTCTATTAAGCTTTGTAACCCCCAAATCGCAAATGATAAATTTTGAGGTCTTAATATGTAATGCTGACTTCAATATAAAGCCGCAAATATCATATCTTCAAAGAGGCGGTCTAAACTTCATCGTAAGCGTGTATCTAAAAGCGAACTAAGGACTATTGAAAAAAGCGAAATTCGGAAAATGCCACTTAGGGCCATTTGTGATAATGACGATAAAATGCACTTATATACATATGTATATACATATGTGTTGCATATTGCATGTCCTTGCATCTGAGCACGAGTTAAAATTGCATACGTATGTATTTATGTACAGTGGTGTACAAAACAAAAGCAACGAATTTAATAAATTCATGTTATTGCCATATTTCTTTCAATAAATACCCAGAAGTCATCTTAAATAAATGTGTTTCAATTGCCACTTCTTCGCGAAAACCTCTGAATTAAAAAACTACACACGTTTTATTCTTAATAATCTCTGTGAATCTTAAGCGGTATTGAAGATAGTGAATTCTCTTTTGTATATTATAGATAGTTTTCCCACTTGCTTATTAAAGCTTCTCTTTGAGATAACGAAAAGGTTGGAAATAGTGTTTAGGTCCGGCGAATTGGTAGGATATTCGAGAAGCAGAACTCTACTACCCAAAAGATAGTTTTTAATAAGCTTTGGTAGAAGGTCTTAAATCGTTAAAATGCTGAAATTCCCACCGAAGCGTCATATTCCAGTCAACATTTTGGAGAATTTTCGTCTCTAAAATATGTTTAGATAAAAAACGGTCCATTATACCATAAATCTTTTGAAAAGGGAGGACGATCTTTGCATAAAAACAGTTTTATACCATGTGTCCGCCGTTTGCCTGCTTAACACACATCCTACAGGTAGGTGCACCAAGACGTTCACCTCTTCTGCGTCCAACCGTTCACATCCCGTCCAATAAAAGTGGTTGACAAATCATTTTTAGACTGAATTTCGATCTTGTGCGCCTAATTGGATCGTGGAGAAGTGGAACGTACTTTTCTTGAAGCTGATGTAAAATTCTATATGATTAATTCTGAAGGGATGTAAACTACCCGCCGAAGTAGAGGTTAACGTCTTAGTCCAGCGATCGCAGGATGAGTGTTAAGCAGGGAAACGGCAGAATTATGGTATAAGGCTGTTTTTCTATCCTCCCTTCTCAAAATCTTAAAGGAATAATGGACCAATTCTTATCTAAAAACATTTTAGAGACGAAATTTCTCCCCGATGTTGATTAGAATATGACGCTTCATTGATAGTTTAAGCATTTTATTGATACAAAAGCATACCAAAGCTTATTAAAAACTATCTCAGGATAGTAGCGTTCAAATTCTCGAGTATCCTACAAAGTCGCCGAACTACAACCTCACTGTGAGCCTGTTCGGTATCTCAAAGAGGAGAGTTTCAGGCCAACGCCCTTGCAATAAGGATAACTCTTCCAAGCTTTAATAAGTGAGTGGGAAAACTATCTACAATATACAAAAGAGAATTCACTATCCTCAATACCTCTTAAGATTCACGGAGGTTATTAAGAATAAAGGATATTCTATAAGCTATTGCTTTGTTGCTTTTGAGCCAACCGAGGATGGACCAGTTTTTGTTCTAGAGGTTTTCGCGAATAAGTGGCAATTGAAACACATTTGTTTAAACGGACTTCTGGGTATTTAAGAATTAATAATCAAATTTTTGTAAACCTGTTTATTGAAAGAAACACAGCAATAACATGAATTTTACTAAATTTATTGCTTTTGTTTTCACAACACTGTACATAGTATCTGCATTCATATGTATATATAAAAATGGAAAATATTGTCAAAAACATTGGTTATTGCTGTTGCTAAAACTAAATTTTATTTTGCATTTCCCTCCTCACATAAACAACAATTACTAAAATAAAAAATGTTCTCGATAAATTGTAAAAACCAAAAGTAGTAGTTTAGAGGTTCCCGCATAAGTATACATATGTATGTGCATAAATATTTACATATACAGATTTTATTTTATATTCTAGTAATTATAAATGTATAGAAATTTAATGTAATTGCAACCTATCTGTGGTAGTTAAATTTTAGTAACAATTTATCATATGTATGGTACATACATACATACATACATATATATGTGTAATAATATAACTTTAAGTTGAAGAATAAAATCAAAGAAAAAGTAAAAAATTAAAAATGTGATTTTATTTAAGGTAAGCTAACATTATACGAACCAATTGTCGAAATTATGGGTATGAATAACTAAATCCTGTTTTTTTATTGTAGCAGTCTTATTGATTATTTCCGCATAGAACCGTATTCCGAGGAGATCTACTCTCCTGTCATACCTGAGGAATGAGGCGGAAGGCTGGTCAATGAGTATTGGAGTGGGCACTAGGTTAGGCTTCCCTTTGATGCCCATTTTCTATGCATCTCCGCAGGCGAAACCTCCGAATTAGGAACGGGAGATTGCGTGAAATCACTGATTTATGGGTCGTAAACGTATCTGGCAACGCTATGGGCATTATATTTGTCTATGTGAGACGTCTTATGGTCCGCCAGCATATCTTAACCTAACCTTCCGCTCAAACTGCCCAGCTTTAGCAAGACTACAGTCTAGAAGCTCTCCGGTCCACCTTCTGCCGCCTGCGAAACTTCGTTCTTGGCATACAGTCTTTCTCGCTATAGCTTAGGAGCAGTGTTGCCAGGTCTTCGGCATGAGAAAACGTCCCTCTTGGTCTGAAAAAACGTCATTTTCTACCCAAATCCGTCTTTTTCAAATGTATGCACAAAGAGTTGTTCTTATTAAACTTTCATTGTATACAAATGTACATATGTACGTAGGGTATATTAAAATGTCATTTGCTCACATTTAAAATTCATTCTAAACTGGTTTGAGATCGTTAATATAAAAATCATTTTATACATACACTTGTGATCAGTTCATTAAGTCATCGATTTCGGCTGTTTCTTTTTTGTTTATTTAATGTTTATTATTTTTCCATAAAAGCCTAGCTCATTATATAACAAACAAAATATAAATCCACATTTCAGACTTTGTGCAAAAATTATAAAAAATTGGCAAAATATCAGCTAGATTTCCAACCTTTTATTCAGATTTTTTAGAATTTTTTTAGTATGCAGGTTGATAGCCCATTAAATTCCAGGGCAATAATGTGCAAGTTTTAAGGTGCTAAAGAAACATTTGGTTAAGTGATTTGTTGTCGAAAAAGCTAAATTACGTTCTGTTAAGAAGGAACATAGCAATATTTCAGCCTTTTTACGTTCATTACATTTTCAATAAGGGGCCCCATGCGACTAATTGTGTCATTTTTTTTATGCGCTTAAATACGGGTTAAGTCATCTGTGTCGAAAGAAGAAATATATTTGAAGCGTCTGCTACAAAAAACAAAGCTTGTAAAGATTTATTAAGAAAATAATTCAAAATCAGTTCTACTTACAAGATTTAGTAACAAAGAAAAATTACTGGGAAGTTAAAAAACGTAATTTTTTACACAAAAAACGTCCAAACGTCAACAGGATACAAAAAACATCCAAATGACGTTAAAAACGTCAACCTGGCAACGCTGCTTAGGAGTTACCGTTCATAGTGGTAAATATCACAAATGACCAAGAGTATTCCTGTTTGAGGCAACCTCTTTAACCTAAACTAATCTAACTAATAATGATAAAAAAAGTTGTTCTGATCTATCGGTTTTCAGGGCATAGGATAACCAAGATCTCGGTAAAGATTAACCTGCTAGTGGTAGTTCTAAGTATGCGATTACAGTTGCATGACTACCCTGCAGGGAGTGACGTTAGCTTATACCTAACTTTAGTCTGTTTACGCGAACACTAGTGCTAACTATTAACTGTGTATTTTGTTCGAAAAAAGCTAACTACTTTTGTGGGGCGATGGCCGCAAAAAAGTCAGACCTGGATACCTCTGCATTACATGTCAACTAACTTGTAACTAACTGCTTTTGGACATAAAATATCAATAAGAAAAACAAAATATTTTTTTGTTTTTTTACTTTTTTATTTACTTATTTATTTACTTTATTTTATTACATTTCATATTTGTTTACATATTCTGCTCTGGGTGGCCCCATATTCGAACACCGTCAGACATAACTTCAAAATGATAGTATAAAATTTCGATCTTCCTTTTATTTGTCCTGAATACGAAAAAGAATCTGCGAAGTTCAGAAAAAAAGTGTATTGAAAGTAATTTTTGTATGAGAATATTTAATAGAAACTTGTAAAGAAAACCAACTCCCGATTGCGTCTGCATGACTCCTGCACGACTTTACAATTCACTTTAAGTTGGTTTTGTCATAGCTAATTAAAAGGGAGGTATTAATCGAAATCTCGCCAAAAAGCTAACTATAAGTTGGTTAGTTTTAACAATTGATAATTTTTCACTGCAGGGTACGTTAAACTAATACTGGTATGTCTGCGTTCGCGACACTAAGGAAATATGAGTGACCCATGTAAGGGATCTGATCAGGGTTGCCACTTTGGTAAAATGTTACCAAAATTGGTAGAAAAAATTTCGGTTGGTAAAAAGGTAAATTTTGTCCCATTTTGGTCGATTTTTGTTGAAGTATTTTGTTTGAAAAACAATTAAAACTTTTAGAGACCGCTTTATTTTTCTTAGTTATCTTTATATTATAAATTTCCTTCCAAAAGTGTAGTCTACTTTATTGCGTTTATTTTCGCACACTTTAATGCACACTTTATATAAATGCACGTATAAATGTATATCGATAAAAGGCGAACGTATCGTGCTCCACTGAAAACTCATTTTACTTCAATCCTGAGGAGCTTGTGATTGTCTAAATATGTTTTTAATGATTCTTTTAATAGAAGGAAAAAATGGACAGGTATGTAATTACACACAATGATTGTTGGCGCAAAATTCAAAAATCAACGGAATTTTTTATCAATGGAAATTGTTAAATGAAACAAAAAACGGCAAAAGACCTACTTTCGTCGATTTAAAGGGAGGAAATTCATAACGCCCACAATTTCGGCTTTAAAAATTATTTTTCTTTTAGTTATTTACTTCTAATAGACTGTATAATTACGGTTTCAAAGGATGTACGTGATTCCATAAGTACAATATTATATATGGGCATTTCCAGGGGACGGTCTTTATAGTCAAAAATTAAAAGTAATACATCTATGTTAGTTATGGTCGAATTTGGTTTATTTCTTCAATGTGTATTGGTCACATATGCAGGAATATTTTTGCAAAAAATTTACTCGTTAGGTGGCGCCGGGGTTGAAATATTTTGCAAGCCCGTATTTGTGGACCGATTTCGTTAAAATTTATGACGTGCATGATACATAGCAAGAAATGTATTTACAAAAAATAGTCCCGCTCGATGGCGCTTTAGTTGAAATATTGACTAATATAATTTGATTTTTTATATCTTCGCACCTTTTTTCCGGCAGTTTCCACTTTTTGCATGAAATATATTTTTTTTTGAAATTTCAAGACCCTGCCCCCTAATTTTATTAGTTTTTTTGAGAAATATTATTGCCTATTTTTATAAGTTTTTTGAATGTCATTTAGAAGTCGCGACCTATCGACTTGACCGGTCTACACAAGCGATATATCTCTTACGATGTTTCGTACGCGAGTGCCCATAGCAGCTATAGACGTGCACCTTTCTTTACGCCTATTTCAGAAAGTTTGGCATCGTTGTTTTACTCACCTAATTACAACATCAGTAATCTGCGGTTTTTGATCCTCACACCAAGCACGTATTTGATGACACCTGTATCCTTCGCTCTCCCACCACGAACCCGACATGAGAAAAATCCCAATGAGTAAATTTGTGTTACCAAAAATACACAATAAATGCGATTTCTTTACCAAAGGTTTACTTTAAATCGACTTTTTTTTAATTGTGCAATTTTGTGCGAATTCCTACTATTGATATTAATACAGATGATCGATTAAAGATTCCTCAAGAGATCCAAATCTAAAGGAGCGCAATTGACATGTGCGGATAAGGTTGAAAACTGCAAAATGATGTTTTTACTTAAGTTTACAATGTGTAAAACGAAAAGTATACCCAAGACTAGGCCCGGACTCAAGAGGGTGTTTTGGGGGTTTAGACCTCCCCTTGTTGGAGGGAAATATGCATAAGAATTTGCCATCATTTATGTAGTTTAAGATAATAATGGTAAAAAGTATTTTAAGATTTCAACAATTTTTAATGGTTCATATCCCAGTAGCAGCGGTTAAGATTTCTAATGAGGAGATGTGGTGATCTCCGAAATAGTAACTATGACTTCTACCTATGGGTAAATTATTGTTGTTTTTCCACAACATTTTTTAATTAGAAACGTCCTCAAGCTCAATAAAAATTTTTGAATATAATTGTTAAAAGGCCATAAAAAACCAAAACAAATTTCATGATATCCGTAAAACTTGAAATAGCCTAATAGTGAGAAAATTGTTTTTCCTTGCAATTAGGGGAACGAAGGGTATTGTGGATTCAGTGGCTAATGTGAACAACCTATTTAAAAAAACCCGAGTCATTTAAAATTGCGATTCAAACACAAATGAACTCTGTGAAGGGAAACCAATAAATATATAAAAATATTGCAGTCAAATAGTATGCAAAATATAGTATGCATTGGGTTTTGACCCAATTCGATAAAAGCATAATTTTATATTTTATTATTTTTATAATTTTCTAGAATCATGAGAAAGATATATTTTTGTACAAGAATTTAATGTACAGTTGGTGTACCACAAATGTCAAAGACACTTCTTTTTGACACCTATAATAAACGTTCAAAAATTTTGTTCAACTTGTTCCACAAAAATAAAATAAAAGCATATAACAAGTGACTAAGTGGTCAAGTCAAAGTACAGGAATGGTATTTTCAGAGATAATAGTCGAGAGTTCTAAATATCTTTAATTTAAGCCAGGAAGGTTCTATCACCTTTTGTTCGTTTGCTAGAGCTTCTTAAATATTGCAATATCGGTCCATATTACCGTTCGTTCCCCTATTTAGTTATAGTTTTGCAAAATGATTCAATGAATACCATCATGTATGTATATGCAGGCATAGGCAGGTTAGGTTAGGTAAGCGGGCTGACACCGCATGTGGAGGCACACTTGGACTCGACTGAGCTGTCCGTTGTGATGCCCTCTGAGGGGGAGGGAAAGAAGGGATGCAGGGAGGGTAGGGGAAAGAGGGAGGAAGCTATGGGAGGCTTAGGCAGAGAACGAGTACACAATGGGCTAGCCTTTAACAATATTCATCATGTTAATGTTGATTCAGTATTAAAATAATTTGTATCTATACCTCGGTGAATTCCATGCAGTGAAGCCAACTCGAATTTCAGTTTACATGGGGAAGCGGAGGGGATGAACTGTTTTCTGTGAAGAATTTTTTCGGTTTCGCTTCACTAATTTCATAATGATTTAAAAAAAAATTGTGTTTAAATGCCACACCCGTCACTGTGCAATCAGCCGTATGCAGTTTTGTAACTCCTCAATTCTTGTATAATAAAGTTTCAAATGGATAAAAATTACCATTGATTTTTTATAATTTTCTTCGCCGCATTTGCTTTCTATAACGTATAAACACAATTTATTTTATATGGAAATAACCGCAACACCTTCGGCAAAAAAATTCTAAAACGAAAACTTTTACGTACTTGAACTTTTTTATACTACAATTGACTGGGCTACAAAACTGCATACTGAAAATTTTTCTAGAAAATCTAATTAAAAAGCTACAAAGTTTTAGATAGTTTGCTGATTTTTATATCCGAGCGCACTTGTGCATAAGGGTATATTAACTTTGTTCGCATAACGGTTGTTTGTAACAGCCAAAACGAATCGAGATAGATATAGACAAATGTATCTATACATAAAGGCCGGTCTACATAGAACTTTCGCGTTGGCGTAGGTTTAACAGAACGCACGTTAAAAATATGCATGCTACCAAGAATGATAGAATACAAGATTGCGCCAATCGAGCTGAGAGCAACTGGCCGTGACGTCAAAATATACCAGAATGAGAGAGCAAGACGAACTCGACAAGAAAAAGAAGAAGCATCGAACAAAAGGCAGTATTGTCAAGTTTTGAATTTGAAAAAGCACCAAATTTTTATTGGTGTATTTTATGGACTTTATATAAATACATAATTTTATTGTAAGGATGCCGATTCAAATTAATAAAAATCAAAGCTTCTTGCACAACGGTCGATTTCTTGTTGCATGATTGAAGGTGCTGCACATATTTCGTTGTCGCTTATGATTGTCACTGTGCCATGATTTTATTTAAATTTTTGTAAAATTGCTTAGCACACTTTCGATTGCTATAAATTTTGCTTCCATTTTTTTAAGATTTTCTAATTTGATTTCTTCAAACTAAAAGCAAAAGCACTAAAAACACATCAAGCACAAAACTCTAAAATTTTCGCGTTTTGAATACCCACTAAATTTGGTGCGAAAAGCATAAAGTTGGCAACAGTGAATGTAAACAAAAGTATAATATGACGTCAGCGATTGGGTGGATGCTGTCAAATCGACGAAGAGAGGGTTAGCGGTCCGCGAATGGCGCGACCTTTATTTTCTGAATCGTGTATCAGTAGTTCATTTGGCTCAATATTATGACAATGCAGCAAGAGTTATTTAATATAAAAAATCGCCTTTCCATACGATTTTTGTGTACGTTTTTTCCATTGATAACTACGATATCTTTTATTTTTTTTACTTTTTGAAGACAAAAATTATACAAATCCAGCAATTTTAGATATTAATATCGTTCTGAAAGAACCAAGTTCTTAAAAAATCACGATACAACGGATTACTTAAATGAAGTATTTTAAATACTATTTCACAACGAATAGTAGTATAAAAATTAAGATCGGCAGCACTGAAAATAAGCATGCCGATCTTATCAAAATCACAACAAACACGTCGCTACCATGAACGAAAGACACAAGATCACGTAAGAACAAGAGAGGGATAAAAGTCGATTTTTTTAGCGGGTTCTACGCCATCTTGTTTCACTGGAAAACGAGCGAAAAGTAAACAAAGCAAATAAAACAACGAAAACCAAAATTATTGTCAGCCACTTTAAACGCACAATTTAGGTAAAATGATGCAACAAAATGCTTTAAAATGTGTTGTCATGTTGAATTAACTCTTCTGTACTTGAATAAAAGTGTAAAATAGTGGTGCTTGTGATGTAAACAAAGGCTCAGCTGACGAACCCGCTTTCGCAAACTTTTTTCTCAAAACCAGTTACAAATACAACGTCGCGTTCTTACGTGATCTTGTATTTTTGGTTCATGCGTCGCTACTGACAACACCTTGTTATTATTCCACCATGCTAATTTTCAAACTCAAACAACAAGAATTGTGAACAATTTAATTTTTTTATTTTCAATTTTATGATTTTAAAATGTTGGCAAACGTCAGAAAAAAATCATGGCCGACGAATTGAGAGAATTAATTTACCTTGTAATATTTTTATCATGGTATGTATGTATGTGTTATATTTTTTATGCCCACTGGGAAAATAGGTAAGCACCCTACGAGGTAAGCCATGTTTTCTTTCAGTTTTTAGTACCAAAGTTGTCATCATGGCCAAATTCTGAATTCCTACTTACATAAGGCGGCCACGTCTATGTTAAAATAAGGGAGATTCGTCGGCACCCTGAAATTGTGCATATGGAAACTGTGCATACGAAATAATGCATATGAAAAAAACCGAAATAATGCATATATGCACAG
>NW_023458564.1:20043766-20044398 GCF_013731165.1 Rhagoletis pomonella | reverse complement strand
TATGCACTCTTTCGTTTGAAAACCGAAATAATGCATATGAAAAAAAAAACCGAAATAATGCATACATGCACACTTTCGTTTGAAAACCGAAATAACGCATATGAGAAAAACGAAGTAATGCATACATGCACAGTTTCGGTTCAAAACCGAAATAATGCATATGACAAAAACCGAAGTAATGCATACATGCACAGTTTCGACTCAAAACCGAAGTAATGCATATGACAAAAACCGAAATAGTGCATACATGAAAACGAACTTCTTTCTGAGTAGGCGGCCTTCGGCCGCGCTTAGGGATTATAACCCTAACTAAGTAGAACTCTCCTTTCTGTGTTGCCGGAAAAGGGGGCCGGAAGTATTTTTGCGCAGAACTTCTCTCTGCGTAGGCGGCCTTCGGCTGCGCTTAGGGATTATAACCCTTACTAAGTAGAATTCTCCTTTCTGTGTTGCCGGAAAAGAAGGGCGGAAGTATTTTTGCGTAGAACTTCTCTCTGCGTAGGCGGCCTTCGGCCGCGCTTAGGGATTATAACCCTTACTAAGTAGAATTCTCCTTTCTGTGTTGCCGGAAAAGGGGGCCGGAAGTACTTTTGCGCAGAACTTCTTTCTGCGTAGGCGGCCTTCGGCCGCGCTTA
>NW_023458564.1:20037687-20043756 GCF_013731165.1 Rhagoletis pomonella | reverse complement strand
CTTACTAAGTAGAATTCTCCTTTCTGTGTTGCCGGAAAAGGGGGTCGAAAGTATTTTTGCGCAGAACTTCTTTCTGCGTAGGCGGCCTTCGGCCGCGCTCAGGGATTATAACCCTTACTAAGTAGAATTCTCCTTTCTGTGTTGCCGGAAAAGAAGGGCGGAAGTATTTTTGCGTAGAACTTCTCTCTGCGTAGGCGGCCTTCGGCCGCGCTTAGGGATTATAACCCTTACTAAGTAGAATTCTCCTTTCTGTATTGCCGGAAAAGAAGGGCGGACGTATTTTTGCGCAGAACTTTTCTCTGCGTAGGCGGCTTTCAGCCGCGCTTAGGGATTAAAACCCTTACTAAGTAGAAGTAAATAATTCATATTAGAAAAAACGAAATTATCCATATGCACACTTTCGTTAGAAAACCGAAATAATGCATATAACAAAAACCGAAATAATGCATGCTTGCACAATTTCAGTTCAAAACCGATATAATGCATATGGCAAAAACCGAAATAAAGCATACATGCACAGTTTCGGATGAAAACCGAAATAATGCATATGAAAAACCCGAAGTAATGCATACATGCACAGTTTCGGTTGAAAACCGAAATAATGCATATGAGAAAATACCGAAATTATGCATATGCATACTTCCGTTCTAAAAGCGAAATAATGCATATGAAAAAAAACGAAGTAATGCATACATGCACAGTTTCGGTTTAAAACCGAAATAACGCATATGGTAAAAACCGAAATAAAGCATACATGCACAGTTTCGGTTGAAACCGAAATAATGTCTAAATGCACAGTTTCCATATGCGCAATTTCGGTGCCCCAGATTCGTCAGTGACGTGGTAAGGACAGCCGGGTGAAGTGTAAGTTGCTGGTAAGGTATTGCCCTTTACCTGGCGGCCCTTACCACTTCCCTGCCGAATCTCCATTACTTTAACAAAGACGTGGCCGCCTTATGTAAGTACGAACTAAAAATGTACATTTGGTATCAGACATACCTCTGAGCCGCTTTACAAAGTAAGTTACGTGTAATGCAGAGCAGTCGCTCGAAGTAGTTCGGCGCTTGGAAATAACTTCGGCTGCACGTTACTTTGCAACTGACAACGTAATGTGTCGTCGGAGGTGTTCATTTTGCGCTTTACTAGTAGATGACATTGGTCATGATGACAATTTTGATACTAAAAACTGAAAGAAAACATGGCTTACCTCGTAAGGTGCTTACCTATTTTCCCAGTGGGTGAATTTAGGTAAAAGTACCCAACAAGCATTTCAATAAATGTTTTTAAAAATAACTTAAAGTAAGTTTGCTATAATAAGCGTTAAATAAGAATTTTTAATATTAAGCTTATTAAAAGTTTTTTCAAATAAACGTTTAATAAGTTTTGAGAGCGAATGTTTATAAATAACTTACGCAATACCTTACCAGCAACTTACACTTCACCCGGCTGTCCTTACCACGTCACTGACGAATCTCCCTTACTTTAACAAAGACGTGGCCGCCTTATGTAAGTAGGAATTTAGAATGTACATTTGGTATCAGACATACTTCTGAGCCGCTTTACAAAGTAAGTTACGTGTAATTCAGAGCAATCGCTCGGAGTAGTTCGGTGCTTGGAAATAACTTCGGCTGCACGTTATTTTGCAACTGACAACGTAATGTGTCGTCGGAGGTGTTCATTTTGCGCTTTACTAGTAGGTGACATTGGCCATGATGACAATTTTGCTACTAAAAACTGAAAGAAAACATGGCTTACCTCGCACAGTGGTCCAATCTGCTCTATTAGGGTAATTTAATTATTATATTAAGGACTAAGATAGATATCGGGATGAAATTTTGCACAAATTATGTCTGAATGACTAACAACTTCTGCTCATAAAATGGGCAAGATCGAATAGCGACCACGCCTACCAACCATATAATTAAATAGTTAAATTTTTCGTTAATTTCTGGTACATTTTTTAAGCACTTGCGCACGGCTATAGATACCTGCATACCTAAAACTTTTTTAACTATTTGGGATGAATTAAAAATAGAAAGTCTGTTATGTATATGCTATATTGACGCCAGATCCGAATCATCCACCTAATGTATATTTAAAATAAAAAAAATAAAAACTGTGAAATAGTCAGATCAAGCTTAACATCTTTTAGGGCCGTTTCCTCATCTAACCTTTAGATTACCGGCCACTTTATCGTCTCGATATACGAGTTTTCGTTTTCTCATCAGCGCATTAATTTCTCGAATCGATAAATTGTTACTCACCCGATGCAACCTCTAAGAATGTGTAACCAACATTAAATTTTGTTTCGGTTTTGGTTCATCAGTCAGATATATTAGATATTTCAACCAAGGTTTTGGTTTTTGCTAACAGTTGCTCTTTCTCTATATTTACTTATGTTGCATTGTCAACCTTTGAAATTATATGACGAATGTAGTGAAGTTTCACTCTACGGAATAACAAATTTATTTTTACCAGTAAGATAAGGAAACCAAAACACTTTAAAGTCAGGAACAATTTATCTGCCCTGTTAGTAAAGGCAAATTTACTGCTTACATTAGAAAATGGCCCTCAGTAAGTAAACGATACTGATGCTTTGATAAATTTGTGTCGAATATACCGGCACACAAAAAAAATTAGTGTGATGTGCATTTGACCGGACCTACCTATGGTTATGTATTTCGACCCGCAGAATTCGAATTTAAAGTCAGTTTGGCCAATATACCTCCTAAATTTCGAGAAAACTTCAAAAAAAACCGTAAAAGTAGTGAAAATCGGCAATAAAAAACGGTTTTTTGAAGTTTTCTCGAAATCTAGGAGGTATATTGGCCAAACTGAATTCAAATTCGGATTCTGCGGGTCGAAATATATAGCCATAGGTAGGTCCGGTCCAATGCACATCCCAGTAATTTTTTTTGTGTGGCGGTGTTATTAGTGCGAGAGCTTCTTCAGGCGAAATACCTTTAGGACTCTTCTTTGCCAATATGACCTTCTTAATAGCAGTACCTCTTTCTGGAGAAGCACTTAAAAGCTCATTAAGTAGCGTAGCTGAAGATCTAATTTTTAGTTCAGTGGCCGTAAGAAATACATCTGGTTCGATAACTTTCAAAGACTCATTAGCTTTCTTCATTTTAACTTTTTGGCAACGATCTTCAAAACTTTAACTGGCCTACCAGCAGAAAATGTCGTCTTACCAAACTTAGAACACACAAATTGTGACAAGTCAATTTCAAATTCGAGCCAATCTTTATTTGCAGTAACAAACCGCTCTCTTTTTCGGAAAACTTTTGTCCACTTAAGGCCCAAATTCTGAATTAACTTCACACGTATGATTTCAATTTAACAAATTTGATTCTATCACTAGATCCTAAACTGATATTCCCTGGTACAAAATCCATTATTCCATCAAGTCTTTCATTTTTAGGGGCCGACAGCCAAAAATCAAAAATTTCCTGTTTTGAAATTTGAGGAGTCATTTTGAAAATTGAAAATAAATGTATGGGTGCCGCAGCTAGCCGCAGAATTTTTTTGTGGATTCTATTAGTATATACATCAATTGAGAGAATAAGTACAGTAAGTGATCTATATTCTACCATATAAGAAAGATTTCTTCTACAAAAACAAAAAAATAATAATTTGGTACACATCAAAAAGATTAAAACTTTATCAGCTCCAAAAAAAAAAAATGTGCGTCCACTTCGGTAATAATTTGAATTTTCTTACTTAAACAATGAAGGAGAAAGAACTAAGTTAAAACAAAGTTTCTTTAAACAAGTTATTGAGCCTTAAAAATACTGTTTTTGTTGCACGCACAATTTCATTTTTTACTTATTGCTTACTATGACTTTTGGATACCGTTATGTTTATATGTAGCCAAATTTTTTCAAACAAAGTTGTATTTACTCGTAAGTAGACAATATTCTTGCATATTTGATAAAAATTTTATTGAAAAATTACAAACAAAAAATTTAATTAAATTACCCTAGCTTTGCACATTGGACCACTGTGCCTCGTAGGGTGCTTACATATTTTCCCAGTGGGTATGAAAATAATTTTTTAAGTTAAAATTGGCTTTTTGGAAAAATTTGGATAGTTGTGTAATCTTGGCAGTATTGCTTCCTCTGAAAATGTCTAAAAAGTTTTCGTGGCTATGAAATATCTCGAAGCTAGATCGAAGATTCGTGAGCCCTCTACAGTGAAAGGTCCGGTGCAAGTAACCGTCAGTTTGTCCACAAAAACATTGATTCGTGCTTATTGCACGAACTTTGTAAAGATAAGCCCTGTCATACGTATGGCCAGATAATACACGGTTAAGTCTTTTAACTTCAGCATGGGACAGCAGCAGTTTCCTGAACCACGTTGTCTTTTTTCTCATTGGGAAAGTGGAGGCAAAAAGGTTTCGGTGCTCGTCCGAGTAGGCTTCAAAATTATCATACCAGTTTGTGAAAAGGTCGCCTTTTAGCTGCCTGAAAGCTTCGTCCATGGTGAGTTTACAATTCCTACTGGGACTATTTATCGTTTCTCAATTTCGTCCGCCTTTTCGTTCCCTGGTATACCTTTGTGGCTAGGCGTCCACACAATGTCTGTTATAAAGTTTAGTTCGGAAAGTTTCCTAATAATTCTGCAGGCAATGCTGTTTGTAGGTTGAGGTTTACTAAGAATTTGACATGAGCTCAAACTGTCCTTGAAAATTACCAATTTTCTGACCCTTTTTCTCTTTGCAATTTCGATAGCCTCCTCAATCGCAAGGAGTTCACCGAATGAGGAAGAAGTTTTAAAGGGGATATGAAAGGCATGTTCAGATTTGTCCAGTCCTTTGGTCAGACAAGGAAGCGTCAGTGTACATCACCTGGAATTTATCAGTCAAGTAGTTGGTTAATAAGCTGGCATGCTGCGCTCTTACACTTTCCGCCGTGGTGAATGCCTTGTTACCTGTAAGAACTTTGTCAACGATTTTTACGTTGGGGGAAAGGGAACACCGGTCAATCTCATCAAGACAGTCAACAATGTGCTCGTATTGTCGATAGACCATCGAGTAGCTTGATTTTATGTTCCGATTTGAGATGATAGAGTCTAAAATCGGGTCCTTGTAGGCAAGGATTTTCACCAGCTCTTTAGCTGTGAGCCATTTTGCACGTTCTGCAGGTGGTAGCTCATTTGAAAGGGCGTAAATGATGGGGGCAGGAGTTGAAGGAGTGAGACCGAGACACCTTCTTAGGAATTTGTTTTGCAGCACTGATATTTTGTTGAAAGCTGTCTTAGAGCTATTTGCGGCTTTAGTGTAACCGTACTCGATGTTTGACCGTACCAATGATTTATAAATATTTAAGGCTTTCTGAGGATGTAAATCTGACTTAATGTTAGTTAGGTACTTAAAAAATTTAATGTTGCTAGACGCGGCTTCAACAGTGGCAGTATAGTGGCTATTGCTAATCATTGCCATATTTAAAGTTCTTCCTAAAATTTTTACTTCGTTGACTTGTTGTATCCTACTACTACCAACAAGGACGTCTATTGCCCTTTTCGACCCTTGAGAGATGTGCATAACATTTGTTTTAGAGGGGTTAAACATTAAATTAAGACGGTTACACTTTGCTACAAACAGATTCAATTTGGACTGCATGTTGTTGACTGCTTCCTCAAAATTGTTCCCTGCAGAGATAAGAAAAAAATCGTCCGCAAACTGATAAATGTTGGTATTGCAGTCGCCCAGATTGTGGAGCTTCGCGGTGTAAATGTTGAAGAGGAGGTACACCATTTTGAATTTGTGTAACCTTATCGCACAGCTGCAGAATTCTGAAAGAAGGGAAGTTTATAATCCAGTCAACATAAAGGCTTTCTATGTGCAAATGAGTTGATTTTTAAGAATATTGGCATCAACACAATTGTAGGCATTGGAGACATCATAGGTGCAAAGAATTACTTGCTTTTTGTTACTTTTTAAAAGCTGTATTTGATGGATTAACTGATTTAAACAAACTGAGGTGGACTTATTTTTCCTGTATGCAAAGGTGGAGTGAGAGAGAATGCTATTCGCTTTAATGAACTCATTTATTCTATTTTTGACGC
>NW_023458564.1:20028898-20037587 GCF_013731165.1 Rhagoletis pomonella | reverse complement strand
TAGAGGTTTTCGCGAATAAGTGGCAATTGAAACACATTTGTTTAAACGGACTTCTGGGTATTTAAGAATTAATAATCAAATTTTTGTAAAACTGTTTATTGAAAGAAACACAGCAATAACATGAATTTTACTAAATTTATTGCTTTTGTTTTCACAACACTGTACATAGTATCTGCATTCATATGTATATATACACACGCGTAGGAAATACTCCTCTGGAGAATATTGTCAAAAACATTGGTTATTGCTGTTGCTAAAACTAAATTTTATTTTGCATTTCCCTCCTCACATAAACCCCAATTACTAAAATAAAAAATGTTCTCGATAAATTGTAAAAACCAAAACTAGTAGTTTAAAGGTTCCCGCATAAGTATACATATGTATGTGCATACATATTTACATATACAGATTTTATTTTATATTCTAGTAATTATAAATGTATAGAAATTTAATGTAATTGCAACCTATCTGTGGTAGTTAAATTTTAGTAACAATTTATCTTATGTATGGTACATACATACATACATACATATATATGTGTAATTATATAACTTTAAGTTGAAGAATAAAATCAAAGAAAAAGTAAAAAATTAAAAATGTGATTTTATTTAAGGTAAGCTAACATTAAACGAACCAATTGTCGAAATTATGGGTATGAATAACTAAATCCTGTTTTTTTTTTTATTGTAGCAGTCTTATTGATTATTTCCGCATAGAACCGTATTCCGAGGAGATTTACTCTCCTGTCATACCTGAGGAACGAGGCGGAAGGCTGGTCAATGAGTATTGGAGTGGGCACTAGGTTAGGCTTCCCTTTGATGCCCATTTTCCATGCATCTCCGCCCCAGGCGAAACCTCCGAATTAGGTACGGGAGATTGCGTGAAAGCACAACTGATTCATGGGTCGTAAACGTATCTGGCAACGCTATGGGCATTATATTTGTCTATGTGAGATGTCTTATGGTCCGCAAGCATATATTAACCTAACCTTTCGCTCAAACTGCCCAGCTTTAGCAAGACTGCAGTCTAGAAGCTCTCCGGTCCACCTTCTGCCGCCTGCGAAACTTCGGTCTTGGCATACAGTCTTTCTCGCTATAGCTTACCGTTCATAGTGGTAAATATCACAAAGGACCAAGTGTATTCCTCTTTGAGGCAACCTCTTTACCCTAAAATAACCTGATCTATCGGTTTTTAGGACATAGGATAACCAAGATCTCGGTTATGATTAACCTGCTAGTGGTAGTTCTAAGTAAATATGCGGTTACAGTTGCTTGACTACGTTAAATTAATACTGGTATGTCCGCGTTCGCGACACTAAGGAAATATGAGTGACCCATGTAGGGGATCTGATCAGGGTTGCCACTTTGGTAAAATGTTACCAAAATTGGTAGAAAAAATTTCGGTTGGTAAAAAGGTAAGTTTTGTCCCATTTTGGTCGATTTTTGTTGAAGTATTTTGTTTGAAAAACCATTAAAACTTTTAGAGACCGCTTTATTTTTGGTAGTTATCTTTATATTACAAATTTCCTTCCAAAAGTGTAGTCCGCTTTATTGCGTTAATTTTCGCACACTTTAATGCACACTTTATATAAATGTATATCGATAAAAGGCGAACGTATCGTCCGCCACTGAAAACTCATTTTACTTCAATCCTGAGGAGCTTGTGATTGTTTAATGATTCTTTAAATAGAAGGCAAAAATGGGCAGGTATGTAATTACACACAATGATTGTTGGCGCAGAATTCAAAAATCAACGGAATTTTTTATCAATGGAAATTGTTAAATGAAACAAAAAACGGCAGAAGACCTACTTTCAAAGGATGTACGTGATTCCATAAGTACAATATTATTTATGGGCATTTCCAGGGGACGGCCTTTATAGTCAAATATTAAAAGTAATACATCTATGTTAGTTATGGTCGAATTTGGATTATTTCTTCAATGTATATTGGTCACATATGCAGGAATATTTTTGCAAAAAATTTACTCGTTAGGTGGCGCCGGGGTTGAAATATTTTGAAAGCGCGTATTTGTGGGCCGATTTCGTTAAAATTTACGACGTGTATGATACGTAGTAAGAAATGTTTTTACAAAAAATACTCCCGCTAGATGGCGCTTTAGTTAAAATATGGACTAATATAATTTGATGTCTTATATCTTCGCACCTTTTTTCCGGCAGTTTCCAACTTTTGCATGAAATATAGTGTTTTAAAACGGCTATACAATAGGGTGTCTATCGAAATTGCTTTTTTTTTTAAATTTCAAGACCCTGTCCCCTAATTTTATTAGTTTTTTTGAGAAATATTATTGCCTATATTTCGCGACCTGTTGACTTGACCGGTCTACACAAGCGATATATCTCTTACGATGTTTCGTACGCGAGCGCCCATAGCAGCTTTAGACGTGCACCTTTCTTTGTGCCTATTTCAGAAAGTTTGGCATCGTTGTTTTACTCACCTAATTACAACATCAGTAATCTGCGGTTTTCGATCCTCACACCAAGCGCGTATTTGACGACACCTGCATCCTTCGCTTCCATCACAAACCCGACATGAGAAAAATCCCAATGAGTAAATTTTTGTTACCAAAAATACACAATAAATGCGATTTCTTTACCAAAGGTTTACTTTAAATCGACTTTTTTTTAATTGTGCAATTTTGTGCAAATTCCTACTATTGATATTTATACAGATGATCGATTAAAGATTCCTCAAGAGATCCAAATCTAAAGAAGCCCAATTGACATGTGAGGATAAGGTTGAAAACTGCAAAATGATGTTTTTACTTAAGTTTACAATGCGTAAAACGAAAAGTATACCCAAGGCTAGGCCCGGACGCAAGAGGGTGTTTTGGGGGTTTAAACCTCCCCCTGTTGGAGGGAAATATGCATAAGAATTTGCCATCATTTATGTAGTTTAAGATAATAATGGTAAAAAGTATTTTAAGATTTCAACAATTTTTATTGAGTTTGGGGCCGTTTCTAATAGTTCATATCCCAGTGGCAGCGGTTAAGAATTCTAATGAGGAGATGTGGTGATCTCCGAAATAGTAACTATGACTTCTACCTATGGGTAAATTATTGTTGTTTTTCCACAACATTTTTTAATTAGAAACGTCCTCAAGCTCAATAAAAAATTTTGAATATAATTGTTAAAAGGCCATAAAAAACCAAAACAAATTGCATGATATCAGTAAAACTTGAAATAGCCTAATGGTGAGAACATTGCTTTTCCTTGCAATTAGGAGAACGAAGGGTATTGTGGATTCAGCGGCTAATGTGAACCACCTATTTAAAAAAAAAAAACCGAGTCATTTAAAATTAATGAACTCTGTGAAGGGAAAACAATAAATATATAAAAATATTGCAGGTGAATAGTATGCAAAATATAGTATGCATTGGGTTTTTTATAATTTTCTAGAATCATGAGAAAGATATATTTTTGTACAAGAATTGAATGTACAGTTGGTGTACCACAATAACCAATGTCAAAGACACTTCTTTTTGACACCTATAATAAACGTTCAAAAATTTTGTTCAAATTGTTCCACAAAAATAAAATAAAAGCATGTAACAAGTGACTAAGTGGTCAAGTCAAAGTACATGAATGGTATTTTCAGAGATAATAGTCGAGAGTTCTAAATATCTTTAATTTAAGCCAGGAAGGTTCTATCACCTTTTGTTCATTTGCTAGAGCTTCTAAAATATTGCAATATCGGTCCATATTACCGTTTGTTCCCCTATTGAGTTATAGTTTTGCAAAATGATTCAATGAATACCATCATGTATATGCAGGCATAGGCAGGTTAGGTTAGGTTAGGTAAGCGTGCTGACACCGCATGTGGAGGCACACTTGGACTCGACGGAGCTGTCCGTTGTGATGCCCTCAGAGGGGGAGGGAAAGAAGGGATGCAGGGAGGGTAGGGGAAAGAGGGAGGAAGCTATGGAAGGCTTAGGCAGAGAACGAGTACACAATGGGCTAGCCTTTAACAATATTCATCATGTTAATGTTGATTCAGTATTAAAATAATTTGTATCTATACCTCGGTGAATTCCATGCAGTGAAGCCAACTCGAATTTCAGTTTACATGGGGAAGCGGGGGGGATGAACTGTTTTCTGTGAAGAATTTTGTCGGTTTTGCTTCACTAATTTCATAATGATTTAAAAAAAAAATTAGTTTAAATGCCACACCCGTCACTGTGCAATCAGCCGTATGCAGTTTTGTAACTCCTCAATTCTTGTATAATAAAGTTTCAAATGGATAAAAATTACCATTGATTTTTTATAATTTTCTTCGCCGCATTTGCTTTCTATAACGTATAAACACAATTTATTTTATATGGAAATAACCGCAACACCTTCGGCCAAAAAATTCGAAAACGAAAACTTATACGTACTTGATTTTTTTTTTTATACTACAATTGACTGGGCTACAAAACTGAATACTCAAAATTTTTCCAGAAAATCTAATTAAAAAGCTACAAAGTTTTAGATAGTTTGCTGATTTTTATATCCGAGCGCACTTGTGCATAAGGGTATATTAACTTTGTTCGCATAACGGTTGTTCGTAACAGCCAAAACGAATCGAGATAGATATAGACAAAAGTATCTATATATAAAGGACGGTCTACATAGAACTTTCGCGTTGGCTTTTGCGTTGGCGTAGGTTTAACAGAACGCACGTTAAAAAATGCTTGCTACCAAGACTGATAAAATACAAGATTGCACCAATCGAGCTGAGAGCAACTGGCCGCGACGTCAAAATATACCAGAATGAGAGAGCAAAACGAACTCGACAAGAAAAAGAAGAAGCATCGAACAAAAGGCAGTATTGTCAAGTTTTGAATTTGAAAAAGCACCAAATTTTTATTGGTGTATTTTATGGACTTTATATGAATACATAATTTTATTGTAAGGATGCCGATTCAAATTAATAAAAATCAAAGCTTCTTGCACAACGGTCGGTTTCTTGTTGCATGATTGAAGGTGCTGCACATATTTCGTTGTCGCTTATGATTGTCACTGTGACATGATTTTGTTTAAATTTTTGTAAAATTGCTTAGCACACTTACGATTGCTATAAATTTTGCTTCCATTTTTTTAAGATTTTCTAATTTGATGTCTTCAAACTAAAAGCAAAAGCACCAAAAACGCATCAAGCACAAAACTCTAAAATTTTCGCGTTTTGAATACCCACTAAATTTGGTGCGAAAAGCATCAAGTTGGCAACAGTGAATGTAAACAAAAGTATATTATGACGTCAGCGATTGGGTGGATGCTGTCAAATCGACGAAGAGAGGGTTAGCGGTCCGCGAATGGCGCGACCTTTATTTTCTGAATCGTGTATCAGTAGTTCATTTGACTCAATATTATGACAATGCAGCAAGAGTTATTTTAGATATTAATATCGTTCTGAAAGAACCAAGTTCTTAAAAAATCACGATACAACGGATTACTTAAATGAAGTATTTTAAATACTATTTCACAACGAATAGTAGTATAAAAATTAAGATCGGCAGCACTGAAAATAAGCATGCCGATCTTATCAAAATCACAACAAACACGTCGCTACTGACAACACCTTGTTATTATTCCACCATGCAAATTTTCAAACTCACAAAAACAAGAATTGTGAACAATTTAATTTTTTCATTTTCAATTTTATGATTTTAAAATGTTGGCAAACGTCAGAAAAAAATCATGGCCGACGAATTGAGAGAATTAATTTACCTTGTAATATTTTTATCATGGTATGTATGCATGGTGTAATAATAACAAGGTGTTGTCAGTAACTTAACCTCACTTTTTCGGCAGGTCTATTCCGGTCACGCATTTTAAAGTACCAGAAAAGGTACTAATTATTTACTACTTTTAATCCGTTGGTGCATACTATTTCAAATTAAATGTAGAAAAATGTACAATTACAGGCTTATACGCCTGAATATATGTTTGTATCGGCAGCTCCACACAGCTTGGACATATATTGTAACTTTAAAAAAATAAAAGCCGTCAAATAAGGCAAATTCCTATAAGACTGTAAATGATTTTTTAATTAGATTAAAACACATAAATATCGGTAATACAAGCGAATTCCTAATTTAACCATGCGGCCACTCTATTCTAGTGTATCAGTAGTTCGTTTGGCTCAACATTATGACAATGCAGCAAAAGTTATTTAATATAAAAAATCGCCTTTTCATACGAATTTTGTGTACGTTTTTTTTCCATTGATAACCACGATATCTTTTATTTTTTTACTTTTTTAGGACAAAAATTATACAAATCCAGCAATTTTAAATATTAATATTGTTCTGAAAACACCAAGTTCTTTAAAAATCGCGATAAGACGAATTACTAAAATGGAGTATATTAGATACTATTTTCCAACGAATAGTAGTATAAAAATTAAGATCGGCAGCACTGAAAATAAGCATGCCGATGTTGTCAAAATCACAACAAACACGTCGCTACTGACAACACCTTGTTATTATTCCACCATGGTATGTATGTATGTGTTTTATTTTTTATGCCCACTGGGAAAATAGGTAAGCACCCTACGAGGTAATCCATGTTTTCTTTCAGTTTTTAGTACCAAAGTTGTCATCATGGCCAAATTCTGAATTCCTACTTACATAAGGCGGCCACGTCTTTGTTAAAGTAAGGAAGATTCGTCAGTGACGTGGTAAGGACAGCCGGGTGAAGTGTAAGTTGCTGGTAAGGTATTGCCCTTTACCTGGCGGCCCTTACCACTTCCCTGCCGAATCTCCATTACTTTAACAAAGACATGGCCGCCTTATGTAAGTACGAACTAAAAATGTACATTTGGTATCAGGCATACCTCTGAGCCGCTTTACAAAGTAAGTTACGTGTAATGCAGAGCAGTCGCTCGAAGTAGTTCGGCGCTTGGAAATAACTTCGGCTGCACGTTACTTTGATTCGTGCTTATTGCACGAACTTTGTAAAGATAAGCCCTGTCATACGTATGGCCAGATAATACACGGTTAAGTCTTTTAACTTCGTGAAAAGGTCGTCTTTTAGCTGCCTGAAAGCTTCGTCCATGGTGAGTTTACAATTCGTACTGGGACTATTTATCGTTGCATTCTTCGCAATTTCGTCCGCCTTTTCGTTCCCTGGTATACCTTTGTGGCTAGGCGTCCACACAATGTCTGTTATAAAGTTTAGTTCGGAAAGTTTCCTAATAATTCTGCAGGCAATGCTGTTTGTAGGTTGGGGTTTACTAAGAATTTGACATGAGCTCAAACTGTCCGTGAAAATTACCAATGTTGACCCTTTTTCTCCTTGCAATTTCGATAGCGTCCTCAATCGCAAGGAGTTCACCGAATGAGGAAGAAGTTTTAAAGGGGATATGAAAGGCATGTTCACATTTGTCCGCAAGGTCATAAACACCACATCCAGACCTTTGGTCAGACAAGGAAGCGTCAGTGTACATCACCTGGAATTATCAGTCAAGTAGTTGGTTAATAAGCTGGCATGCTGCGCTCTTACACTTTCCGCCGTGGTGAATGCCTTGTAACCTGTAAGAACTTTGTCAACGATTCTTACGTTGGGGGAAATGGAACACCGGTCAATCTCATCAAGACAGTCAAGAATGAGCTGGTATTGTCGATAGACCATCGAGTAGCTTGATTTTATGTTCGGATTTGAGAGCCTAAAATCGGGTCTTTGTAGGCAAAGATTTTCACCAGCTCTTTAGCTGTGAGCCATTTTGCACGTTCTGCAGGTGGTAGCTCATTTGAAAGGGCGTAAATGATGGGGACAGGAGTTGAAGGAGTGAGACCGAGACACCTTCTTAGGAATTTGTTTTGCAGCACTGATATTTTGTTTAAAGCTGTCTTAGAGCTATTTGCGGCTGTAGTGTAACCGTACTCGATTTTTGACCGTACCAATGGTTTATAAATATTTAGGGCTTTCTGAGGATGTAAACCTGACTTAATGTTAGTTAGGTACTTAAAAAATTTAATGTTGCTAGACGCGGCTTGAAGAGTGGCAGTATAGTGGCTATTGCTAGTCATTGCCATATTTAAAGTTCTTCCTAAAATTTTGACTTCGTTGACTTGTTGTATCCTACTACTACCAACAAGGATGTCCATTGCCTTTTTCGACCCTTGAGAGATGTGCATAACATTTGTTTTAGAGGGGTTAAACATTAAATTAAGACGGTAACACTTTGCTACAAACAGATTCAAGTTGGACTGCATGTTGTTGACTGCTTCCTCAAAATTGTTCCCTGCAAAGAAAAGAAAAAAATCGTCCGCAAACGGATAAATGTTGGTGTTGCAGTCGCCCAGATTGTGGAGCTTCGCGGTGTAAATGTTGAAGAGGATGGGGGATAATACACTACCTTGAAGTAGACCATTTTGAATTTGTGTGACCTTATCGCACAGCTGCAGAATTCTGAAAGAAGGGAAGTTTATAATCCAGTCAACATAAAGGCTTTCTATGTGCAAGCTCATGAGTTGATTTTTAAGAATATTGGCATCAACACAATTGTAGGCATTGGAGACATCATAGGTGCAAAGAATTACTTGCTTTTTGTTACTTTTTAAAAGCTGTATTTGATGGATTCACTGATTTAAAAAACTGAGGTGGACTTATTTTTCCTGTATGCAAAGGTGGAGAGAGGGAGAATGCTATTCGCTTTAATGAACTCATTTATTCTATTTTTGACGC
>NW_023458564.1:20025364-20028798 GCF_013731165.1 Rhagoletis pomonella | reverse complement strand
TGTTACACAGAGCAAGTAAATATTCGCACAGGCAAAGAAGAGAAATATATGTACATATGTACCTATCTATGTAAATATGTTTATACAGATGCTCTTAATGAGCGATTAGAAAACAAGGAACCTGTTTTATTTCTGGAATGACTGGTGCATTAAGAATAGATATACATATATGTATGTATATACATACATATATGGTTAGGTACGTGCGCATTAATTTAAATTATGTGGCGAAACAGTCACGAATCTTCCACGTCTATAAAAGAATTTTGGGTATGAAAGCAATGAGAAGTAAACGTTGACAGAATGAAGTGCCTCGGTGGCAACGTGCAGAAATTTTATTTCTGTGTGGGTGATGATACCATGGAAGTCACCTAAATATAGTCTATATGGTAAAGATGAGTTATACAGTGCCTTGGTGGCAACGTGCAGAATTCTGTGTGGGTGATGATACCATGGAAGTCATCTAAATTAGTTATAATTTTGAAGCGTTTTCACAATTATTTTATGTGGTAGATGCATATATATATGTATACTGCACAATTAAGTAGCAATTACGTTTTTTCACTATATTAGTTTTCCACACTTTGGTGCTATTTATTGAATTTTCCATTGCGAGTGCACACATATGTATGCAGGTATGTGTGTATACTCAGATACATGAAACGAAATTCAGGAAAATCTCGAATACGCGTCTTCACTGCGAAATTTCCACATCAATCGTTTGTGCTGCGGCATAATTGACAATTTTTTCACTTTTTAATACCTATTCAAAATTATTTAATCGAATCACTAGATTACACCGATTATAGATTTTCACAATATTCGGCGCCTTTCGAAATTGTTTATGTTTACAACTCTTTCAACAATTATCTTCCTTTGCATTCGTTACCAAAGTCATTATAAATAATTTAATTTTCTCACACACACACAAATATGAGATGATGGAACCAGGGCGCGCACGCACACGTCCAATTCTCATTCTGGTTCAAGATTTTCTGCTCAGTATATCCAGTAAACAAACTTAGCTATTTTTTTTTCGCCAAGTTTGGTCCCCATAAAGGACTAGTGTTGCAAGCAACGCTTTTTCGGCAATTAGGGTGTTGTGCAGCTATTTAATGTGGTGAAAATTATTTAAGCACGGGAGATTTATTCACATGGAATTGGAGATTGGGCTAATAGGTTTATTTTAAATAAATTGTGAATCTGCGAAAATATCTTTTCAGCAGATGAATACACTTTTTAACCTTTTTCCCGAAAATTTACATACAGGCTCGAAAATATGCGAGTAACATTAGGTTTGTATAGTAACAGTAACATTGCAGCGAGAGCGTAAAAGCAAAATAGAGCGTTAAATTGAGAAGAAGAGAAAACTAGCAGAAGAGGTTATTGAACACAAAACTAGCAATAACTTGCAAGTGAACAGTTGTTGCACTGCTTTGACAATCTGCTGTAAACATTTTACTATTTATAAATCAGTTTTAAACTCTTTGCCAAGGTGTATTAAACAAGGTGGTGTTGGGGCGACAGCTGAGTTTTTCGCCGTGGAGGCCATTACGTCAAAATGATGTGTTTGTTGTAACTCATACCAATGACAGTATGGCCATCAGCGTATAATTTGTTAGTGTAATTTTTTACTTATATACGGCCAACACCACCTTGTTAAATACGCCTTGCTCTTTGCTTTACACACAAGCACTAACACTGTCCAGTACATCATTAATATTTGTATTTCCACTCATTTTACTTTTGTTTGTGCCAAGGCGAATCAATATAAGGTGATTGCAGGAGTACAAAAACAAAAATTTACATGTATTTTGTTTTTGCTTTGGCGGCATAAACTGTCAAAACCTGTAAGTGTGAGTTTGTGAGTAGAAATTCAAACAAAATTTTTCAATTTGATATCAGAAGCCGTGCGGCGAAACACATACACAAAATCAACTAAGCTAGTAACACCACTTTTTATATATTCTTTTGACATTTATTCTTCTTCTTCTTCTGCTAGCTAATTTCTGCTAGTAAAAATTTCACTAGCAAGAATTTGCAGCTCTCTCGTGTTGTTACGCTCTCGATTCAGCTCTCTTGCAAATTTTTTGGGTTATCATACACTTTTCCAGTAAAAGTTTGCAGGTTCCAGTACAAATTAGTACTGACTATTGGCAACTATACAAACCTATTCAAATATCGTCGCCTGGATGGAAAATTGCCGGAAGCGTCATTTTGACAATTTGTGGTTTTTGGATATCTTCTTTAGTTTCCGACTAATTGACTAAAATTTTTTCGGTTATTTGGTACAAATTGCGTTAGTATTGCTGTCGTACTAAACTAATCAAGATCTTTCAAATAGAGTTATTTGTTCTTCTTTAGTTTCCGACATATTCAGCTTTATCATGAGTTTCATTTTCTAGAACCGGCTCACTTTTTACTTTTCGTTTGCGTGTATTCACTACAGGTGGATGAAAAAACTGTTGGCGAAATTTGGTTCGGGCGAAACTCACGATTAGGCGATTAGTAAAAAGTATGGTTAATTTATAAAAATTGTTATCACATTTTGGCGTATATCACTAAAACTGACTGCAAATTTTTTGACAAATGTTGTATACGACAAAATTTTATTAAACTCATAAATCGTTGACACTAAACTAAAAAAAATAAGATAATTTAAGAATTTCATGAACTAGTACATAGCATTCTCCGACGCTTTGGAGAAAATCTGTAGTCGTGTTTCTGAGAAATTGCATTCCAAACTTCAATCGTGAGTTACCGAAAGTAACTTGTGACAATCTTTTATCCAGGGATCTACATAAATTATAATTGTCATTATTTTCGCAGTTGGAGTATATGCCAGACGAGTAACAGGTATATACATACAAGGATACCTAAATTAGCGCGTTGAACTTGTATATAGCATCTCTCTCCAACGCATTAATTCTATATACGTAGGTACCAACGCCTGACAAAGTTATGTCTAAATTTAATAATGGCTCTATGACAAAATATTCATGGAATGTATTCGTAGATTTTTATTTACTTCATTTCATACATTAGCATTGATGTTTTGTTTTTCATACATTAGTATTGATGTTTTTTACTAAATACCAGGAATAAATATTTAATAAAAAACTATTTCATTTAAGCTTAACCAACTTTTAGTTGCTCGGAGCTAATTTTGGAACGCTTCACGAAATATTTCCATAGACAGTAAATGCAACTGTCACCGACATTAAGTTCAGCCGAACAGTGAAGATCTTATACTCTTAGCTAATCCCTTCTTACTATATTTTCTCTTATGTTTTATGTATACAAGTATTTTGCTATGTACATATGTGTGTACGTCAATTGGTATAGCTTTACCTAAGAATGTTGAAGTAAAGTAAAAACAAGTTAATGATGTTTCCGTACATATATACAAATTTAGCGGTAAAGTCAGACCATAG
>NW_023458564.1:20021827-20025264 GCF_013731165.1 Rhagoletis pomonella | reverse complement strand
AAAAATGCGTGAATATCAATGAAGTTATCTCCCCAGTACAAGCGGACAGGCACAATTCTAAACAGTGGACGCGCTTCGCCGCTGTTGTGAGTGTTTACTTGCTCCACCGTAGGCTCGACGAACTTATGCAGTAATGGGTGATGCTTTATGCTGCAGCCTTCTTTACCGCATACTTTGTCGATGAAACATTTGCGTCTGTGATGAGTAAGACATTGACGGCAAAGATTATTAGCTTTCACTATCTCCCATTTGCGGGGTAGAGCAAACTTTTTAAAAATCTCACATTGAGGCACTTTGTGCTCACGACTATTGCAAACACAGCAAACTTTAGTAGTTGGTGTGCGATCTTTATGTTTTGAAAGTTCTGCATTCCCTTCGACGGTATGAGTGTTAACCGAGGCATGACTCTTATTCGATGCTAAGTTGACAACGGTGCTGGCTGCCTCGGCTAGGCAAAATATCCAGTCGCTAAATTGTTTTACGATTGGAACTTTTTCGTCCTTGGGATGGAGAGCCCAGCCCAGTTTATGGTTGTTGGGCAGTTTATCAACCAGTTCCTTGACCAGCAATGGGTTGTGAAGGTGCATGTACAGTTGACATCCCTCCATTGTATTGCATATGTTTCTTACGCAGAGAGCGAAGTCAACTAGGCCCTCTAGTTTGTCCTTCAGAGGAGGCATTGCGCGCGCTCTATTTACAACGCGCTCAAGTATGTATTCGGGTCTACCGAAACACATCCTCAATGTATGGATGATCTCTGGCACCATCGACGGTAAAAATAGTTTGCTTTTTAACATTTCGCGTGCTTTGCCCTTGAGGCTTGCCTGGAGCCGAATGAGGTTTTCGGCATCGGTGTATCCGGCGACTGCGGTACTGTTTTCAAAGTTAGATATAAACAGTGGCCATTCTTCAGGATCACCACTGAACGTTGGAAGCTGTTTGGGAATTGCTTGCCTGGCAATGAGCTGCGATTGTGACGGTCCCGTGTTCTGCATAAACATAGGGGCAGAAAACGACGGAACATCGCTGAATTGCGACAGAATTTTGTATTTACTATCCAAATACTGTTGCTGCATTTCCATCTCTTCCTTCAGCCGCTCCAGTTGAAGATTACGCTGTGCTTCGGACTTATCAAACTTTTCGCATGTCATACTCATCTGCTGCCGTAATGCTACATCCGTGAATGTGTGTGGTGTATAGGTTGATGAACTAGAAATAGTGCTGGTCTCGAATTCATGTGGCCTTACCGCCGTCGGAATCGTCGTGAAACGCCTGACATCTGTAGCTTGTGTTGACGTTGGAAGTGCGCCAAGCCCTATCGAAGTTGCGTAGGGTTCAGCTCGCATGAAATGCGAGGAAGTTGCCGCCATCGCCAATGGGAACGTGCTCCCTGTATCACGTGGTTGTGACATTATGAAGCTCGTTGATGTTGCTGTCGCAGTGCTTTGGACAACAGGTGTAGTTGTCATGGTGAGGACCGCCGTGGTCAGCGTAGATGCCCTGACGTGTGAATCCATTTGAGAATTCACAGCTGGCACAAGTGATGGAACAGGTTGCGAGTGCCCTTTACCTTTTTCAGTAGTTGGCGATGATGAAGCTGTTGGTTTAGCGTTTGTAGCTGATACATTGCGCCGGCATACTTCGCAGCTCCAGCTCATATCAGCTATATTGCTGTCAACTCCTACACAGTCAAAATGATACCACGAATTGCAAGCGTCGCACTGTACCATTCTTTCGGTGTCAACTTCAACACATTTATTGCAGTTGTGCTCCATATTGTTGTGAACTTCTATTCAGCTTTTATTAAAAAAATTTCCTTTAAATCGGCCAAAAGTTTTAAAGAAATGTTGCGTTTATTTAATCGCGACAGCTCGGAGGAACTCAAAACAATTTTTAATAGCGGTTGATATTCGGTTAAGCGTATACTTGTTCGCTTTAAAACTTTTGATTTATTTGTCCTCTTGCGAAAAACTGTGAATATTTAACAATTTGACTTTCATTTATACCCAAATGCAATTATGTACAAAAACATGCCTATGGTCTGACTTTACCGCTAAATTTGTATATATGTACGGAAACATCATTAACTTGTTTTTACTTTACTTCAACATTCTTAGGTAAAGCTATACCGATTGACATACACACATATGTACATAGCAAAATACTTGTATACATAAAACATAAGAGAAAACATAGTAAGAAGGGATTAGCTAAGAGTATAAGATCTTCACTGTTCGGCTGAACTTTATGTCGGTGACACCTGCAATCACCTTATATTGATTCGCCTTGGCACAAACAAAAGTAAAATGAGTGGAAATAAAAATATTAATGATGTACTGGACAGTGTTAGTGCTTGTGTGTAAAGCAAAGAGTTTAAAACTGATTTATAAATAGTAAAATGTTTACAGCAGATTGTCAAAGCAGTGCAACAACTGTTCACTTGCAAGTTATTGCTAGTTTTGTGTTCAATAAGTTCTTCTGCTAGTTTTCTCTTCTTCTCAATTTAACGCTCTATTTAGCTTTTACGCTCTCGCTGCAATGTTACTGTTAGAGCCTGTGCCAATTGATAGAAAAGTTCTCTGGATAGTAAATTTTTGACAGCTATGAGGTGAATAAAAATGTTTGATACGGCAGGGCTAGTGAAAAATTTGACAGCAAGCATTATCAAGAAGAAGAACGAACAACGCACGTATACACATAAATTAAAGAAAACAAAAGCGAGTGGAAATAAAAGAACATGGTCCCGCCGGCAAAAAAATAAAGGAAAGCTATATAACTTGTAAGATTTAATTTCAGATTTACATATGAAAAGGCGTTATGTATTTTTTTAATTAAAAATACTATTTTACAGGGAGCAGTTCAGAACGCAGAATCCTGCTGGAAAAGCGCATTGAAAAGGATGTTTGGTTCAGTTCAAAGAACGCCAACAGCAACGAAGGCTGGAAGTGAGTAAGAACATTATAAATAATTCGAAGACTTTATTAAGCAAATGACTTCGTACTCCACTGACCATCCGTGGCGCTTTTTGGGAATGTGAGTTAAAATTTTTCGAAACGAAGCAGAGGACAACCTAAGATACATTTTTGTAGTCTTGTTATCGCCGTTCATAATGCTGCTTAGTATTTTGGAATAAACGTCTTGTTGCATGTACATAATACCCTAAAACGACATATGTTTTTATTGGAAACAATTGTACACGGTTTTAAACATTTTTGTGAACACACTTACCAGACGGTTTTGACGTGTTTTTATTTCTAATATTACTGCTAAAAGGTCTAATAAATGCATGGATTTCAGTTCCAGAAGAATTGAAATCATCAAAGGCAAATATTTTCTATATAATTTCTGCATTTTATAAATAGCAAACTCGATAGTCTTCTTGTGCATCAAAGCAACTGTCAAAAATTTCCAGCAGTAAAAAGTTACGAATTGGCACA
>NW_023458564.1:20020818-20021727 GCF_013731165.1 Rhagoletis pomonella | reverse complement strand
AGCAACTGTCAAAAATTTCCAGCAGTAAAAAGTTACGAATTGGCACAGCAGAAATGTAAAATTTTCTCACCATAGTAAAAAGTTTTTCCACCATAGAACTTTTCTATCAATTGGCACAGGCCCTTACTATACAAACCTAATGTTACTCGCATATTTTCGAGCCTGTATGTAAATTTTCGGGAAAAAGGTTAAAAAGTGTATTCATCTGCTGAAAAGATATTTTCGCAGATTCACAATTTATTTAAAATAAATCTATTAGCCCAATCTCCAATTCCATGTGAATAAATCTTCCCAGTGCTTAAATAATTTTCACCACATTAAATTGCTGCACAACACCCTAATTGCCGAAAAAGCGTTGCTTGCAACACTAGTCCTTTATGGGGACCAAACTTGGCGAAAAAAAATAGCTAAGTTTGTTTACTGGATATACTGAGGTCTAAACTGTGATGTGCACCACAGTATATACAGTAATAAACCTTTTTGAGTACTCCTCGGGGGTAAAATCTGATCAGGGTTGATAATGTGAAGGATCATTCATTTTGTTCATTCAGAGTTGTATACAAAATTACTGTGGTATGAAAGGGAGCAACAACCGTACTATGGCAGAGTGGCACAAGTCATGACTGTGTAATAATAACCGAAATTATTTGCAAAAGTGTAAAAATATTGCAAATTATTGTCTATTATTATAGATACTAGTATAGATTATCATAGTTCAGTGTACAACTTGTTATATTACACCGTACATGATAATGAACTGTTAAATGCTGAAAACGCTTATAACTTGAGGCTTAATGAACTGTCTGGGCGGATGCGCTGGCAGGCATTGGGGTCTGTATAACTATACAAATCTTTTTTTTTAAATAAAGACTTAAATATATTCGGAGATTTAGAATTTTGCTTGATAAA
>NW_023458564.1:20015038-20020718 GCF_013731165.1 Rhagoletis pomonella | reverse complement strand
GTAGTTTTGTTCCCAAGAACGCGTCAAAACCAAAACCAAAATGAGAACGTTCTCATTGGGAATTATATAAGAACTAAACCCTGTGGAACGTTCCCAGAGAGAACAAAATGCGAACAATACTTTCGGGAACATTTCTAAGAGAACAAACTGCTAACAAATTTCTCCTGAACGTTTTGCAAAGAAAAAAACGGGAACAAAATTCTGAGGAACTTACTCTCGAAGAACAATTTGGGAGCTAAAGTCCCAGGAACTTTGTTACAGAGAACGAAAAAGGAACAAATCTTCTCTGAACTATCTCAGCGTTCCATTACTTTGAAATGTTTGAATATTAATGTTAATCAAAAAAGAACTGAAAGATAATTATGTATGCAAATAAAGTTAACGAAAGACTTAAGACACGACCTTTTTTTTTTTTTTTTTTTCTGGAAGTTGAAATGGTCCAGCTTTCCTCTGGCTTAGAATTTACATCCGTGGATCTCACTGAAACAACTTTTCCTCCGAACACGAAAGACTCTTCTCTACGGCAGGAAATATTGTAACGGCGAAAAGATCGTGTTTGGCCCCCGATTCGGTTAACTTGCTAGTCTTCTTGCATCAAAATAAAAACTTGTTATGATAGTTACAACAAAAAAAAATCGTGTTATCACTGAGTCAATCTGATGATTTCTTCACTGAAAAATGGAATTTTGAGGTCTTGGTGAGTGGCATAGTTGGTGACATACCAAGGAGCATTAACAATACTTCTTAGGGCTTTATTTTGATACCGCTGTAGTAATTCTGTTTGAGTTACTGGCAGTACCCCATAGTTGCATAGCGTATGTCCAAACCGGCTGCAGCATAACTTTGTGCGGAAAGATTTTGTTTTCTAAACTCAGCTCAGATTTTGCAGCAAGCAGCCAGTACATTCTTAATGTTTTTAATGCAAGTTGACTTTTTTTCGCTTTAATATGCAATTTCCACGAAAACCTGAGATCAAGATGGATTCCCAAATAATTGATTGATAAATAAGGTTGCAAACGGTCAAATGAAAATGCATCATGATACGAAGAGTCTCCACACAAATAGTTATGCCTACGATTTCATTAATAGTACATACATACATGGCGTATGAGTAACATTCTTACCTAGTCATATTTTATAAAAAACGAAATTATCTGTTATTATTATTATTTTTTTAGCTCCCTACAGTTTAATACTTCTACAATCGTAAAAATATTGCTACTACCTTTAGATACGAATATACAGTGAAACCTCTCCTAACGGACACCTCTATTAGACGGACACCTCCCTTGGGCGGACATTTTTTCCTATACCAAGTTTTAAGTATAAATTTCGGAACAAATTACTCTCTCTTAAGCGGACACTCTCTTGGCCGAACGCGGACAGTTATTTTGCATAAAATTGACACAAAAACTCTATTGGGCGGACACGAACCTCTTATCAACGGACATTAAGATTTCTTTTCATAAAAAATCAAACAAAAACCTCCGTTGAGCGGACGCGAACTCCTCATAGGCGGACTACTAAATGGAAAAAGGGGACTTCCCGCACAAAATGTGATTGTTATGCACACATTTAGTTTGGTTTGCGCAGTGGTTTAGGTTCGTTATTTGAATTGTCAGAAACCCTTGGAGACTGATAAAAACAAACCCTGTCAATTCGCGCGCGCTAAGTTCACGCAAGCTTTGTGTCAATCACACACTGCATAAAAGCCATCTATTGCATGGAACCAGCTAGCCGATGCAGTCTACCAGGCATAATCATCAATCCGTACTATTTGGATTTCTAACGTCACAAAATCCCTCGTTTAAAAGAGCTTTGCTGCATCGCAGGCGCTTAAATTGGATTTAACTCAACACGTCAAATCTTTCGCTTTGGATTTAAAAATTGTTCAAGGAACATATCGTTTCAACACCAAGTACATGATGACATCAGGACTGTCATACTAGACCATAAGGGTTACGGTGCAAGTTTGACAACAATACCAACAGAGATCAAAAAACTTGAGCAGAGCAGAAACTGTTGCATGTGGTTCTGGCCCTCTGGTATTACCATATAAGCAGCAGTGGAGCAACGTTGGACACAACACTTTGGATGATTACATACTAAGAGGCACATTTGAAAACAGAGGAATAACCCTGGCGGTGGTTTACACTGTAAACCGGCCAACCTACTCAAATCCCCAAAAAAAAAAAGATTTCAACTTTAAGAACAAATTTCTCGTAAACTATGAGTTTTCTCTTTTTAATATTTTTATTTTTAATATTTTTATTGAGCTTCGTACCACGATTGTTTATTAGGAAAAATTGAAAAAGCAACAAAGTCTAAGCGGTAGAAGTTATAGCAGCTATTTCGGAGATCATCACATCTCTTCATCAGACTTCTTTTTTCTAGACTTCAGCAGGGATCGAACCGGCGAATTCGATGTTCAAAGTCAGAATCGTTAACCACTGAGCTATGTACATCCCGTAAACTCTTGTTGCTAATTCATTTTTCTTATTCAACCAACTACTATCAAGTGCAGCTGATTTGCCGCTATTTAAACTCGACAGCGTGGTTGTTGTTGTCAATTCTATACATCCATTTGCTTATTTTGCTTTTTTGTATAGTTTCAGCCAGGCCCTTCCTAAACTATTGTCAATGTTATTGCGTTTTCTCGCCGTCTGGTTTTCGTTTTTGTGATGTGTACGACCCCCTCTACCAAACACCCGTGTTCAAATCGTGGTGCACTCACGCGAAGTGGCATACATCAAGATAACCAACCGTTCAGCTATAGAACAACTAAAGATGCAGATTGCTAGTACTTTTTACGCTGATTTTAACTATATCAATATTATTTGCCGCAATTAAAAAGTAAAGTAGATATAAAAGGTAAAACAAAAAAATTTTGATATTTTAAAAAATAAATATTTTCTAAACTGCGAAACCGATTCAAAAGGTAATGATGTCAAAATAAAGACAATTAATTTGTCTTCATGCTGATATATAAAATGTGTATGCTTTTTTATATACTTAAGCCAAAAATATTATAAAACAAAAAAAAAATGTCATAATTTTTTCATAAAATAACCTTTTTTTAGAAAAAGTCCATAATCAATGCTAAAAAAATTTATATTAATTAGAAAGTGCAAGTTTTTACCTTTAATTTGATATTCATATTATATTATGATTTGCTTTTGAGTTTTCACAATTCAGTTATAATAAAAAATATAAATGCATGTATGTGCAAATGCATATTGTAGTTAATTAAACGGGTTGGCTTTCCATTATGGCCGTTCGTTAAAGGGGCGGTGGACGAGAGGTAAGTGGGCGTGGCACCTCTAACCCACCTGTTTGGAGAGGGAATGAACTGCCATTGACAAAAATTCAACCCCCGACCACCTACCTCCCCTATGGTTCCCTAGGGACCTCTTAGAAAAATGGCCAAAAATCACAATTCTCATTTGCATATTTTCGCTTGAAAAATGTTAAATATTCATTTGCACAAGACATTTTTATATACACATTTTTATATACAAGACATTTTTATAAAACACCCAGTAACCATAATAGACATCACTGGGGCGGCAGGCCCATGTTTACCACACAGAAAGGGAATTCTAGTTACCTCATCCTTTCCCAAGGCTACATCACTGGGGCGGTAGCCCCAGTTGGTGCAAACCAAAAGGAAAATTGTATTTGGTAAGGGTTATAATCCCAAGTGCGGCCGAAGGCCGCCTACACAGAAAGGTGTTCTCTGCAAGAGATGTTAAGCTCCGCTTTTCGGCAATACAGAAAGGAGAATTCTACTTTGTAAGGGTTGTGATCCCTAAGCGCGGCCGAATGTCGCCTACGCAGAAAGAAGTTCTGGGCAAAAGAAACTATGATATCATCCACACTTGCTTGTAAATGCTTTTAATTTTTTTTATCATTGAATTCTTAAACCTCAAAAGTAGATCATAATAAAATATGTATATCAAATTAAAGGTACGAGCTTGCACTTTCTAAATAATATATATGTTTTTAGCATTGATAATGCACTTTTTTCTAAAAAAGGTTATTTTATTAAAAAATTATAACATTTTATTTGTTTTTTAATATTTCTGGCTTAAATATATAATCAAGCAAACACATTTTATATATCAACTTAAAGATTGATTAATTGTCCTTATTTGATATCATTACTCTTTTAATCGGTTACGTAGTTTAGAAAATATTAATATTTTAAAATAACACAAAAATTTTCTTTAACCTTTTATATCTTTACTTTTTAATTGCGGGAAATTATATATATAAAGTTGAAATCAACGTAAAAAGCACTATCGGTCTGCATTTTTGGTTTTCCCATAGCTGAACGGTTGGGTACTGTTTAGTAAGTGGCCCACCTATTTCGGGGTATTGCGTCCAAAGGGGTGACCCGATCCAAAAAAAATTGCACTTTTCGTAAAGTGGCGACTGTCCCCTTTCGAATGAGGGGGGTTTGGGGGCCACGCCCCTCCCCCTCCGCCCCCCACCCGAAAAACGATGGGCCAATAACTAAACATTTCCCGAACGGTTGGTTATCTTGATGTGTTCCAAAATCGGTCGTAAAGGAAAGCGAACCCGAATAACTTACCGTGCCATTAATGAACTCAGCCGCATTTTGCGATTCATCTGTCCCGTGTTGTAGCTCTTGGTTATCATGCACACCGCTTATCATTTTGCAATATTTGGAGTGGAGCCGTGCAAAGCTATTCGTTTTTTTGTTTTTTTTTCTTTTTACACTATTCAATCTGAAGGCGTTTTTTTGAGGCTTTATGGGCCCTATAGTCCAAGACTGTTGGCAGTAATACTGTAATGTATATGCCAGGTTATACAAGAGTATTGAGTAAATCCGTTGATTCTTGAAGTCTCCCTCAGAAGGCGTATTTTAAAAAGGTGCTAGCGGCAGCCCAAAAACAAAACTTTGTTCGCTCCTCCAATTACGATCGGGAATTACCCCAATGCCACGGGCATAATTCGATTAGAAAGTCTTTATTTTATTTTTGGTCCTTCGCTACAAAGATGATGCAAATGTAAGTTATTGCTAAAAATTTATAAATTTCCGTATTAAATTCGCGATGTGCACATCACAGTATATACAGTAATAAACCTTTTCTCAGTTTTTCACCAAAGTGAAAATGTTGCCATCCCTATTCAGACGAGGCGATTTTGGATTCAACACGAATCGTTATTTACATTATTGAAAATGAATTTAAATCGCAAAGTTTTATTAATTGGCGTAAATTTGGTAAGCCAAGCGTTGGTAGAAGTGCTTTTAGCGAAGCTGAAAGGTAAAATAAGAGTAAAAAAGTAAAAAAGAAAAAAAGTATGTATACAGAACAGTGTTGGCATTTTTGGTACAATTGTACTTGTTTGATACAATTTCATTTACAATATACTTTCCTACTACCCAGTACTTTTTAGTAAAATATTGTAATGAATACTAAAAATATATAGCTCTGAAAATTCACAGTTCGCCTGTTCGTATTTACCTTTGTAAGTTTTGAAAAATGGCTTGAACGAACCAGTATAACATAGCCTAGCCAAATTTTTAAAGAAACTTTTCGATATTAAGTTTTATTAAAACAAAATGTCAAAGTCAGCTTCATATAGAAACAAAGTCTTCGTTAGTCATAAGAAGAGATTTTCTTAAATATAATACCTTTACGGCACTCACATA
>NW_023458564.1:20005616-20014938 GCF_013731165.1 Rhagoletis pomonella | reverse complement strand
TCTAGACATAAAAAAAATAATTATAAAAAAAAATTTTCTCACTGAAAAAATATTTATCCTCACCAAAAAGATTATACAAGAAGCTTTATGTCGCATTACCCGGGTGTTTTTCGTTCAACCGGCACCAACATATGTATATTACCCGGGTACCCGGGCAAATCGGGTAATAAAAGGCTACCCGGGTAATAAAAGCCCCGGGTAACACCCGGGTAATCGGGTACCCGGGTATCATCAGCCCTAGTTGAGATGGGGGGATTGATTATGAAAATGATTTTTAAAAGTTAAAATTGGCTTTTTGGAAAAATTTGGATAGTTGTGTAATCTTGGCAGTATTACTTCCTCTGAAAATGTCTAAAAAGGTTTCGTGGTTATGAAAAATCTAGAAGCTAGATCGAAGATTCGTGAGCCCTCTACAGTGAAAGGTCCGGTGCACGTAACCGTCAGTTTGTCCACAAAAACATTAATTCATGCTTATTGCACGAATTTTGTAAAGATATGCCCTGTCATACGTATGGCCAGATAATACACGGTTAAGTCTTTTAACTTCAGCAGGGGCAGCAGCAGTTTCCTGAACCACGTTGTCTTTTTTTCTCATTGGGAAAGGGGAGGCAAAGAGGTTTGGGTGCTCGTCCGAGTAGGCTTTAAAATTCTCATACCAGTTTCTGGAAAGGTCGTCTTTTAGCTGCCTGAAGGCTTCGTCCATGGTGAGATTACAATTCCTACTGGGACTATTTATCGTTGCGTTCTTCGCAATTTCGTCCGCCTTTTCGTTCCCTGGTATACCTTTGTGGCTAGGCGTCCACACAATGTCTGTTATAATGTTAAGTTCGGAAAGTTTCCTAATAATTCTGCAGGCAATGCTGTTTCTAGGTTGAGGTTTACTAAGAATTTGACATGAGCTCAAACTGTCCGTGAAAATTACCAGTTTTCTGACCCTTTTCCTACTTCCAATTTCGATAGCCTCCTCAACCGCAAGGAGTTCACCGAATGAGGAAGAAGTTTTAAAGGGGATATGAAAGGCATGTTCAGATTTGTCCGCAAGGTCATAAACACCACATTCAGTCCGTTGGTCAGACAAGGAAGCGTCAGTGTACATCACCTGGAATTTATCAGTCAAGTAGTTGGTTAATAAGCTGGCATGCTGCGCTCTTACACTTTCCGCCGTGGTGGATGCCTTGTTACCTGTAAGAACTTTGTCAACGATTTTTACGTTTGGGGAAAAGGAACACCGGTCAATCTCATCAAGACAGTCAAGAATGTGCTGGTATTGTCGATAGACCATCGAGTAGCTTGATTTTATGTTCGGATTGGAGATAATAGAGTCTGAAATCGGGTCCTTATAGGCAAAGATTTTCACCAGCTCTTTTGCTGCGAGCCATTTCGCACGTTCTGCAGGTGTTAGCTCATTGCATGCAATGGCGTAAATGATGGGGACAGGAGTTGAAGGAGTGAGACCGAGACACCTTAGGAATTTGTTTTGCAGCACTGATATTTTGTTGAAAGCGGTCTTAGAGCTATTTGCGGCTGTTGTGTAACCGTACTCGATTTTTGACCGTACCAATGATTTATAATTATTTAAGGCTTTCTGAGGATGTAAGGTACCTAAAACATTTAATGTTGCTAGACGCGGCTTCAACAGTGGCAGCATAGTGGCTATTGCTAGTCATTGCCATATTTAAAGTTCTTCCTAAAATTTTGACTTCGTTGACTTGTTGTATCCTACTACTATCAAGGAGGATGTCTATTGCCTTTTTCGACCCTTGAGAGATGTGCATAACATTTGTTTTAGAGGGGTTGAACAATAAATTGAGACGGTTACACTTTGCTACAAACAGATTCAATTTGGACTGCATGTTGTTGACTGCTTCCTCAAAATTGTTCCTTGCAGAGATAAGAAAAAAATCGTCCGCAAACTTGTAACGAACCCGGTTTATCCGGTCTATAGCTGGGCTGTGGCTCAGTCGGATGTTGGGTTCCCTTATTTATTTATTTATTTATTTATTTATTTTTAGTCTACAGAAAAATGTTTTCTTACAGACAGTTGAGATAAAAAGATTTAGAATATTTAAGTATGTGTGATACATTACAGAGTGAAATAATTATAAATATTAACTTGTAAAGATAACAATGATATTCAATAGCAATTTGGGTAGCTGGCGAGGCCTTGTCTCCAGTCTACTTTTGTATGCGGCGGGCGGAAAGACCTAGTTTCCGCTCCGCCCTGTTTACAGGCCGATTGATCATGGTCGGAAAGGCCGAGCTTCCGATCCATGTTCCCGTAGTCGTTACTTTGTAAGTGAGGCAGGCGGAAAGTCCTAGTTTCCGCTCCACGCTATAGACGAACTGTTGGGCGAGGTCGGAAAGGCCGAGTTTCCGATCCCTGCTCCTATTGTCCTACGCGGTCGCGGAAATATACGAAGCCGTTACAATTGTACTAAGCAGTCATAGATATTGTGTAATTTTTCCGTTCACGGTTGCAGATATTAGTTTATTTAGTTAACTTGTTGAGCAATGTTTTCTTTATTACAAAAAGCGATTCAGATATGTCGATGCAATCATAATGCTTGTTAAAATCTTGGCATAAACACCGAAAAGCATCATGCATTTCAAAGTTTGATTTACAAATACTCAACACAATAGGTTTAAAATGTCTCGTGGGTCTTGTAGGAATACAAAAATTTATCTCACTCAGTAAAAAGGGACTACTGACCATCCCGTTCATTAATTTAATTAAAAAAAGAACACCAAGCATCTCTCTACGACTCTGAAGCGTCGGCAAATCTATAAGCTTCAGGCGATCCTTGTAGGGTGGGCGATTTTTAGACGAGTCCCAACATAAATTTTTGAGGGCAAATAACAGGAACTGTTTCTGCACTGATTCGAGCCTGTCACTATGAATTTGATAGCTAGGATTATCCAAACGTTAAAGTAAATACGCTAATGATTGTTATAGTGACGCTTCTTTATTTCGCTATTTCCTTGGCGGCGTTTCCACGTCACACCATATAAGTACTACTTGGCAGCGTTTTCACGTCACACCAATATAACGTATTGCTTTGGCAGCGTTTTCACGTCACACCATAAAATCTGTACGCGTTCCAGCAATTCCTGTACGGCAATTGTTTGAATGTCTTAAAAAGTTGCAATGCAGATCGTTAGACAATAGATCTACCATTATGAGGTTGAAATTTCATAGTACTGGCTTTTAATTTGACAGTTTTATTCGCGTTGGAAGTGGCTGCTCAAAAAATAACGTTGAACGAATTCGTTTAAAATCCGACACTCGAGATCAAAAATTAAATTAAAATTAAATATACCAAAAATTTCTAATTTTCCTCAAAAAAATCAAATAATGGATTCCTTCTGCTTAAACTAACAGAGTAAGCTAATCATCAAAAAAATCATTTCGCATCAGCTTAAGGATAAGGCTATTTACCTGAATTATAAAAAAACGGCTTATCAGAAGAAGATCCCGCGAGAGAATTGGAAAACGATTATCCACAGTTCAGCGAATGGAAGCTATGGCAAGACTTAAACCTTATCGAGTTATAATATATATAATTTTGTTAGATTAAATTAATTTTATAACAAATACCTCACCCGTTTACTTTACCCCAATGTTCACACCAAATGTGGTATTTTTTTAGTAATGACTAAAAAACATGTTTAAAACTTGACTTCGGTCAACTCCCACGTTAAAAGTTTTAAGCTAAAAAGAAACAGGTTGATATCCTCTTAAAACTAAATTTATAGAAGTTGACACAGTTGTCAAAGGGATATGAAATGACGAGAGAATCGAAACAGTCTCATTAAAACTCGATCAGACTCCACAATGGGTCATATGATCCCAGAAATATTCTGGAAGGAGCACTTGCACAAAGTGTTATGCCATTGTATCATTTACTTTAGACCTTCAGTAAAGTTTTGGTTGGTTGTAATGAAAATTAATTATTCACAGGTAACTTTAAATCGGTTTGAAGCCAAAGATATGAATAAAGTTCTGGAACTCGTCACTTCACGAATATGTCCTATTCACGTCAAATCGAAAAATACACGGTATTTATTCAAAGCAAAATTAGTAGAGATGCGCGAACTATGAAAAACATTAACTAAAGATAGTTTAGTGGAACAAGTTGACTACTCAAGTCTCTAGAACGGGTGTTCAGAAAAATTTTATCATTATCAAAGAAATTGTCTGTTATTTGTTTATCCAAGCAAAATATGAAAATTTCGCTAATATCTATCTATAGCGGAATTCGTCCCCTTATTTTAATATATTAAATATTATTTTCTGAAAACCCGTTAAAAAGAAATAACCCATTTAATGCGTAGTCTTCACAATCGTTGCTTAGCCGTTCCAATCTGCGTTTGCACGATCGACTGGAGTATACGACTACTCTACCAGAAGTCATTTTTAATTCCAATTGCTGCTCTATTTATACTGTCCTTCACGCAGGCAGACAGTTATCCTAACAATATTGTTGCTAACATCTTGCTTCCCACCAAACAATTTGTGTTGCCGGCAATAAGAAAACGTGTCGCCCTCGGAAACAAATTTATTGCCGGTAATATTGCCATCGAATCGATTTCCTATTACCGGTCGCTCTAAAACGTCCGCCGAAGGCAACTCGGCTGGGCGAGTCGTTTTCTTATTGCCTGAATGAGTCTTTTTCTTATCGCTTCAGGCGATATTTGGAATAATTTTATTCTTTTTAATACTTCATTTATTTTTCTGTATACCAAATTGCAACTTACAATCGGAATTAATTCATTTTCTCGCTGTGAGGCTTCCTATTTTATCAATCTTGTCCTTGGGCATAATTTAGATGCTTTTGGCCAATACTATTGACGCCATATTCATAAGTTTCGGAATTTTTGAGAACTTTTTTATTCAAAATTGACATGAATGAAGTGATGTTGCCGATTTGTCACCACAGCAATAAATCGGTGAGTCGCCAATTTGTTGCCATTGACGATTGTTGCCTATTTCTCATGTTTTGCATGGTGGGTTATTTCCTTTTACTTGCTCCTACATTGGTACGTATGTATGTACTTCAGCCCTCCATATAAATATGTGCATATGTATGTAAATTTCACATATATATATATATATCCAATAATTCATTTAATATGTATATATATATAAGTAAATAAATACAATTCAGGTCTACGCATGATACAAAAAAGAAGGTAGTTTCAATAAACAACTTTTGACGGATAATAAAATTTTTTGAAGTTTCATAAATTGTGAGTATTATCAACGGCCTTGCCACTTTGATAATATTAAAACAATAAATCAGAGTATTTTCTTTCCCATATTTATACCAATGTAATAACATTTCAAATCAAAAACCATTATTAGTGCTTGGTACTTTTTTTTACTTACGTGGTTCGCACCTTTTTTTTATTAAAATCATTTAAAATGTAAATTGTTAAAGGAGACTTCATCGTAATTGTTCTTTTCATTTTGTAATAAAAGCCACGCGCGCATTATTCTGATATTTTTTGTTTTCTTATTTTGAATGCAATCTTGCGATTTAAAAGTCGAATTCTAAAGAATGTTCTTCCCAAATAAAACCTTTTTATATTTTGGTTCAAATTTAATTTTAAATTTCTCATCAGATTTTGCAAAAAATTAGGTTTTGTGATTAGCGCATCATCATTAAATTTCACAAATTTTTAATTTATGCAAACACCTGAAGTCGGCTTGCACAGGCCGGCCTCCGATAAACAACTAACAGATCGTCGTTTAAAGTACAAAACCGTGTATCAACAAAATGCACAACTGCGTATGTGAGGTTGTATAAATTATTTTGTAGAGAGTAAAAACACTAATATTTCAAAATGGTTCTCTTTTTTACAAAGAAATCGCATTTCAGGACGAATGGATAAGGCTTGAGCTAAGAGCTTGTGTGAGCAAATCCAATTTTTGGCAAAAAATGTTAGTTACGCGGTTTTGCAGAACGACGATATGCGGTTTTGTACTTTAAGCGACGATATGTAAGTATACACTTTCTTCATGCGTTCTGAAACCCAGCCGTCAACCCCATTTTCGCACCAAAAAAAAAAACTTCTCTTAATTGAAGAAAAACAGCAATCAAAATGTAGAAAAATGGGAACGAAACAGCACTAAAGGAGTTTTATCCTCTTTTCATGCCCAACATTTCTTCAAAATGATAGATTACATCCACGGTTCCATATTTTCGTGTACGTTTTTACACATTCCAAAGAAAAATTACGAGTTCGGAAGAATTTTCTACCTTAAAGTAAGGAAAGTTTTTCTTTGATCCAGTGATGGATTTTTGGTTCAGTGCGAAATCATCATCATCATATTCCAAACTTTTGAATGTACTGATAAAAAAAACTGCTTAAAAAAAAAAGATTTCTTCTAGTGATCAGGTAGCATGAATTTGATGAAATGTCATAATTTTATTAAAAGTCAAATGGTTAACAACAATAACGAATGTCATTAAATGAAACTACCTTCTTTTTTGTATCATGGGTCTACGTACATGTATATATAAGGAGTGTACTCGTACGCACAACTATCTAAAGTTTTAGAAAACTACTGGTTTTGCGTTCTCGTACCCAAAAAACTTGCAAAGTAGGGGAAATTGAGAGAGCAAAATGTGAAAGAGAGCGGCAAATTTTTGCTGGAAAAATTTTTCCCAGTTAAAACTTGCAAGTTAGAAAATCAGCTGATCACAAACACATGTTTGTAAATAAACAAAAGAAAATATGGCCTTTTTGAGTTATTTATTGCAAATTTTATTATTAATGCTAGTATACAACGAAAAAGTGAGTAAATTTAATATGCACAACGTTTGTTGTGTTTATTTTTCGGTAATTTGCTATTAATCTCCAGTTTGTTTACTTTAGTGTGTGCTGACTATGGTTGCCGTATGACATTTTTCATGTGTACCATAATTTACCTTTAAATATACCAAAATAGATTTAAATGCAGCATGCCGAAATGTTGTTTTGCTGAAGTTTTCGGTTTTGGTAGGTTGATTGTTGAAATAAAAATTTTATAATTTTAAAACTACATCTGTAGCTATATCTATTACATTGTTTTTGAATCAATGATGGGTGTTTGGAGGAGATACTCTTATTTTTGAATGCGTCACCATGTGATATCACAAATAATTATGAGAAAAATAACTTATCCATTCCGATATAACTAATTTGGTTTTTAAAAAGGTTTTTTCATATCGAAAACTATTCAATTGTATAAATGCCAAATCGGGGGAAAATCTACCAATAAATAAATTGCCAAATTAATCACCAGTGGTAACTGTGCAAGTGATCAGCTGTTTCGAAGGTTGCAAGTTTTTGCAAATTTTTCGTTCTCGTACTTCTGTTGATATTTCGTCTCTTTGAGAGCGAATACTGCTAAATTCTCAGAACTTTTGCTGCTGGAGAATTTCGTCCTCTCAATACGAATACACACCTATTATATAAAAATTCAACAATTCAATTTCATTAAATGTGACAGCCAATTGTGAAGTCCCTGAGTATAGGGAACTGGGGTCTTCACAAACTGATAAATGTTGGTGTTGCGGTCGCCCAGATTGTGGAGCTTCGCGGTGTAAATGTTGAAGATGGGGGATAATACACTACCTTGAGGTAGACCATTTTGAATTTTTGTGACCTTATCGCCCGGCTGCAGGATTCTGAAAGAAAGGAAGTTTACAATCCAGTCAACATAAAGGCTTTCTATATTCAAGCTCATGAGTTGATTTTTAAGAATATTGACATCAACACAATTGTAGGCATTGGAGACCAGACATCTGCAGCGGGTGCATGATTTTCGTGTATACTCGATCATCTAACAAAACCCGCTTTGCATCGTTCTCTGTATACGAGCAGAAGTATTGTTCGTTATCGACTGAGCTCAAGACGAACATGTTGGCCACAACACCCGATTGCTTTTCATACATACTTGATTGGGTTCGGGTGCTTTGCAGCTCAATATACCCGGGTGTTCGAGTTTCAACCCGAGTGTGCACAAAATTTTCTTGATTGGCTTATGACGTTTTTGTTTCTACAAAAAATGTTGCCTTCTCATCGCGGTGCTCTTAGTTTTTGTGCGTAGAGGGTAAAGAGAAGGTTGAATTTTTCGGTAGTTTGTTTAAGTGTACATTTAACCATTTCTTATATTTTTGCTCATACAAAACGCGGCATCACGACGCCTACATCCATTTAGGTATAAATGTGTGTAGATCGGCAATGCCCAAGCCCTATACACTCGGAGCACATTTATTTTTTGTAAAAGTATTTATGTACCTACATAGTTTTAGGCTGTGTTCTAATATATACACACACAGCTTTCCACGCGAAACTATACGAAATAGATGCAAACACATTTTTGTCTACTTCGCTTCTAATTTTTTCATTGCGTATGCACAAGCACAAAGCAACAACATTTTCGTATGCTTTGTGGGAACATATTGGCGCCAGTTACCTTCAGCGTAAATTTCTTTGTTGTCCTGCATTTTATCGCAATGTTCGGGTGTCCGTTTCATTGTTACACAAATTTTCGGGTTAGCTGCGGGTGTCCGAGTGTGGTGTTCGCTTGTGCTCAATTTATAGCGAGGGTGATCGAACAGACTCGTTCGTAACCAAAGCAGCTGTCGGGTATGCATCTCGATCGAACACATAGTAGCCGAGTGTGGCGTTCGCTTGTGCTTGATTTTTAGTGAGTGTGATCAAAAAGGCTCGATCATACTCAAAGCTGTTCTCTGTTGGAGACATCATAGGTGCAAAGAATTACTTGCTTTTTGTTACTTTTTAAGAGCTGTATTTGATGGATTAACTGATTTAAACAAACTGAGGTGGACTTATTTTTCCTGTATGCAAAGGTGGAGTGAGGGAGGATGCTATTCACTTCAATGAACTCATTTATTCTTTTTTTGATGTACGTGTTTATAGTTTTTAACATAACCGAAATAAGTGAGATTGGTCTGAAATTTTGGTAAAGACTTAAATCCTTTCCCTTTTTGGGTATTGGAACAATCTTGATTGTTCGCCAATGGTAGGGGATTTGATTTGTTAAAAAAATGTCATTAATAGCAGTCCTAAATGAGTTGATTGTCTGATCTGATAGCGCCTTGAGCATACCTTATGAAACTCGATCCACTCCCGCAGCTGTATCGTTCTTTTTGCTCAGCACCTCCTGAATCTCCTCATTGGTGATCGCCAGCTCATGACGTGGCTGAACAGCATTGTTGATCTCCTCATTGGACGGTTGTGCGGCAACCTGCTCCTTCAGCATGTCTAAATATAGCTGGTTGTTTTCTTCGTTCCATAGACCCTTACAATC
>NW_023458564.1:19999627-20005516 GCF_013731165.1 Rhagoletis pomonella | reverse complement strand
GAGAATGCTATTCGCTTTAATGAACTCATTTATTCTATTTTTGACGCACGTGTTTATAGTTTTTAACATAACCGAAATAAGTGAGATTGGTCTGAAATTTTGGTAAAGACTTAAATCCTTGCCCTTTTTGGGTATTGGAACAATCTTGATTGTTCGCCAATGGTAGGGGATTTGATTTGTTAAAAAATTGTCATTAATAGCAGTCCTAAAGGAGTTGATTGTCTGATCCGAAAGCGCCTTGAGCATACCATATGAAATCCGATCCACTCCCGCAGCTGTGTCTTTCTTTTTGCTCAGCACCTCCTGAATCTCCTCGTAGGTGATCGCCAGCTCATGACGTGGTTAAACAGCATTGTTGATCTCCTCATTGGACGGTTGTGCGGCAACCTGCTCCTCCAGCATATCTAAATATAGCTGGTTGTTTTCTTCGTTCCATAGACCCTTAAAATCTTGGCTGTAGTCCCCCCCACACCGACCTCACAAACCACCAAGCTCAACTACCCATGCCCTGATTTATTTCCTCTATTTTACTATTGAAATTATCTTTTTTTGCCTCCTTTTTCCATGTTTTTGTTGCTCGATGAGACTTTCCATGTTTTCCGGACTTGGACACTGCTTGACTTTTTTAAATGCAATAATGAGAAATCTGTAAACCTTAGCAAAGTCTTCATTCCAACAGGGTTTTGGTAATCTATTGTTTTTGGTATGAAAGGTCGCCTTATCGATTTCTTCTTGTATTTTGGACTCCAACGCTTGGACATTCGACTCACACTCAACCTCTCTCAAAGCCTCAAGGAGTTTTCTTGTGGTTGTAAAGTTCCTTATGTTTTTAGCTATTGCATTCGTTTCCACGATTATAGGCAAGTGGTGACTTCCGCCAATACGCGTTTGGTCCCCTGACCATTTGCACCGCATAGTGCTGTTAGTGAAAGTCAAATCGAGCACAGAGCCACCTGTCGATCTTATGTCCCTTTTATAGGTAAGGCTGCCATCATTAAGACTATGAAAAAAGGATTGTTGAATGTTGAAATGTTTGCCGCGATTGGAGCCCATCAAACAAACATTATTGAAAGGTTCAAGAAACAATATCCTTATCCATTTCATTGTTGAAATCCCTAATACTGAGGTTGGGTGGAAAGTATGCGCTACAAACGATATTAGGGTTGAGATTTTTGGTCTCAATCAGAATAATGTCATAGTCAGAGTGAAAGGTGATTCTTTTAAATGAAATGTCTTTTTTGATGGCAATGGCGATATTTTTTAACCAGCCTAAATCAGTTTCCTGCGTGGAGTACGACTAGATAGAAAAATCTCGCTAAGGCAAGCAATTTCGATTGCATATTTGTGCAAGTAGAATTCTATAGAATCCAAGTTAGCACGCAGTGATTGGCAATTATATTGTAATAGCTTCATCATGTATGAACGGATTTAGTGATCCCGTGACCACAGTCTCATCTCTTTTGGCAATAATTGTTTCAAATTGATTTTTAAGGCATTGTATGCCTTCACAAAGTTCAGCGTTGTCACTCTGAATAGAAATTCGTTGTGTTATGTTTATCATCTCAGTTATGAGACGTTCAAACTGTGAGACGAGACCTTTTTGGTACTTAGGTGAGTTGTAAACCGGGTTCCCAGGGGCTTTAATCGTCGTCCGTCTAAATGGCTCTCTTACCGGTATAGGAGCTGACATTGTAGCACCTCTTTTAGCAGTTTGGCTGTATGTTCTTCTAGTAAAATTCCTATTTATATTGTTTTCCCTATCCACAACCTCAGTATCTTGCGTCGGCAACACAGGAAAAGTCCCATCATCGCATTCTAACATGCTGAACCTATTGTTTCTGGGATACTATTGGTCCAATACTTCCTTCCTAGATAACTTCTTGACTGTCCTGATGCGATTGACTATCTGTTCCTATTCCCAATGTGGGCACAAAATGCAGACATTTGCACTACATGAAGGGTCTTGACATTCACCTTTACCGCACATAACACACCTCTTTTTACCTTTGCATGACAATGTGGTATGAATAAGACGGCCACAATTGTCGCATTGTCTCAAGGGGGGAATATAAAAGTCAACAGAGAGCTTTGTATAATTGTAAATTATAAATTTGGGAATGTCATCACCAGTGAAACCAATTTTGACCGTAGTTGTCGGCACCATATGAATTACTTATGGGATCTTTCCTATTGAAGCGTCTGACAGAACATATCGGAATGGTGGACCTAGTCTCCTTTTTTATGTCATTTTCCTCAAAGCACGTGGGTATGCCCCTTACAACTCCATAAATTTCTAAGGCCGTTCGGGGTATAAACGGTCTTAAGCCTCTTTGGATAATTTTTTTATCATTTATAAAATTGTTGGCCGCAAAGGTATTTTTAAAGGTAACTTTGTATAAGGTTTTGCCAATGGCAGTAATAAGGTCCATGTCTTTGATTCTCAAATCTTTAATTTGGCTGAATAAAGTCAGACCAGTTGAAACCAAGGAATGAAACCGAAACCCAAACCGAAACCGTAACCGTTTAAAAACGTTTCGTTTTTCAAAACCGAAACCAAAACCGTAACCGTTATCTTGACCTGAAAAGGAACGATACCGAAACCATTTCAATCACAGGTTTCAATAGGTTTCAGGAAATTTACAAAAATAATAAATAAAAATTTCTTTGAAATAAATGATTTATTTAACCAAAATCAGCAACATTTTGCTAAAATTCTTGTTAAGTAGTAAATAAGTATGGCAAGGTAACTTTTCGCAAAAATCTGCTGATGACTTTGTTGTTGTGAATCGATAATCGATTAATTATATTTAAGTAGTTTCTTTCCCGTACGCAATGCGAGATCCCGCGTGTGCCCAAAATAGCCCAGAAATCATGCTTGTACTCAACAAAATGGGTAATAGAGAGCGAAAATTCGAGCGTATTCGATCGTAAGTGTATTCTTCTTCCTGCCCGAAATAGCCCGAAATTTTCTCCGAGTAAAAATGGATAAAGTGTCAAAGTGCATATCAGCTTTATTGTGTTTACATGTTGCCTGCTTTTAAGGAAAAGTGAATGGCCTGTTGATGTATTTTCAACCTATGTACTTAAAATCAAATTTGTGAAACCAAAATTCAATTTCCATGTGTTTGCATTTAATACCATGTTCTGACCGACAATCAAAACATTTTCCCTTCATTTTCTTTTCATTTACAACCTTTAACTTTCATTCTTATTTTGCTTTGGCCAGGCAATTAACAATAAATCCGAAATGGCCTATTAAAGATGATAAAATATGACTTCCACTTCGATAAATAATCGAAAAAAAAAGTTTTAGCAACGAAAACATGTTTCCGATGTCGGTCAGAACATGGTATAAGTGACAAAAACAATAACAACGTGAATCAGCTGTTTCTCGACTTGTGGGCACGAAATGTGGAGGTTTGCGTTTTCGTACTTCTGAACTTTGTTCCATTTTTGAAAGAAAATGTTTCTCTTATTCTCTAATTACCAAATCCGGTCCGGATTGTCAGGGAAAGAACCTAGTGTTGATATTATCAGTGAACTGTAATTTTCGATTTTCTTTCCTCAACGTTTAAGACATTGTGATTTAAATAATATCAACAAAATTTCTGTGAAAAACCGAAACCGAAACCAAAACCGAAATAAATTTTGAAGAACGAAACCAAAACCGAAACCGAAACACTTGGCAAAACCGAAACCCAAACCGGAACGTTATTTTGAATCGGTTTCATTCCTTGGTTGAAACTCTTTCGTTTGTCATCTGTGCGTTGGCTGACGCATCATCCAACACAAAGATTTCACCCTTAAAGTGTTGAGGGTATAACACTGTGTCAGTTTCGTCTCTTGTACCTTGATTTGGTCTGACTGTACCACAGCCACCTGCGTTTTCGATCCCGTTGCTGTTCCCTGCATCGGTTTCAACAACCATGTCATTATTTTGTTCTACCGTTATTTTTCCACTACACGTTTTTCTACTTTTTCTTGTAATTTCACTAGCCCTCCACTAGCAGAAAGCTCATAAAAATCCGAACCAGCGTCATCATTGCTGATTCTTTGACCGACCATGCAGTCGGCGACGCCAACCTACTCATTTTCTTTAGCGCCCTAAGCGGCACTTTTTTCGTTTTTTTTTAAACAGGCAACTTAAGATTTTGCCTATTAAACCACTACCACAAAAACATTAAGAAAGTTTTGCCAAGATTACTCACCTAATCCTTATGCTTCCCCAGATTATTTATTAACAAAGACACACGCTTTAATTTAAACAAAAATTTACACGCGCACACAAAAAGCCAAAGACAATTGCACCACAATTGAACGCACTGTACTTAAACACAGGTATGTATTTCACAAAAAGACGCGCACGACCCACGCACGCTCGTCGCCAAAATCCGAATGGAAACTTGCCAAAACTTTAAATTTTTTTCGATTGACGCTGCTCCAGTTGAGAGGACTTTCAGTTATGTTTATTTATTTTTATTGCGATGCAATAATTCCGTTTTGCATTGCATTGGGGCTGCAAATGTCGGATGTATCCTCGTAAAAATCAAAAATCAACAGACTTTTACATATGTAACACTGTGAGTTAGGTAACCGCTTACACGCAAAGTTCATTTAACATATTCCCTATGTGACAGCTGTCATGCAATGCAAAGTATGCATAACTGAGCCTTTAAACTTGCCTAATATTTTTTATTGCGGATAATAAACAAACTGCTTATCCAAATTAAACAAATTTGGTATGATATGAAAGAGGACTGAGATAGCTTTTATACAGAAATAACGAACGAAGGTTACCACCGCTATTCATATTTGTTTTTTACAAATTAATACAAAATAAATTCATATACATACCTGACCCAATTTTTTTTTTCTATGGTAATTAATTAAAATTTTGTATTGAAATATTTTTCAATATGTGGCTTTCCTCGTTTAGACATTTCAGTTTTAAAGCTATTTAAGTGCTCTTTCATTTGATACCAAACTTGTTTAATTTGGATAAGCGGCTTGTTAATTATCCGGAAAAGACTTTTATTTCGGAACAACAAGTTTAAAGCTGAAATTAGTCAAGAACGTAAACCTACCGGTACGTAAACCCGAGTCAGCTGACACGATCTGTCTTACCAAAGCGCCATGTAAATGAAAACTCAGCACCGCAGAATTTTTCTGTAGTTGTAGCCCGTAGCGCAGAAATCTGCGGAATTTAGATTTTTCCGTGTCAGCTGATTTCTCCTTCTTTAGATGGTTGCCACTTCGTCAGTTTTGCAGATGGTAAAAAAGTTATAAGTTCCTATTCAAAATATGTTTAAAATATTTGAAAGTTACTATTAAATAAGGTTTTTGTTGAAAACTAAGTAGTTTATATTTAGCTACAATCTATTATAGCACGAAAAATTGTGGTTGAAAGGGTAAGTTTATGAAAAGGCATTGAAGAGTGGCAACAGTGTAGTAAGCAACACTGAGGGCTCCAGTAATCGACAAAATTCTGCGTATACAGACTGCGTTTAAGTACACGTTCTGCGTTCTCGACTAATTTCAGCTTAACTCGTAAAAAATAACTGTAATTTCCGGTCCCTTCTATATTCGCATTCGCAAAAGATCCGAAAGCGAATTCGAATGTTAAAATTAATGCGGAAGCTCCGCGGTTGCGAATGCGAATATTCGCAACAACCCTGTTACATACATGCATACATATGTCAATTCATTTGATCTTTTTCAACTAAAGATTTTCGCGAAGTATAACAAATCCATCGACAAAACATGTGAAGTCTCTTATCACTATCAAAAAACATGAAAACTATGTGAAATTCGAATTGTATTTTATCAAAGAATGAAAAAGAGTTAACATGTTAACATTAGTATATTTAACAGTAAGAAAACAATTATGTT
>NW_023458564.1:19998289-19999617 GCF_013731165.1 Rhagoletis pomonella | reverse complement strand
GAATCAGTGGGTAGTCCAGAGTTTTTACCAGCTAATGAACGAGTTAACTGATGCACGGCTGCTTTGGCCATACCATAGCCAATCATGCCAGGTGTGCCTTGCAACGCTGGTTGAGCTCCAGTCAATGTGAGTAAACCTCCATCCTTCAGGTACTTGGAAGCAACCGTTGCCGATATACTAGACGTCCATACACTTTGTCGCCACATTAAGTTTGCATTTTTAGCCAAATCTACGTGGAAAAGGGTAGAATATACAATGTAAATAAAGTGGCTGCATTTCTTTATACATTCCGGATAATCCCATTTCACAGCCGGAATAAACAGAATGCGTTTGAAATATATGTACGTCAACATATCATCAGGAACGTTCTAAAGAATAAATAAACAAAAAAGTTTATTCCAAACGTTCAGAATGAATAAAGAAATGCAGCCAGTATTTTCAAACAATATAAAATGTCAAGGAGCTGCAAAACTTTTCCTGTTCACTTACTTTCAACAATTTGTCAAGAGGTAGGAAAACTTGTTAAGTTTTGTGGCGGTTTGGTTTTATATGTTCTTTAATATTCTTCTCCATAAATATACATACATATCTGCAAAAATATGCATTTGCACCCAACGACAAAAAATCCCTTGAAATATTTGTAAGACTATTTTAGAGATATCTGAACAGAAAGGGGCGCATATCTCGCACACCTTATTTCAAAAGGGAAACAACTCAAAAATCAGATCCGAAAGTATAACTGCTTGTGTGCTTGTATGTACTACATAAAAGCCACACCGGGCACTTACTTACAGAAGCATTGAAACAAAAACGTACATATCGTCGTTTAAAGTACAAAACCGCGTATCAAGATAATGCAAATCCGCGAATGTGAGGTTGCATAAATTATTTTCTAGAGTACGAACTCTCATATTTCAAAATGATTCTCTTTTTTATAAAGCAACCGCATTTCTGGCTAGTATATTTCAGGACGAATGGATAAGGATTGAGCCATAAGCTTGTGGGGAAGTGTGAGCAAATCCAATTTTTGGCAGCAAATGTCAGTTACGCGTTTTTGCACAATGACGACGATATGTATTATATGATATCGGCCAACCCGATCTTAGGACTAGTTTTGCCTAGGCTAAACTAGATCAGGCGTGACAGTATTTTTGCGCAGAACACCTTTTTGCGTAGGCGGCCTTCGGCCGCACTTCAAAAAAATAACCCTCATCAGTCCAACTCTAGGTACGCAGTCCACAATATTGTTGCGTCCAGCTTGTTTCCGCATTGGGCGGATATTATGTATGTGGGTATATGAATAACGACCGCTTAAAATCGATTTCAAA
>NW_023458564.1:19995346-19998189 GCF_013731165.1 Rhagoletis pomonella | reverse complement strand
TGAGCCATAAGCTTGTGGGGAAGTGTGAGCAAATCCAATTTTTGGCAACAAATGTCAGTTACGCGTTTTTGCACAATGACGACGTTATGTATTATATGATATCGGCCAACCCGATCTTAGGACTAGTTTTGCCTAGGCTAAACTAGATCAGGCGTGACAGTATTTTTGCGCAGAACACCTTTTTGCGTAGGCGGCCTTCGGCCGCACTTCAAAAAAATAACCCTCATCAGTCCAACTCCAGGTACGCAGTCCACAATATTGTTGCGTCCAGCTTGTTTCCGCATTGGGCGGATATATTAGATCTAGGTAGAACTAGTTTAGCCTAGGAAAAACTAGTTTGTCCTAAGATCGGGTTCGGCCGGTTACGTATATAAGTTAAAGTCGATGTACAATTTCCACATGAGGGGAATTTTACGCAAACGAAGGTGATGCTCACGAATATTTAGTATGAAGAATTTTTGGTTTTACTACTAATATCACTAGAAACTGTAGAGTAAGCAACATTCTGCACAAGTAAAGGAGCCGATTTTATGTGTGGAAGCGAGAAGACTGTTTTATTACAAAACCTTTCTATTATTGAATCATGGTCAATTGCCATATTGCTACTTTTTTCTAATAGCCAATTTCAGCCAAACAGCAATTTAAGTGAAAAATGGTTTTAATTTTTTTAATTCTATATGGAAATTGACAAAGTAAAAAATCATTTTCCATTTAAATTGCTGATTAAACCGGCTGTAATAGTCCTAATGCGGAGAAGGTTTAATATAAGAATTGTTTTTTTAGAGCTGTTTATAAGCTCCAAACCTTTCATACACCGTGGATATTGTTTAAATAACAAATGAAGGCCCAGAAATAAACTGCGTTGGTACTGAGTCAGGCCTTAAAGCAGAGGAGGGCAACCTCGGCTGAGCATTTTTGTAGTGTGCGTGCAATTGATGTCACTGTGTGCGTGCGAACAAGTCGCTCTCCAGTGCTGCTGGAGTCAATCGCTACTTTTGAACCGCGGCTGCACCGACTCCTAGGTAAGTAGCTGCTCTATTAACCCGTGGTAGTGCAGAGTTGAATGAAGCTTTTGCTGCCTTCTTAAGTATAGCGAGTATTAATACGCGAATACCGCGCGCAGTCGCCCGCCGGGAAGATGCTGCCCAGCTGTGACTTGAAACTCTTTCGCTTCACTACTGAAGCAGAAAAGTTGTTTGGACTAAAATGATTCCCCCATATGTATGTGAGCTGTGGAAGGCAGTTTCCCATTGTTTTTCGCAAATTCGTCGCTTGGTAGACAAAACATCGAATCAGAACACTTAGGGTCGTTTTCTGAAGTACCGCTTAACTTTAAAGCTCACTTTATATTTAAAGGTTGGATTAAAAATAAAGTTAAAGTTAAGCATATCTGTTACCTATCTGTTATTAAAAATAAAGCTAAAGTTAAGCAAATCTGTTATTGGTTTTTGACGTATGTATGTTTATTGTTTGTAAACCAATTTAAACCCGAATTGAATTTCGCGGTATTTTTACCTCTTACTTCATAAAAAACTCATACAAATTAACTTATACCAAAACTTTAAATATGTATTATCTACTCATCACTGTTTATTAATAAAAGTCAAACAAAAACCATTACTTTTTAGGCAAAAAAAAAAGGTTTATTGTTTTAAAGTTGCTAAAACCACAAAAAAATTTAAATTCCTGAAAACATAACAATGTTATACAATTAAAAACTGTATCAAGTAGGTTACAAGAGTATCCAAACGTTATTTTCGAATGTATTTATAAATAAATCTTCGTATCAAAATTGGTCGAAAACCCTGTACGATATTATCGCGAACACGAATCTGAAGCCCGCTTCGCTTTTGGGGTTAGGAAAAAATCCTGACGTAATGGAGCAAACGGATTTCAGATTCGTGTTCAGGGCACCAAAAGACATGCGGGTGTTATTCCTGTGAAAACCACATCACCCTTTTTTTGGGGCGTTATTTTGTGATCAATAAAACAGTCGTATTTAACCGGAGCTTTTACTTCCGGTTTGTCTTACCGCTCATTGTCAAATACCAAATTTACATTTTTGTTTTGGCTACTTGGTTCACTGTATACACTGTGGTGGTGGCTAAAGCATTAACAATATTTTTATAACAAATAAAAAAAAACTTGCAACACATTGCGAATTAAAAAAAAATAAAATCCCTTCTTTAAGTCACTGTATGCATGTATGTATGTACATATACATACTTATGTAGGTAAGTACCTCGAAAATTACTTACCATTATTACCACAATTACATACATAATTATTCGATAAAACCAAATTCAAGTATCTATGTATCTCGTCGTAGATTCAGAAGGAAGATTTTTTGTCGTCGGGTGGCCTTCTTTGAATTACTAACCTTTGGCGGCATTACCACCCGCCCAGCCACCGGCCACGCAAATTACAGCATCCAATTTCTGTCCATTCAACGCGTCACCAACTTTTGTTAGAACTTCAGCTTCCTGCTCCTCCCAACCTAGATCACGGGGTAATACGATACTGGCGTCCGCGTCTTCGTTAACATTAAGATCAATACTTCCCACCCACTAAAATACATACTTTCGATTTATTAAAATCCAAAATTGTAAAAAGTTAATAGTTGGCTCTTACGTAGTTATTTGATTTAAAGTGTGAAACACAGGCAGCGCCCAAAGCGCCTTTGCCACCATAGACTAGCACACGGCCAACCATATTGATACACTGCTTCACTGAAATGGCCACCGTGTCCGTACAGCGAAAGATTAAAGACACAACTGAATCACGAAGTGATGACGTTTTAATGTGTATCAGAAAAACCACACAAATAAAATTGAAGCAAGAAG
>NW_023458564.1:19993866-19995246 GCF_013731165.1 Rhagoletis pomonella | reverse complement strand
TTATAAAAGCGTTGTATATTAAAAAGTTTTTTTTATATTATTTATTTACCTCTTACTTCATAAAAAACTCATACAAATTAACTTATGCCAAAACTTTAAATATGTATTATCTACTCATCACTGTGTAATAATAAAAGTCAAACAAAAACCATTACTTCTTAGGCAAAAAAATGGTTTATTGTTTTAAAGTTGCTAAAGTTGCTAAAACCACAAAAAAATTTAAATTCCTGAAAACATAACACTGTTATACAATTAAAAACTGTATCCAGTAGGTTACAAGGGTATCCAAACGTTATTTTCGAATGTATTTATAAATAAATCTTCGTATCAAAATTGGTCGAAAACCCTGTACGATATTATCGCGAACACGAATCTGAAGCCCGCTTCGCTTTTGGGGTTAGGAAAAAATCCTGACATAATGGAGCAAACGGATTTCAGATTCGTGTTCAGGGCACCAAAAGACATGCGGGTGGTATTCCTGTGAAAACCACATCACCCTTTTTTTGGGGCGTTATTTTGTGATCAATAAAACAGTCGTATTTAACCGGAGCTTTTACTTCCGGTTTGTGCTAACCGCTCATTGTCAAATACCAAATTTACATTTTTGTTTTGGCTACTTGGTTCACTGTATACACTGTGGTGGTGGCTAAAGCATTAACAATATTTTTATAACAAATAAAAAAAAACTTGCAAAACATTGCGAATTAAAAAAAAATAAAATCCCTTCTTTAAGTCACTGTATGCATGTATGTATGTACATATACATACTTATGTAGGTAAGTACCTCGAAAATTACTTACCATTATTACCACAATTACATACATAATTATTCGATAAAACCAAATTCAAGTATCTATCTCGTCGTAGATTCAGAAGGAAGATTTTTTGTCGTCGGGTGGCCTTCTTTGAATTACTAACCTTTGGCGGCATTACCCCCCGCCCAGCCACCGGCCACGCAAATTACAGCATCCAATTTCTGTCCATTCAACGCGTCACCAACTTTTGTTAGAACTTCAGCTTCCTGCTCCTCCCAACCTAGATCACGGGGTAATACGATACTGGCGTCCGCGTCTTCGTTAACACTAAGATCAATACTTCCCACCCACTAAAATACATACTTTCGATTTATTAAAATCCAAAATTGTAAAAAGTTAATAGTTGGCTCTTACGTAGTTATTTGATTTAAAGTGTGAAACACAGGCAGCGCCCAAAGCGCCTTTGCCACCATAGACTAGCACACGGCCAACCATATTGATACACTGCTTCACTGAAATGGCCACCGTGTCCGTACAGCGAAAGATTAAAGACACAACTGAATCACGAAGTGATGACGTTTAATGTGTATCAGAAAAACCACACAAATAAAATTGAAGCAAGAAG
>NW_023458564.1:19989266-19993766 GCF_013731165.1 Rhagoletis pomonella | reverse complement strand
TCTAAATATAGCTGGTTGTTTTCTTCGTTCCATAGACCCTTACAATCTTGGCTGTAGTCCCCCTTCAACGACGTCACAAACCGCCAAGCTCTACTACCCATGCCCTGACTTATCTCCTCTATTTTGCTATTGAAATTATCTTTTTTATGCTCTTTTTACCTCCTTTTTCCATGTTTTTTGTTGCTCGATGAGACTTTCCATGTTTTTCGGACTTGGACACTGCTTGACTTTTTAAAGGCAATAATGAGAAATCTGTAAACTTTAGCCAAGTCTTCATTCCACCAGGATTTTGGTAATCTATTGTTTTTAGTATTCAAGGTCGCCTTATCGATTTCTTCTTGTATTTTGGACTCCAACGCTTGGACATTCGACTCACACTCAACCTCTCTCAAAGCCTCAAGGAGTTTTCTTTTGGCTGTGAACTTTCTTATGTTTTTTGCTATTGCATTCGTTTCCACGACTATAGGGAAGTGGTGACTTCCGCCAATACGCGTTTGATCCACTGACCATTTGCACCGCATAGTGCTGTTAGTGAAAGTCAAATCAAGCACAGAGCCACCTGTCGATCTCATGTCCCTTTTATAGGTAAGACTGCCATCATTAAGACTATGAAAAAAGGATTGTTGAATGGTGTTAGTCAAATGTTTGCCATCAAAAAAACATTATTAAAAGGTTCAAGAAACAATAATATCCTAACCATTGTTGAAATCCCTAATACTGAGGTTAGTTGGGAAGTATGAGCTACAAATAATGATATCAGGGTCGCTGCACTATGTCCATATCGTTGTAAAGCTCATACAGCTCATCGTTCCATCGTCTGCGGTACTCGCCGTCGCCAACGCGTAAAGGCCCGTAAATCTTCGGCAAAATCTTTCTCTCAAACACTCCAAGAGCCGCCTTATCGGATGTTGTCATTGTCCATGCTTCTGCGCCATATACCAGCACGGGCATGATGTGTGACTTATAGAGCGTGGTTTTCGTACGTCGAGAGAGGACTTTACTCCTGAATTGCCTACTCAGTCCAAAGTAGCACTTGTTGGCAAGAGTGATTCTACGTTGAATTTCAATGCTGAAATTAAACGAAATTCTCTACTGTCTCGAAATTGTAACTGTCAACAGTGACGTGGGTGCCAAGGCGCGAATGTGCTGACTGTTTGTTTGATGACAGGAGATACCTCGTCTTGTCCTCGTTTACCACCAGACCCATTCGCTTTGCTTCCCTATCCAACTTGGAAAAGGCAGAACAGACTTTGCGGTTTTTGTTACCGATGATGTCGATGTCATCGGCATAAGCCAGCAATTGCACACTCTTGTAATAAATTGTTACTGAGCGGTTCAGTTCTGCAGCTCTTATTATCTTCTCCAACATCAGATTAAAGAAGTCACATGAAAGGGAGTCGCCCTGTCTGAAACCCCGTTTTGTGGCGAACAGCTCGAAGAGGTCTTTTCCAATTCTGACGGAGCTGGTGGTATTGCTCAACGTCATTTTACACAGCCGTATGAGTTTTGAGGGGATGCCAAATTCAGACATAGCGGCGTATAGGCAACTCCTTTTAGTGCTGTCAAAAGCGGCTTTAAAGTCGACAAATAGATGGTGAATGTCGATCCTTTTCTCGCGGGTCTTTTCCAAGATTTGGCGTATTGTGAATACCTGGTCCATGGTGTGGATTTGCCAGGTCTAAAGCCACACTGATAAGGCCCAATCAGTTCATTGACGGTGGGCTTCAGTCTTTCACACAATACGCTCGATAAGACCTTGTAACCTATGCTTAGAAGGCTGATCCCGCGGTAGTTGGCGCGAATGGCGGGGTCACCTTTCTTGTGGATTGGGCAGAGCACACTTAAATTCCAGTCGTCGGACATGCGTTCATCTGACCATATTCTGCACAAGAGTTGATGCATGCACCTTATCAACTCCTCGCCGCCGTACTTGAATAGCTCAGCTGGCAGGCTGTCAGCTCCAGCGGCTTTGTTGTTTTTCAGCCGCGTTATTGCTATACGTACCTCGTCATAGTCAGGCGGTGGAACGTCGACTCCGTCATCATCGACTGCGGGCTCGGGTTCTTCTTCTCCACAACTTTCCGTGCTGCTACCATTTAGTAGGGCGGAAAAGTGTTCCCTCCATAATTTAAGTATGCTCTGGACATCAGTTACTAGGTCGCCATTATTGTTCTTACAGGAGTGCGCCCCGGTCTTTAAACCTTCCGTAAGTCGCCTAACTCTGGTAAAATTTTCGGGCATTCCTCCTGTCGGCCAGCATTTCAAGCTCTTCGCACTCACATATTTCGGACTCTCTCTTCTTATTGCGACAAATACGTCTCGCTTCCCTCTTCAGATCCCTATAGCGGTCCCACATAGCGCGCGTTGCGGCCGATCGTAGCGTGGCCCTGTAGGTTCGATCCGGAGACAGCCACGTAGCTTGATGGATCTTTTTATGCTTGAACCTAGTACTGCATACTACCATGTTTCGGGCCCCGGCGTAGTCGATCAGCCTCAATCCGTTGTCGGATGTTTCGTCGTGGAGGCTGAATTTTCCGACGGTGGTTCCAAAGATCCTTTTCTTGCCCACCCTGGCATTGAAGTCGCCAAGCACGATTTTGATATCATGACGGGAGCAGCGCTCGTACTTGTGCTCCAAGCGCTCATAGAAGAGATCCTTGGATGCCTCATCCTTCTCTTCCGTCGGGGCTTGGGCGCAGATGAGCGAGATGTTGAAGAATCTCGCTTTGAGGCGGATTGTGTCTAGACGCTCGTCCACCGGGGTGAACGACAGTACTCGGCGACGGAGTCTCTCTCCCACCACAAATCCAACTCCGAATTTGCGCTCCTTTACATGGCAGCTGTAGTAGACGTCGCAAGGCCCCAGACATTGATCGCCTTGCCCCGTCCAACGCATTTCTTGGATGGCGGTGATGTCAGCTTTTGTCCTTACGAGGACATCAACCAGCCGGGCAGAGGCACCTTCCCCTTTAAGTTTCCGGACATTCCAGGTGCATGCCCTTAAATCGTAGTCCTTTAAACGTTTGCCGTGGTCGTCATCATAAGGGGGGGTCTCATCCGAGGCTTTGCCTTGCTTCTTCAATGGAAGTGGTTTTTACGTGGCGGGTCCCAAGCCCAGCGCACAACCCATTGCTGGGACGGGGGTGGTTTCGCAACCAAATACACAAGCAGACACCCGCTTGCAGCCGCACCTACTGGTGAACAGACGCTGCAGACTTCAGTGAGCCCTTAAACCGAACAAGTCAGATTGGCCCCAACGAAGCTCCCGCTCTTTCTGCCCTGACCCACGGCTCCACTCGGATTGGTTACCGCATCTCGCACATGGGTTGCTCACGTTGCCCAGAGAACGCAAGAGTCGGGATTAAGTATAGCCATGCAACTGTAACTGCATACCCAGCGCAACGACTATACCCCATTGCACTCCAATGAATGAATGGTGGACCTAGCCTCCTGTTTTATGTCATTTTCCTCAAAGCACGTGGGTATGCCCCCTACAACTCCACAAATTTCTAAGGCCGTTCCGGGTTTAAACGGTCTTAAGCCTGTTTGCATATTTTTTTTTATCACTTATGAAATTGTTGGCCGCAAAGGTATTTTTAAAGGTAACTTTGTATAAGGTTTTGCCAATGGCAGTAATAAGGTCCATGTCTTTGATTCTCAAGTCTTTAATTTGGCTGAATAAAGTCAGACCAGTTGACACTTTTTCGTTTGTCATCTGTGTGTTGGCTGACGCATCAACCAACACAAAGATTTCACCTTTAAAGTGTTGAGGGTATAACACTGTGCCAGTTTCGTCTCTTGTACCTTGATTTGGTCTGACTGTACCACAGCCACCTGCGTTTTCAGTCCCGTTGCTGTCCTCCGCATCGGTTTCAACAACCATGTCATTGTTTTGTTCTACCGTTATTTTTCCACTACACGTTTTTCCTTCTTTTTCATGTAATTTTACTAGCCCTCCACTAGCAGAAAGCTCATAAAAATCCGAACCAGCGTCATCATTGCTGATTTTTTGTCTTTTAAAATTAAGACCTTCAGTTTCATCCTCAATAACGTCACCGACCATGGAGTCGGCGACGCCAACCTAATCATTTTCTTTAGCGCCCTAAGCGGCACTTTTTTCCGTTTTTTTAACAGGCAACTTAAGATTTGCTTATTAAACCACTACCACAAAAACAATAAGAAAGTTTTGCCAAGATTACTCACCTAATCCTTATGCTTCCCCAGATTATTTATTAACGAAGACACACGCTTTACATCACACTACATCACACTCCTACCCTGTCGGAAACACCAACAAGAAATAAAGTTACTGGAGAGTTGCTGGCAAGTTACTGAATAATTTTTAAACAAACACAACTTTAAAGACTTTAATATTAACCAATTAATAGTTGTGTTTGTTTAAAAATTATCCAGTAACTTGCCAGCAACTCTCCAGTAACTTTATTTCTAAGAATTCGCTCTCATAGACAAAATTTACAAAAAAGTACGCGAACGCTATTC
>NW_023458564.1:19987782-19989166 GCF_013731165.1 Rhagoletis pomonella | reverse complement strand
TTCGCTCTCATAGACAAAATTTACAAAAAAGTACGCGAACGCTATTCTAGTAATAATTTGCAAGTTTCATGGACAGCTGATAAATTCGTTGTTTATTCGCAGGAATTTCCTAATAAATCAATATATTCTATATTTAAATAGGTTTAGTTTTTGAATTTCAACAATAAAAACCCACAAACAGTCTCCTTATTAGTTTAAATTTCATCCAGCAACATGCGATCAGCTGTTTTTCGTACTGGCAAATTCTTACAAGTAAAAATTTATCCAGTAAAATCCAGTAAAAACTTGCTACTTCAACTGTCATTTTTCGCTCTCTCAATTTCCCATACTTTGCATGTTTTTGCGTACGAAAATGCCAAAACATGAAAATCCGTAAAAAAAATTTACTGGATTTTACTGGAAATGAGTATACAAACGCAATTAATCACAATTCATTAAATAAAAAAAACCTTCAAAATCACGCGTCTGACTTTGGTTGCATATGAAAATTAAATGGCGGAGTTCAGCTGTCAAACTCCAAAATATGCAAAAGAATGAGAAACAAAAGAAGATAGGATATAATCCAGTAAGCATTAAAAATATACAAAGGTGTTCTCTGCAAAAGGCGTTCAGCTCCTTTTCTTCGCAAAACAGAAAGAGAATTCTATTTTGTGAGGGTTATAATCCCTAAGTGCGGCCGAAGGCCGCCTACGCAGAAAGATGTTCTCTGCAAAAGGTGTTCAGCCCCCCTTCTTTGGCAACACAGAAAGGAGAATTCTACTTTGTGAGGGTTATAATCCCTAAGTGCGGCCGAAGGCCGCCTACGAAGAAAGGTGTTCTCTGCAAAAGGTGTTCAGCTACTTTGTGAGGGTTATAATCCCTAAGTTCGACCGAAGGCCGCCTATGCAGAAAGGTGTTCTCTGCGAAAGGTGTTCAGCCGCCCTTCTTTAGCCTGATAACCACCTTGGGATAATTTCTTTTATTTAAAAACCCCACAGATTCTGTTAGTTGGGTTATAATCCACTTCAAACTGCTCAATTTCCCTCTGTAAATGCCGCTTTTCGCCCTTTTTCACACGGTTCCCTAGGCGTCTGTGGGAGACCCCGAAGGGGGGGTGCGACTTTTCGTAAAGTGGGGGCTGTTCCCTTTCGAATGGGGGTGGTTTAGGGGGGCCACGACCCCTCCTTCGCCGCCCCCACCCAAAAAACGTCCGGCAAATAAATAAAGATTTCCCCACATTCCAACTAAATTAAGCTCTTTGAACGTTTATCTATTTTATATTTTATTAATTTCATTATTTAACGATCAGGAACACATTTATAAATTTGTTTACTTTCCTTTAGTGTAGGGATGGGCGGTGTGGTGTGGTTAAAAACGTTAATTTTATGTATTTCAATTATCTCTT
>NW_023458564.1:19985500-19987772 GCF_013731165.1 Rhagoletis pomonella | reverse complement strand
AAATTTTCTTTTTGATTTACATAAATTGAAAAAGAACTTAATTCAATCATTTCAAAAATAACAAAGTACAAAAATGAACAAAGTACAATAGTAAATAGTATTAACACTACAGGCGGCAGAACAGCTCGCGCGCAGCAGCGCGGGCAAGCAGGTGCTTGATGCGTGGTAAAAATTTAAAACCGGAAGGGTAAGCAATAGCCGTGTACGTGTATTAACCCATTTTATGCAATGTATATTGCCAAAGGCTATTATATTCACCTCTTTGTTTATAGAGGAACAATTTCTAACTATATTTGTGGTCTATTTATTAAAAATAATTTAACATCATGAAATGCCGACCAACTTAATTTTTCCATCAGATTTCTTTTTTCTCTGATGAAGAGATGTGGTGATCTCCGAAATAGCTGCTATAATTTCTACAGCTTAGACTTTGTTGCTTTTTCAATTTTTCCTTATAAACAATCGTGGTAAAAAGCTAAATAAAAATATTAAAAATAAAAATGTTAATAAGCCACAATAGCATTGACAAATACTTATTTTTTTTTATTAATAAATAAATAAAGTTTAAATTGATTATACATATGTAAAAAAAGTATGTGCTAATTCATTCTGGCGAACAATAACGTCTTAACGATCTTGCTTGCGCATGTGTTCGTAAATAAGAGAGCCGAGGGCTGCTACTAGGCTAAGTCGGTAGAAACCCGTCATATAAAAAGGTTGTTTTGCGCATGATTGTCCTTTTTTTCCAAGCAAATTTCTAACGAAAAAATTATCTGCGCAAGAACAACCCCTCCCTTTGAAAATTTCCGACCAACTGAACGCTGACAATCAGTGTTGCCGCGCCGTCTCAAGAAAATGTATCGCTGACCAAGCCAAAAATGTATCCAAATGTATCCAATTTTCTTGTTTACGAATATATCTCATAATTTGTAAGAAACTAAAAATTTTGAAGAAAAATACATAATTTAACCCATCCTAAGGACTTGGAATACATGAATATATATTTTAATTTTTCATGAAATCAAACATTTGGAATTTCAATTTATAAAGTAAATTTTTTGTGCATAAGTATTTTGCAAAGTAAGTATAATTAATAGTAAGTACACTCTAAAAGGAGCATGTAAAATGCAAATAAACAAAATTTTTTTAGAGTGTATTTAAAGTCTTTTCAGTAAAATTCATACAAATTAAATCCTTAAATAAATCAAATTTAGTTTTTAACGGTGTATTTTAAACTACATTGAAATCTTCTTTCATTTTAAATTAACAAATTAAAATATGTGATATGAAAGAGATTACTACAGAAAGAGTACATATTTACTTTATATATAAGTTAAGTCTCAGTGAGCGAGGCTAATTAAAAAATTAAAGTTGCGGTGAACCAACCGTTCACCGAAGATCAAATTCAAACAACGATTTCAGAACGTTATAAAGGTATTTTTATTCTGTGCTGATGCACCACTAAATTATGTTACAAAAGTAGACTTATTGTGTGCTTAATGCACCACTAAATTTATGTTGTAAAAGTAAACCTATCGTGTGCTCAATGTACCACCCAAAAATAGACTGACTCTAACAATTCAATATTCCTACCAACTAACGTCTTAGCCTACCCAATTATGCTTATGTTGCAGTTCCAATGCTTTTGTATTTCGCAATCGATCGGTTGCGCTTGTAGGTCGATATTGCTTACCTTGCAATTCTCACGCTTTCGCTGGTTGTGTTTGCCCAACGTGATCGCGCTGTTGCGCGTGTGCTGCGTCACCGAAAGTTCTGCGGTCTGGCAACGTGAGCAAAAGTTGATCCATTAGGTAGCGTTAAGTTAACTCCTCCCCTTTTAAAGATCTGCGTCCCGCAGATCAAATGACGAAAAACATGAAGGGGTTGTAATTCGAAGAGAATGGTCACGGCTTCCTTCTGTTACGTCGGTTCTGACGTCCGCTGCTGGTAGGCTAGTTTCAAAGCAACGAGTTTCGAGTCCAGATATGCCCTTAGAGATCTTGTTGGTGCTACTGCTGTTCGCCCAGAGTGTCGGAACTTCCGAAAGGTCTGGCTTTTCGGTATAACATCTCCACAGTATGACGGCGACAAAGATTATTGCGCATATTGAGAAAGCTTCTGTAACGATAGAGTAATTGATCTTTTCATTAACGTACCCTAGATACTTAACATTTCTCATCGTGATGTCGTGCACGTATTCTAGGTTGATCTTCATGGTATGATCCTTGACGTTTGATAGCACTGCTGGAAGAGCCTGTGTTGTAATGTCTTC
>NW_023458564.1:19981439-19985400 GCF_013731165.1 Rhagoletis pomonella | reverse complement strand
CATTTAATACGGCCTCGAGCTCATAAAAATTGTTGAATATAATTGTTATAAGGCCATAAAAATAACAAAAAACAGATGATTATTTTTATTTTTATTTTATTATTTTCTTACGAATTAGGATGTGTATTTCCACATTTCAAATTCTTTATATGCAATTTGTGGATTTTCCTGCCACTAAGGGTGGTTACTGTGACCTTATTGTCTTTGGCCACAACTTCCTTCTTAAAGAGAGGTTTTGAGCGATTGAAGAATACTTCGCTGGGTTTTCGGTTTGTAACCGAGTGAATTGAGTTGTTGTAGAGGTCTTCCGCAATGTTAACTAGCTCCTTCGTTTTGAAATCGGGTTGTCTGATGCTAGACGTCTAAATATTTCGATAAGGGTGGAATGGAGCCTCTCAACTTGACCATTTACCTCGCTTCTTTGAGATGGTGTGCGAAACAGTCGGATTCCTAAGGATTCTAATAAGTTTTGTATTATCGGGCTAATTAGCCCCCTTTCGTTGTCGGTCACTAATACTTTTAGTTTAGGTGCAAACTTGATCTGTTCCTAATGTGGAAAAGTTTTGCAAATTTTGAAAATTTGTCTATACAGCTTACAAATTTTTCTCCTTCTATTTCAAAAATATCTACATGGATGATTTCACAAGGACATGATGGGATTGGTGTGCTTTGTAGCTCTGGTCTGTTTGGGTGCCTATAATAACCCTACACGTTTCACATGACATAATATAATTTCGAATTGTACTGCTCATTTTTGGAAAGTAGTATCGCTCTAAAATTATTTCCTATTCTCAGTAGCATTTCGATGAGCTCTCCTAGGCTCTTCCCATATGACTTCACATATTCTATCAGGGTTTCGCAGATCTTCTACAAGAGTCTGAGCTACCCGGACCTTCTAATGTATAAAATGTTCTAAATACACCGTCTGAAGCATCCCTAAGTGAGTTTCTGGAATTTTTATGCCATTGATTACGTCTGGTCTCAGTTTTTCTTTGAGTACGTTAACGAGCTGTTGCTCGCTGATTCCCTCAATTGCTAGGTAGTGTCGAACATAACCGGGATGAGGCTCCTCGCATATTTGCAGCCTGCCCCCGAACACAATCTGGTTCCTAAACACATTCAGTAGCACTTCAACAAATGGCTGATGGTCTGTAAATATTCGTATTTTTTTAGCGCCGTACAGGTAATTTCGGAGGATGTCCAGTGCCCAAACGATAGCAAGCATTTCTTTTTCATTCGTCACGTACCCTTCCTCTGTGGTGGTTAGACTTCGTGAAATAAACGCAATGGGTTTGTCCTTGCCATCGTAGTCCTTCGAGAGTACCGCACCAATCGCGAAATCGGTGGCATCAGTTGTTAGATTAAAGGCTTTTTCGAAGTTGGGGAAGGTCAGGATTTCGGAGGTCGTCAACACTCCTTTGAGATCTTCAAATGCCTTTAAGGCTTCTTCGTTCAGGGATATTGGAACTTGTTTAGACTGGGTCGCTTTTACCTGTGCGTGCTCACCTCTAGTAAGATTAGTTAGAGGTTTTGTGATTTTTGCATAATCGCGTATGAATTTTCTGTAATATGACGTTAGTCCTAGAAAGCTCTTAAGCTCCTTTAAATTGCATGGAGGGAGCATATTTTTTATGGAATCTACTTTTTTTTGGATCTGGCAGTATCCCTTCAGAGGTCACATTGTATCCAAGGAATTCCACACTTGTTCTTAAGAACTGTATTTTTTCCAGATTTACTTTGAGACCAGCAGCCAAGAGTCTGGCAAGGATTACTTCAATGTCCCTTAAATGGGTAACCTTATCTTTGCTAAAGATGATTATATCATCGATATATACAAAGCAAATGCGGCCTATAAATTCTTTGAGCACGTCGTATTGGAAGATACAGGGTGCATTTTTTAGGCCGAAAGGGAGTCGCAAAAATTCGTACTTTCCGTTCATGGTGGAAAATGCGGTTTTTGGGATGTCCCATTCTTTCATGGGGATTTGGTGGAACCCTGAGGTTAGGTCGAGTGTAGTGAAGTACCTTGCATTTCCAAAGGCTAGCGATAGTGCCGTTAATATTTGGTATGGGATATGTATCGGGAATCGTTACGGCATTTAGCCGCTTGAAATCTATGACCATTCGGTATTTTTTTTCCCGTCGGCCTGGAATTTCTTTGGCACAATCCATATGGGTGAATTGTACGGTCTTTTTGAGGGATTTGTCTTTCAACTTCCCCACGCATGTTAACATGTTTCTGTTCTTATTTCCGCCTGGACATAAGTTTCGATTTCCATGCTGCGATCAACTGGACCAAACAAATTTTCGAATCTATTGAGTATTTTGTTAAGCTCTTTTCTTATAGATTTGGCAATATTGGGGTCGATGGAAATATTTTCCTCGATGCTATTGACGTGCTGCGCTCTCTTCCGCTTGAGGGGCAGCAGTATATCTGGTTTTAAAATAAGGTGGTTTAATTCCCTGTCTAGTGCGGCCTTAACTTCCGTGAGGGTATCGTCGCCTATTATTCCGTCAAAAGATTCGAGTCCTGGGAGAACAAAAAAGGTAGTGGGTAGGTCCTTGCCTACAAACTTAAAAAAAAATTTCCACAAACTTTTCTGTCTATCTTTATTTTCCAGCGGACATTACGTGGAAAGGGTTCTCTACTGGCATAGTGCATTGTGCTACGCGCTCGCTAATGTAGTTTTTATTCGCTCCCGTATCTACTAAAAATTTTAAGGTACCCTGGTCCAGCGAAGCATACTCTAAATATGGTACGCCGGACACGAGGCCCCCATCGTAAAATTTACTTGATCGCCCACGGTTTGTTGCTTGCCAGAGGTATCTTCCCCTTCTTCCTCCTCTACTGGCACTTGATGAAAGAGCTTTTGTTGTTTGCTTGGGGTTTTTATTTGCATAACCCGAGAATCCCGTGGAACCTGAATTTCTTTTTATGCTATCATACCTTGGAAGTCTCGAATTGTTTGTTTGTCTGGTTTGGGAAGATGGATCGACATTAATTCTTGTTGTTGTTGAGGAAGGATTGTTGCTGCGCCAGCTTTGGGTAGATTGATTGTTCCGGGATTGCCCCGATCCAGAGTATGAAAAATTTGGCCCTACCTGGGTTTGGGTTCTACCGGTATAGTTATTATTTTGCTGGGTTGGGTAGTTAGATCCCGACCGGTTCTGAGCTGGATAGCTTTGAGCTGTGTCAGTGTAGTCCCTATTGCCCCGCGAAAAATATCGCGTTGCCGAAGATTGGTATTGGTCCTTGCGTCATTTGGGTTATTTGCTGATCTAATGTCTCAATGTCCCTAGCATCTGCGTAATGCAGCGAAAGAATTTCTTTGATACTTTTCCAATCGGCATCAAGGATATTGTGAGACACCAGTGCAGCGTCTGCTGCACCCCTCACTTTGTACCTAATGTGCCAGAATGGCCCTATAAATCGGCTTGTGCCGCACAACTTGGTAGTCCTTAACAATCTGTTCCGCGCTATGGATCCAGGAGGAATAGTGCTCCCGAGATCCATCAAATATCTGGAGTTCCTTGACGCAGTCTGGCAGTTTTGAAATTTCCCTTAACTCGTCCTCCGTCTGAGGACTCGTGAGTGGTTCTTCTGCAGGCTGTGGGTCGGTGTCTGCAGATTGTCTGCGCACCTCCTCCACTTGACTTTCTAACCTTTCCAAGTTTTCACTTAGTCCTTGTAGGGATTCTTCACTATTCCTGGTCTCCACGCTTTTTAAGCGCTCTTCGAATCTTCTAAGCTGCGAGAGAATGGCATTTACGGCGCCACTCATCTCCGTTAAGGACTTCTTCATCTCGTCCGTATACATGTTTATGCTGGAATGAAAAAATATAAAATCAGGGTTATGATGTTTTACTTACAAAAACCAATATTTCATTGGAATTCGGTCAGTGATGTCTTTTTGGTTTTATCCGTTATTATAATACTCAGTTATTTGATGATTCGCTTCCT
>NW_023458564.1:19980065-19981339 GCF_013731165.1 Rhagoletis pomonella | reverse complement strand
GTTTTATCCGTTATTATAATACTCAGTTATTTGATGATTCGCTTCCTATTTTTGTTGATATCTATCTCCTTTAATATTTGCACTTCTATCCCCAATTTTTCACCGGAATTCTGTATGATTTTTGTATATTTTATTTTTTTGTGAACAAAATTAAACACTGTCCTTATCTTATTTGTTCGCTTCTTTTTCCTATTTTTCAAAGGAATTCTGTATGGTTTTTTGTCTTGTTTCTTATGAACAGAATTAACTACAAACTTTTCTCAAAGTTTTTTCACTATTTTTATTTCCGCTTTTATTTCCTATTTTTCACAGGAATTCTGTTTGGTTTTTGTCTTTTCTCTTATCAACAAGTTTTTTCCACAAGAAGAGATGTTTGCAACCCACTCCGGCGCCAGTTAAGTCTCAGTTGCGGTGAACCAACCGTTCACCGAAGATCAAATTCAAACAACGATTTCACAACATTATAAAGGTATTTTTATTCTGTGCTTATGCACCACTAAATTATGTTACAAAAGTAGACTTATTGTGTGCTTAATGCACCACTAAATTTGTGTTATAAAAGTAAACCTATCGTGTGCTCAATGCACCACCCAAAAATAGAATGACTCTAACAATTCAATATTCGTACCAACTAACTTCTTAGCCTACCCAATTATGCTTACGTTGCAGTTCCCATGCTTTTGTATTTCGCAATCGATCGGTTGTCGATATTGCCTACCTACGCTTTCGCTGGTTGTGTTTGCCCAACGTGATTGCGCTGTTGCGAGTGTGCTGCGTCAGCGAAAGTTCTGCGGTAAACCCTAAGTGGAGTAATGATGTCACGAGTCTGGCAACGTAAGCAAAGGGTGATCCATTAGGTAGCGTTAAGTTAACTAATATGTATATTAAGAACATGCTTAAAGCATCCTTTATAGCTAATTAAAACAATTGCGCTTATATCTCTTCATATTTTCATTGCTTTGTTCACAAAAAGTTAAATTCTTTAATTTCACGCTTAAGTAGCGATTTTGAATACATTTAGAAAACATAATGCTTTCTACCATATTTAATGAAAATCGATTTTTGAACGAAAAAAACTTTCTAGAAAATATAAAATTTTGGCCTATTTTGAAAAAGTATCCACATTTGTGCTGATCGGAAAAAATAAGTATCCCGCAAAAATTCGCCTACAAATGTATCCTATTGGGTCTATTTAGATCCAAACGGCATCCCTGCTGACAATGCAATAGTGAATTATAGCGATTCTACAATAGCGCAGTGGCAGTGGCAGCGGC
>NW_023458564.1:19966386-19979965 GCF_013731165.1 Rhagoletis pomonella | reverse complement strand
AGTGAATTATAGCGATTCTACAATAGCGCAGTGGCAGTGGCAGCGGCAGTTTTTCGAACTGTTACTGCGTGTTAAAAACTGTCACTGCCACTGTCACTGCGCTATTGTAGAATCGCTATTACAAAACAGCTAATATGCGCGCAAGCAAGCAGGGTTGCCAGATAAACTTTTAACAGAGAACTTTTAACCGTGGCACTATAAATCACGTTTTGAATGCGAGTTAAAGAGTTGTTGAATCGTGTTAAGAGTGCATATAAACACGGAATTTGTCCACACGGTTGTTTCATGCAACTCTGTATAAAGTAAACCATTTAAATAGTTCTTCAAATTACATTTATGCTAAGCTTTGTTATAAAATTAATACCTAAGATAATTTTTACAAGGCTGTTTAAGTCTTTAATTATTATTTTTCATTGTTCATTATTTTCAAGAATTCACACATGTATTAACAGGGCTGCATCGGGATAAACTCTGTTTGAAAGTGTGTTCGATCGACTCATTTCTTGTGTTGCATATAAACACTTGCATTTCAAGGGAGCTACGCTGACACGAGTTAATTCGATACCGCGTTTGATGCCATATAAACAAGGTAACTAATAGTAGCTAGAATGAAGAGCTACATATTTTTGTTAAGGTTGAGCATTTCTTGACGTAAGGTTGTTTTTAAATTTTTGGCAATTTTAATAAAAACAACGAATTTTATAAGTATAAGTTTACAAACTGTTAAAGTCTGTAATTTCAGATATATGAATTGAATACTTTTTTCGCAAAATTTTTCTGGAAAGTTTCACTTTCAGCTCTCCTTAAAGGTAAAATTAGTAAGGTAAAACAAAATCCGCCTTATTTTCTTTTAATTAATTTTTGAATTTTTTAACCTAGATCCAAGGGTTTATGGTGGATACACTGCATCTCGAAATTTTCCATTTTATCAACGCTTAAGTTTTGGCTTATATATACCAAATACAACTAAAACTTTCTGGAGTAAAAAAGTGCTACATAAATTTGAAAAGAGCTAGGAGCTAAAGCCCGATTTTCGGAGCTAAATATAAAAATAAAGAGCTAAATCTAGCTCCAAAAGTACCAAAATGGCAAATGGCAAGCAAGTCAGTACTCACCACCAGTGTTGCCATTTCTGTTTCTGCCGTCCCGCCAGATTAATAAACAAAAATCGCTAGAATCCTGCTAAATCATTTAAACTCTGTAAACTCTTATGAAAAAAAAGTTTCTTTTATAATTTAGCAGTTAAACTTTATTTGATAAAATTAGAGATCATATGTTAATAAAAAACCATCAGTTTTTTAACAAAAACAAAATTTGGAACTTCGTTATATGGTTTTATAACCAGTGTTGGGATTTCGTGGCATTAAATAGAGTATAAACATTGGTCATAAGACTGTTCTCTTCGCTTTCGTGACTGTTGAGCCCGTTGGAGTTTGTAAAATGTAGTCAATGCAAAACTTATTTGCACTTTTATGTCCATACCTGCAATTAAAAAAAAAAACAAATAAAGCATTTGCACAAGTGCTGTCAAATTAAATACACACCTTTGATTTAATCAAAATGTATATACATACACTTCACTTTGCATCGTTAAAAATTAAAATCTTCAAATCATCAAAAATATATAGATATGCATACATGCTACTTTTTTCATGTTAGCTGAGCCGAAGATACCTAAAAATATTCGACTACTATATAATACTATTAGAATACCTTTCCCGCCATGTTCAGTGCTTATTTAGTGAATTTTATTCTGGACACGAAAATCTTTTTATACACATAAGTATGTATGATGTCTTGATTTGTCTCAAGTTTTGGTGCTTTTAGGAAAGTTGGCAGCCATCGGGTCTCACATTCGCGAGTACTCACATATACTTGTTCTCTCATTCCGATCACACATACAGATGCAATTCGCGCAAAATTTTCTGTTTCCCCCCGGGCATAATTACCTCACCTCATCTACCCAACGGTTTGCACATTTGCCCGCGGTTTGCACGTTTGGGCATTTTGCCCGTATGTGCGCATTATGCCCATCGCTACTTTAGAGAGGGGGTTCTAAAGCTGGTCTATGTAAAGTTTGAAAGCGCGGAACCTTATAGTTTTAAAGTAATTTGTTATTAAAGTTTGTAATTTTAACCAACTTGTATGGGACTATTTTACAGTATATAATGCAGTTTCCACTAAATTTACACGTTAATTACACTCAATATATGTGCAGTTAGAGTGTGCACGATCAAACAAATAAAAACTTTTAGCATATTACAGCATTTTATGAAAAATTTATTGTTGTTTAATTATTATGAGAGTACATGCAGAATATGTGCAAATGGCAGCAGGACTGTGTTGCCACATCTAAAAAATAACAAGGGGGGAAAGTAAGACCAAAAGAAAATACGATTAAAAGGAAAATACGATAAGGTTCTTTTGTTCAGATAAAAATAAATAGTAGGGGGTTTGGGGTCATATTTTTGCGTAGTATTCCTTTCTGCGTAGGCGGCCTTCGGCCGCGCTTTAGGATTATAACCCTTACCAAATATAATTCTCCATTTGGTGTGCACACACTGAGGCTACCGCCCCAATGATGTAGCCTTGGGAAAGGATGAAGTACTAGAATTCCCTTTCTGTGTGGAAAACCTGGGGCTGCCGCCCCAGTGATGTCGGTTACGGTTACTGGGTGTTTTATAAAAATGTCTTGTATATAATAAAATATAACATTATAAATAAAATAGATAAAATTATCGAATATCTGTGGCGCAAAACAATTGCTCGTAAGCATGAGGACCGTTTCGTCAAACTTATTGACGCAATAAAATATACATACAAGCCTTAAAAATGTGTTTCAGTATTTTATGGGGGAATATGACCCCAAATCCCCTACTATTTATTTTTATCTGAAGAAAAGAACCTTATCGTATTTTCCTTTTAATCGTATTTTCTTTTGGTCTTACTTTCCACCCTTGGTTTTTTTAGATGTGGCAACACAGTTCTGCTGCCATTTGCAAATATTCTGCATGCACTCTCATAATAATTAAACAACAATCAATTTTTCATAAAAAACTGTAATATACTAAAAGTATTTATTTGTTTGATCGTGCACACTCTAACTGCACATATATTGAGTGTAAATAACGTGTAAATTTAGTGTAAAGTGCATTATAGATTGTAAAATAGTGCCATATAAGTTGGTTAAAATTACAAACTTTAACAACAAATTCCTTAAAAACTATAAGGTTACGCGCTTTGAAACTTCATACAGGGAACTATTAGACCCCCCTCTACCTTCCATATTTTCCTGAATGCTGTACTCCGGGGTTACCAATCTAAAGCCCAACCCACCTTTCTTGTGGTTTGGCACACTTAAATTCCAGTCGTCGGGTATGCGTTGATCTGACCATATCTATATATTTATATAAAACGCGAAGGCATTTTTTGTGCAGCATAAAAGATCTGCACCGTTCGTTCGATTTTCAAAAATGGGGTGTCAAATTAAAGCGCTTGGCCTGTAGATGTGCAAACGGTTTTATTTTTTCGAAAGGAGTTGCCATCTGTTAAATAATTAAACTAATCAATGCCCTCAGATCCGCACTGCTCGTTTGATTTTCAAAAGTGAGGTACCAAATTAAAGGGCTTAGGGTGTGGATGTTCAAGAAGGTCTTATCTTTTCGAAAAAGCTTGCCACGTGTTAAGAAATTAAGCTCAAATTAATTAAAAAGTTAAATCAGCTATTAAATATGGGTATCAGTCGAAATGGTTTTGAAAATACTTTATAACTTAACTACGTATAGGAGGGTTGCCACATGTTAAAAAAAATTTAATTCAATTTTAATTAAAGGAATTTGGTAAGCGAATAAGGTATCGCTATATGGGTGTCAAATAAAAGAGGTTTAAGAATGTAGTAGTTTGGAAATATTTTGAATAGCGTTGCCACCTATATGAGAAGTCTAGTTGAACTATTTTATACCCAAGTTATATTAAATATTTACGATGGATGTCAAATGAAAGAGCTTCAAGAAATACTTAGTTTGATGTGTTTGAGTGTTACCCCAGTTTAAAGGGCTAAACTAAAATTATGTAATAAATTAAATGAATTACTAACCGATGGTGATCAATGGAAATGGGTTTAAAATCCTTTATTTAAGAACTATATTTAGGAGGATTGCCACGTGTTTAAAAAATAAATTTCCACTTAATTCATCAGTTACATGAAATATTTATAATAATGCCAGACGAAAAATATGTAAGGAAGTTTTAGTTGGAGAATAATTTTTAAAAGGGTTGCCGCCTGTTTTGAAAGTGGTATTTCGTTTAATTATACAAAAGTTACATGAAATTTTAAAATATGGTTATCAAAAGAACGAGTGTTAAGAAATCTTTAAGCTGAACATTTGGTTTTTTTTTTGTTGAAAAAATTAAGCTCAAATTATTTAATAAGTTAAATGGATTGTCAAAAGATGGGTATCAGTCGAAATAAGCCTGAAAATAATTTATTTCTAAACTGTATTTAGGAGAGTTGCCATGTGCTTACAAAAATTAAATTCAACTTAGTTCATCAGGTAATTGAAATATGTATAAAAACGCCACGCGAAAGATTTTAGTTTGAAAATACTTATAAAGGGGTTGCCACCTGTTTGAAAAGTCGAATTTGTTTTACTTATACGAAAGATACATAAATGAAATATCGAAATATTAGTGTCAAACGAAAGAGTTTTAAGAAAACTATAGGCTGATAATATTTTTAATTAGAGTTGCAATCTATGTTTTTAGGGTCATCACATCTGAACCATTATTTCGAATTTCCAAAATGAGAAGTCAAATTAAAGAACTGAGATTCTACATAGATGTGCACAGGTTTTATTTTTTTAAGTTACAGGGAGATTTGAAATTTGATGAAATGAGAACCGACACCATGCGAGACCTCTCATCACTGAGAAATGGTTTAGATTAATCCTTAGGAATATTATTAGAGGAGTTTGAATAGAGTTTCACCTGTTTAAAAATTTTAATTAAATGGTAGCGTTTTGACGCCATGCGGGGTCACTAGTTCTGACAAAGAGTTGATGCATGCACCTTATCAACTCCTCGCCGCCGTACTTGAATAGCTCAGCTAGCAGGCTGTCAGCTTCAGCAGCTTTGTTGTTTTTCAGCCGCGTTATTGCTATTCGTACCTGGTCATAATCAGGCGGTGGAACGTCGACTCCGTCATCATCGACTGCGGGCTCGCGTTCTTTTCTCCACAACTTTCCGTGCTGCTACCATTCAGTAGGGCTGAGAAGTGTTCCCTCCATAATTTAAGTACGCTCTGAACATCGGTTACTAGGTCGCCATTGTTGTTCTTACAGGAGTACGCCCTGGTCTTGAAACCTTCCGTAAGTCGCCTAACACTTTGGTAAATTTTTCGGGCATTCTTCCCGTCGGCCAGCATTTCAAGCTCTTCGCACACACGTATTTGGGTCTCTCTCTTCTTATTGCGGCAAATACGTCTCGCTTTCCTCTTCAGATCCCTATCATCGCAGCGTGGCCCTGTAGGCGGCATCTTTTTTCTCTGCAGCTTCCTGACACTTCTCATTGTACCAGGTGTTCTTTCGGGCTCGCTGAAATCCGACTACTTCTCCGGCGGCGGTACTTAGTGAGCGAGAAATGTAGTTCCACTGCTGTTGTTGTAGCAGCATACAAATTCCCCAAAGAGTTTTTGGGGAGTATTGCTGGAGTGACAGTCCTTGGCCAAATATAAATCTGGGTCGTTCCGGTTACGTAGACCCGACTGTCGTGGTTCCACTGCTGTTGTTGTTGTTGTAGCACCATGCAAGCTCCCCAAAGAGTTTTTGGGGAGTCTTGCTGGAGTGACAGTCCTTGGCCAAATATAAATCTGGGTCGTTCCGGTTACGTAGACCCGACTGTCGTGGGAACGGGGTTGTTCCACTGCTCGCATATGTCGGTTTGTTGAAGATTGCTCTATGAGAGCAGGTGGGAGAGTCGAGTAGCGAAAGCACTGGATGTCTGTTGTGATTGCAGCTTTTCGACGTTAAGCTTTCCTTGCATATTTGGGCGCACATTTATTACTGCACAGAGGCGGGTTCGTATCTTGGCTGCAACAAGATAGTGGTCCGAGTCGATGTTTGGGCCTCGGAGTGTGCGTACGTCTAAAACACTGGAAGCGTGCCTTCCGTCTATCACAACATCATCGATTTGGTTTCTCGTTTTCCGATCCTGAGACAGCCCCGTAGTTTGATGGATCTTTTTATGCTTGAAACTAGTACTGCATACTATCATGTTTCGGGCCCCGGCGAAGCCGATCAGCCTCAACCCGTTTTTTCCCACGGTGGTGCCAAAGATCCCTCCCTTGCCCACCCTGGCATTGAAGTCGCCAAGCACGATTTTGATATCATGACGGGGGCAGCGCTCGTACGTGCGCTCCAAGCGCTCATAGAAGAGATCCTTGGATGCCTCATCCTTCTCGTCCGTCAGGGCATGGGCGCAGATGAGCGAGATGTTGAAGAATGATGTCAGCTTTTGTCCCTACGAGGACATCAACCAGCCGGGCAGAGGCATCTTCCCCATTAAGGGTCCGGACATTCCAGGTGCATGCCCTCAAATCGTAGTCCTTTAAACGTTTGCCGTGGTCGTCATCATAAGGGGGGGGGAGGGTCTCATCCGAGACTTTGCCTTGCTTCTTCACTGGAAGTGGCTTTTAGGTGGGAGGTCCCAAACCCAGCGCACAACCCATTGCTGGGACGGGGTGGTTTCGTATCCAAATACACGTTTATATAGCGAGCCGCTTGCTCCAAGCAGACACCCGCTTGCAGCCGCACCTACTGGTGAACAGGCGCCGCAGACTTCAGTGAGCCCTTAAACCGAATAAGTCGGAGTGGGCTCACCGAAGCTCCCTCTCTTTCTGCCCTGACCCAATGCTCCACTCGGATTGGTCACCGCATCTTGCACATGGGTTGCTCACGTTGCCCAGAGTGCGCGAACGAGGACGCAAGAGTCGGGATTGAGTACAGCCATGCAACTGTAACTGCATACCCAGCGCAACGACTATACCCCATTGCACTGCAGGTACCCGCTTAAGTACCTCACGAAAAATGTCAGCTTTTTGAGATACTTAGCCGGGTTGGGTACTTAAAAAAATCGATAAAGCAATGTTATGTAATTTTCAAAAGAATTCAACTCTTTAAAGTCATTGATTATACATATTTATACATACATACAGTGTTGGACATATCTATCATTTCGGACCAAATTCAAAATGATGTTGCATGCCACTTATATTTATTTATTAATTTTTAAGGTATTTCAATTAAAACCCAGTTCATTACCTAACGAATACCACACCTAACAATAGACCACTGAAAAAAAACAATATAATCAAATTTTCATCAAAATTTCTCAGTCCATTCAATTTAGTGTAATAATGTGCAAGTTTCAAGTGGCTCAACATTACCGTAGATTTTTTAGAATTTTTGGCCGAACTTGTTGCCGGAGCACTTAAAAGGGGAAAACTATAAGTAAAATGATAAATGGTGTACGAAAAATTTAGGTACTTAGGCGGGTTGGGTAAATAAGCGGGGAGGTACTTAAAAGAGGGATTTTCTTCAGATTACATTGAAATATTCACGGTGCCCCAAAATGTTAGTTACTTAAGCGGGTTTCACTGTATATACATCAATTAATTAAGTAAAACGCGTTTATAAATTCGTTTACATGTTTTAACACTTTTCACAAACAAACAGAAATAAAGCTGATACCACATAAAACATTTGCTTCTATTTACGTGACAAATTCGCTTTGACAGATAGGATGAATTGTATGAAAATGCACAGAGCATGCCACATAGATCGTTGAAGCTGCAGCGCGAAGCGAAAATATGGCCAATTTTTATATTTGCGCGCTTTGACAATCAGCCGGTTTAATATTTATTTTGTTTCGTTCAAATTATAGTTTTCACGTAGACACATAAAACTTAACTACATTGCTCATATATTTAAAGCAAAATATAAAACAAAACCACAGCAATTTTGACGAGTGGAAATCAGTACAGAATTGTTTTCTTGGCGTTCATTGTGGTATACTTTTTACGCCTGGCGCTTTTCAGGCAGAGTTATAAATGTCACGCAAAGCTACAAAGTTTTATCTGGCATCAGCTTAACAAATGTCAACAGTAAGAGCAAATGTGTGCTGCCATACTTCTCGAAGCTATAAAATACACCTATAAACCGTATTATTTCCGTTTTTTATTGTTTCTTTAGTTTTTTAATATAGTTCCATGTATTTCGAAAATTTGTAATAAATCGCCCGATTTGTTATTACAAATTTTCGCCTGCGGCGCTTTTTATTATAAAATCTATACTTCGATAAATTATGAAAATTTTTAATTAAAAATCCATAAATAATTTACGTTTGATTTTAAACGGCGCGATCATTATGTGTATTTTATTACTGTTGTTGTTGTTGTAGCGGCTACAACAACCTCGCCCAGATCGGTTAATATCTCAGTAGTTGTCGTCAAGTTCCACTAAGGGCAGCCCTAAGAAGCGTGCAGCCTCAATAGGGTCGGTCCACAGGGACAAAGGCGTTAGAGTTGTCGGGTTTTCCGGGCATGCGAAGAGATGTTTCGAGTCGGACACTCATTTGGCACTGCCGCGTTTAGTCTGCTCAGGTATGAGTTTAACCTGCTGCAGTAGCCAGAGAGAAGTTGGACTATTGTAGCTCTTGTCTCCCGACTCAGATGAAGCTCCACAGGTCTGGAGTCTACATAACTCGAGACTGACTCCCTGTGAATGCCGTTCAGGGCCGGTCGGTATGCTGACGGGTCCAGAGGTTGCTTAATGAACCTCTGGACTTCGTCCGTCAGTTCGTAGAGATGCCTCCTGACGTGGCTAGGCGAGGGCTCTTCTGCAAGCAGCTGTCTGTGGAACCCCCTGTTTTATTTTTCTGAGTTTGCTCGATTTGTCTCTAAACATTACCGACGTGTGTCGACCACTCACATAATTTGCCGACCACCGTTTGAGCCTCTGTGGGAGAGAGGAAGCCTCTATATCTTCTAGTAGCGTGGAATGGTTGACAGGTCCAACGCTACTAGAAACGTTCTCTCACAGGGACGGTTACGGTTAACGCCACGAGTTATCTGAGTGTTTATGGCAAGGGTGGCCATTTCATAGGCACGCCTGCCAAATTTTTCTCTTCTGCTTTCACACGTACACGAGAAAAACTGCGCTGCTTTCACACATACATGAGCATACCCTATGAATCAGTGATGCCGACGATTATGGTTTTGCTGTGATCGTGCTCAATCGATGCGAAAACTTTCAAGCAATCAAGTCGCTGCAAGACACGGTAAAAATGTTAATAATAGTGATGTGCTGAATTGTCGGTACCCAATACTTGAAAAAAAATCGGTACCCAATACTATCCTTTCGGTACCCGATACCGATTCGATACATTGATCCCTCGTCATAATATACATACTTTTGAAATTTGCAGGAAAAATGTCATTGCTATTTTATGAGACATCGTCAAACCAAAAAAAAAAACACCTACAAATAAGCAATATGTATTTTAGTATTTGAGCCTTCTTGTACTTATCGCAACAGTCTTACCAACTACAACAGTTCTTGTGGCAACATTGTAAATTCGTAATACTTATGACTCTTCAAAAATTATTTATTATGATTTGCATTGTGGTTGTCGCTGTGGCTGAGTAGGTAGAGGCGCGTAATGCCACTCCTTAGGAGCCGCGTGCGATCCCTGGTCCGAGCAACAGTTGAGTGTATTTCTGTCTAGTTTGAGGTATAACATCAAGACACACACAATTTGTGAAGTGAAGGTCGGCCAAATACTTAGCGAAAGTGTAAGCGCTAAAATGTTATTATTATTTATTGTTACGACGACCGTTCCAAGCGAACCTTTACTTTCAAAAAAAGGGCAGATATTAATCGAGCGACGAGAGAGTTCAGATCTAAACAATGTGGAGAAATAGACTTCTTAACCAATAGATTAATGAGATTCATAAAAACTTCGACGATCTCTTAAAAGCTTTTATTCCATATTTGTGGGTCTTCTTATAAACTCCAATATTTCGGTACCGAGTATCGAAAGTATTGGATACTCTCCAAATCGGTACCGAGTATCGATCAATACTTAAAAGTACCGACTCAGCACATCACTATTTAGTATGGATTCGGATGTAGATTTTTGACTCACTAGTAATGGGAAGGGAGGGCACAATGTTTGGTTTGTCATAAAGAAATCACACGGGGGACAAACTTTTTTGTTAAGCGCCATTATAGCGCTATTTCCCCTTATTCCCAAATATTGAATTAATAAATTATTACGTACATGTGCACATAAATAAAAAGATAAATTTAAAATAATGCTAAAAGTCCCTTTTCTTTAGATTCAAACTAAGAAGATTAATACAAATTAATTCATCTATTTGCTTCAATTTTAATTTTAATTATAATAATAAATCCAAGCCAGCAATGAAATTGAATTAAACCATATTAAAAGGTTAATTCTTTTATAATCTCTACCTTTCACACTATTTACGTAATAAAAAAATCCCCTTTTCTTATAATTTGCAACTTGAAATCGTTGACAACACTGTTTGCATCAGACGCGTGAGCGACTAATTCTCTTCATTCTCTCATCGTTTAGCAAAATTGAAAAATATGATTGAGTGAGTTTTGGCCACCTCTGGTTTATGGCTTTAAGTGCTGTTGTTGTACTGTGCACTTTTGGGAACCATGCTGATGCTTCGCTGGGGTCAGGTGGTTCATGAAATACGGAGGTAGCCAGGCCTCAAGTGTCTTCGCTACCGGGGAAAGGAGTGTTATCGGTCGATACGAATCTCCTTTGTTGGCTGGTTTCCCCGGTTTGAGCAGTGGACCACTCTCCCCACCTGATGAGAGTGGCCATTGACAAATTGAGGACCTCCGTTAGGTACGCTACTCCCGCAGGACCCAAATTTTTCAGCATCAACATGCATATTCCGTCGGTACCCATGGCTTTGGACGCTTTCGCCTTCCCGATGGCCACATGAACTTCACCGCAATTGAAAGCAAGGGGGGTACAACTTGTTGGCAGTTTGTGTAGCCTTCTGGTCACTCGACGCTTGGCTTTGTCCCCCGGAGGATGCAGTATGAACTGCCGGCTAAAATAGCTCACGCTTCGCTCCGGGTCCGACGAAGCATGGTCGCCCTAAAGAAAGTCTTATGGTTTTACAGAACGTTACAGACTAGATAACATTAAACTTAGGACTAAATATAATTTGACCTCAAGGCCAACTTAAAAGAAAAGCGACTGGAGAAAACATCAATAACTCTACTTCTATTCATTAAAGCATTGAGTTCACTTAGCATCCTAGAAATAGGCTCATTTTGCGAATATTTGGTTTTATAGAATTCTATTGAGAAAATATCGAAATACCTTAAAGATCGAACAGCAGTATTCAGTTGTATAGCTTGTAGTAATACAGGACAGTCAATACTACCATTAAGAATGGCATGTACAAACATGAGCCCAGAAATAGTCCTTCTTCCTGCTAGAGTATGCATATCAATTAACTTACAGTGAGAAATATATGGCGGTATTGGCAAATCAAGCTTCAACTGGCATAACGCAAATTTTAGAAAACTCTTTTGTACACGCTCTACTCTTTTTGAGTGCGTATCAAAATAAGGATTCCAAATTACAGACGCATACTCCAGTTTCGATCTCACGAAAGCATTGTATACAATTTTTTTAGTATAGCGATTTTTAAATTCAGAGCTATTCCTCTTTATGAAAGCCAGTGACGAGTATGCCTTGGGATAAATGTAGTTTAGGTGCTCAATAAACGTGAAGCCCGAGTCAAACACCACCCCAAGATCTTTAATTTTATTATAGGAGCTTATAGCGGAGTCTGAAATATGATACGACGACTGCAGAGGTGAACGTATTTTGTAATACCTCACAAAACAGCACTTATTAATATTGAGTTCTAGCTTTTTCGCTTACCCCTGTTGCAGAAGCTATCTAACTCATTTTGAATGGGCTGTATATCAGAGTTAGTTTTTACATATTTAAAAATTTTCAAATCATCCGCATATAAGAGGTGATTACATTGTTTGAAACAAGCACTGGCATCATTAATAAAAATTAAGAAAAGTAATGGACTTAATATGGTGCCTTGGGGAACGAACGAAGTAGTAACATATGCATGAGACTTTACACTATCCACTGATACAAAGTTGACCCTGTTGACTAGATAGGATTTGAGCCAATCCAGAAACTTGAAGTGAAAGCCAAAACAGCGTAACTTACACAATAATAACCTATGACAAACTCTATCAAATGCTTTCGATATATCGGTGTATATAGTATCAACCTGGCATCCATCGACAAAAGAAGAAATGCAGTAATTTGAGAATATTGCTAGGTTGGTAACAGTTGAGCGTCCAGGGATAGAACCATGTTGGGAAATAGATATAAACGGCTTAATTGCAAAGGTCATTTTAGTACTAACAGCTTTTTCAAAAAATTTAGCAAAGTTAGTGAGTTTAAAAATAGGTATGTAGTTGGAAATTTGGCATTTATCACCTGCTTTAAAAACAGGAGTAACAAAAGCTAATTTCCATTCATCCAAAAAATGCCCGGTTTGAGAGACATGTTAAACAAAAGTGTAAGTGGTTCAGCGATTGAAGTAATGCATTGTTTGAGGAAAAATGCAGAAATTCCATGAGCATCAGCCTGCTTCGAATTACTAAGCTCATTAATCGAGCAAGATACGTCCTTCTCGGATGATTCCAAACCTCCAAAATCCAACGAGGGAGAAATCCCAATATCGCCTAATTCCCCAGACGATGAGAGATCACAAACAAAATTTGACATGAAAAAGCTAGCAAACAAGTTAGCGGTCTCAAAGGGTGATTTAGACGTCATCCCATTGAAAGACATACACGACGGAATATGCGAAGAAGAACGTTTCGAGTTAATAAAATTCCAAAACGCTTTTGGATTCGATTTAAAATTATGTTCAAAACCAAGTAAGTAGTTTTTATAAACTTATCCAAGCAATTGAAATCCGACAGGTATTTCTCGTGGAGAACTCTGTATTGCCAAACACCCGTACTTTTAAACAATTTGAAATACTTATTACGCAAGTTTTTAAGGTTTTTTAATCTTCTATTACACCAAGGTAATTTATGAATCCTTTTCGGAAGGAAAGGAATATTTTCAGCACATATTTGCATAATTTTTGATATGAAAATATAAAACATTCAGCAAGATGATGACACCCAAAAGATGTTACCCAATCAAGACCAGAAATGAGGTTATTGATGTGGGAAAAATCGCATCGATTAAAATTCCAATCCATGGGCATGACTTAGCAAATTCATAAAACTGAAGCTCCACAATAACAGGGGTATGATGTCTATCCGTAGGTGATATCGGATATTCAGACTTGTAAATATTATACTTTAGTTCACTAGAAACGAAAATTAAGTCTAATATCTTATTTAGTTCATTTGCAAAACAATTGATTTGACTTAATTGTAAGCTATAAAACTCGTCAATCAAATAAATTTCACGGGGGCTGTTT
>NW_023458564.1:19957502-19966376 GCF_013731165.1 Rhagoletis pomonella | reverse complement strand
AAAAAAATTTTGTTTATTTGCGCATATTGAGAGAGGTAACCAGTACGCCGTGTAATAAAATTAATCATTGCCTGTTTACATTTACATAACGAATTTGTCGCAAGAGCAAAATTACACATAAAATGTTTAAAATAAAGCTATGTTTATTATTAGTAGGATATACAAATTTTTTGCAATTTTAAACATTCTATATATGTGTATATTTTAAATATCTCAAGTTCAAAATCAAATACTGAACATCCTATACGTATATTTATACAGATTCTTGTTGAAAAATAGATACTTTTCCGTAGTAGTTTTACATGCTCTTTTTAGAGTGTACTTGCTATTTATTATATTTACTTTGCAAAATACTTATGCACAAAAAATGTACTTTATAAATTGAAATTACAAATGTTTGATTTTATGCACATGTACTCCAAGTCCTTAGGATGGGTCAAATTATGTCTTTTTCATGAAAATGTTTGGTTTTCTTACAAATTATGAGATGTATATGTAAAAAAAGAAAATTGGATACATTTGGATACATTTTTGGCTTGGTCAGGGATACATTTTCTTGAGACGGCGCGGCAACACTGTTTGAGACACTATTTGGAACGAACTGTTAACAGCCCAACTATTTGGAACGAACTGTGAACAGCCCAATTGAATTTAGTATTTTTTGCAACTTTAAATAGTTGCGTTCCAGATGCTTCACGATATTCACGATTTGCAGGAACAGCTGTTTTCTCCATTAATAAACCTTATGGAAGGTTGTCACCTGGAACGACTTCCTGTAAAAACCTGCAAATCGGAACGCAACTAATGCAAATTGCTTAAAACCCTACAAGAATTGGGTGATGGAAACTAACACATTCTCATTTCTCTTACTAACACATTTGCAAATTTTGCGTTGGTTAAAAAGAGACCATTAAATAAGGACATAAGTTGAAAGAAGATAAACAATCACATGTATACATTTGTTTTCATAACTTTTTGCACATTGGCCTTAAAATCGTGATGGGAGTGTTTGATCCCATCTCTCCCCTCTTTGAACTCCCTCTACCACCCTAATATATGGTTTTTTTCAAAGCCTCGAACCGTTTTGGAAAAATTTTCCGCTCATTGTGTGGCCACTTTAATAGTATTGTTTTAAACTTCAGACGTTCACCGCACAGCCGCTCATTTCGACGCCGCGGTCTTAGAATAAATAATATTACGCAATAATAATAAAGATATAATATATTTGTATGCCATTAACAACCATGCCATTAATTACAGATAATGTGCACTCATGATGGCGTTCTGCTCCGAAAGGCCAGTGTGGAGCATATAACCTACCTAAATACAAGCGGTTCACTGTCAATCATCGGTTATGACACACCACATCGTCTCTTCATTGAGTGGCGGCCCAACGATAACATACTTATTGCTGATGATAGCCAGGATTGGGCAGTCGTTGACACAATACCACGACGTTCGCGCACCATTTCTGAATGTAAAGCATTCAATATCAAGCCCACAACGGAAACTACTACAGTCAAAAGTCCTCGTTTAATACGCAATCAACTGGATGAACTCGGTGCTATTTTAGTAAAACATCGCGGACAAGTGTTATGTTTCATACATAAATGCGATTATAGCGTACACAGTGAATTCTTTTTCCAACACGGTAATGCTGATCAGTTTGTAAAGTCTATGTGTGACCTACACATTATTGAATACTCATTTACCCAAGATGGATGCACAGAGTACATTGTTCTCAATATGGAGACACAAAAACTGAAACGCACATTCGCTGAGCTAAACATCGATGACATGAAGAATATGGAATCGAAGAAAGAAAAAGGCTGGGTGAAAAATACTTGGTCAGGTCTGCTTGTAAACTTACCCGACTTAGCATCGGGTGTCAAGGGAAGTTCACCGAGAAATTATTCAATGCGTCAACAACCAACAACTCCAAATGCTGCAAAATACAGCGGCAGCAGTAGTGAAGATCAATCACCGGTGGAAGCCGAACTTGAAAATTTGAAAGAAGTGGATGAGAAGATTGTTAATACTTTGCCAGAGCGGCCTTGTGCACAGAGAAGTAATTATTTGTACATAAAGTCAATTGAGTTTTACCTAGTTATTTGTATCTCTTAAAGGTAAGCCTTTAAATGAATCGCAATGGTTAGAGTTTCAATCGGCAGATGGCGGCATAAGAGATACTTCTCGCGTTAAGGAAATTATATTCCACGGAGGCATTCACTACAATTTACGTGCTGAAGTGTGGAAGTACCTCTTGAACTATTATCGGTGGAATGATTCTGAAGTCGAGCGTATTCAACACCATAAAAACAAGTATAAGGAGTATTACAAAATGAAAGCACAATGGTTATCAATGACAACTACGCAGGAAGAAAATTTTAGTGGTTTTCGTGATCGTAAATGCCAAATCGAGAAAGATGTAAAACGGACTGATCGTTCACTAGAATTTTTCGCTGGTGAAGATAATCCTAATTTGACGGTGCTACAAGGCATACTTATGACCTACGTTATGTACAACTTCGATTTGGGCTATGTACAGGGCATGTCCGATCTTTTAGCTCCTATACTTTCCATACAGGTAAATATCAGAAAGGTTATAGTCGGGGAGCCCACGATGCTAAATCGGGATTTACTCGAGCGTCATCTTGACCTATAGAATTTTAAGATGATATGATGGGAAGTAAGAAAGGTCCTGTGATGTTTTTCCATCCAGCGGTGGGTAGAGGATCTACAGGCTTCCAAAAATGTAAAAAAACAGTAACATAGATTCACTGGAGCGCGTCAGATATTCATAGTGAATAAATCAAACGTGTTTCTGATGACGGAAATATGCTAATCTGCCGGTTTGCATGGTGGGGTTTGGCGTACGGAAGGGTCAAAAATGGGGGACAAAAAAATTTACCCGAGCGCGTCAGATATTCACAAAAGATGTTAAATGGGCCCGAATGAACCTCCCATTCAATAATCTGACGATTCAGATATGACGCAAGCTCGTGGCGTCTCACAATGCGGCCGAAATCCAAAAGTGCGGCCAAAATTCGAAGTTTTGATATAATGATTCGAAATTTCGTACCAGGGGGTTTTCGGGGTCACTAATTACTAATCCGCTGTCAGAATTGCAAAATTCAAAATGGCGGATCCAGTATGGGGCTGGTAAATTTCGAGCTTTTTAATTGGATTTCTTAGAAAGATTTTTAGTATGCAGTTTTATAGCCCATTAAATTTTAGTGTAACAAAGTCCAAGTTTGAAGCAGCTAGGACTTACCGTTGATTTGTGACAATTTTTTTTGTTGACGGTGCCAGTCGTTTTCTTCCATACGAAGTTTATTCGATGATATGAAGAAACTGAGCAACACCTTCAACAAAAAAAAATTCTAAAATCAACCGTAAGTCCCAGCTACTTTAAGCGTGACTTTGTTATACTTAAGTTGAATGGGCTACAAAACTGCATAGTCAAAATCTATCTGTGAAATCTAATTAAAAAGCTGGACATTTTTACATACAGGTGAAACTAATTTGTATAAGCGTGTTAAAAAAATATATATAAGAGGCAGAGATGTGTTACTGTTGCATTTAATAACTCAATTTTTTTTTAAATAAACGAAAAAATACCTATACATTTTTATTTCCTAAAAATTTCTGTTACAGTATTTCTTTTCACAAGTTTTGTAACATATTTTACTAACCTTCAGACGTAGAATCCATTTGGTTTTGTTTGGTTTCCTATGCTCTAACTACTTTTATACGTTAATAACTTTTCGCTTTTTATTACAAAAATGTTGTGCTTGGCAGAAGGTCTCACTAGAAATGAATATAAAAGCAGGGCTTAGGGTGCAGGTCTTTACAGTGAACAGTTTTCGCTTCGTACATGATCCTTTTAGCAAACTCAATGTCAGAAAAGGCCTGTCTAGAAACTAGATTTTCTCGAATTATGACCGCACTTTTGGTATTCGGCCGCACTACACTGTGCGTCTTCTTGAAGATGCAAAAAAAAATCGCCATTTGGATTTGCTCGAGCGCGTCAGATTTTCATACAGAACGTTCATCTCGATGCCCTTGTCGTCCTGTTCCATAATGTGACGATTATCTGGAAGGGATTTCTTAATCTGACGGTTTAAAAAAATAATTTAGATTCTGAGATGTACAGTCAACCAAACATATGTTATTGTAAACACTTATTATTTTATCCGTGCAACTATTATTATACAGCAAGTCCGGTTCGACTTTTTCGTCAATTTCTTCTATGTTTTCTAACCGATTTGAGAAATAAAAAACCGATTTGAGATCAAATTCGAGTCAATACACTTTTGAAATTCAGAGCGTATTGAAATTTGGTTTATGCATCCGCTTTGAATCACAGCGAACTGGGTCAAAGCGCTTTATGTGTCGGTATAAACAATTAGTTAATAAAGTTTCAAAGGTTGTATTTCATGTAACACCACCAGTGCTTTGATCGCCCAGGATTGCGTAAAAAGTAATTTTTAATTGATATGTGCTACTAATTTTTCTTAATATAATTTTAATCTAATACTCCTTCGATTTATGACTATTTCAATCCTAATTCAAAATATTTTGAAACTGGGATTAAAGTAATCGTAATCGAAGATGCACTTAATTATACATGTAATGTCATCGCCCAGCCCAAATTTATATAAAGGTTTTGATTCGCATATGTACATATACAGCGGTGCAACACACATCTCGATCGATAAACCAACCGACTTTGCTTCCGCGGAACACCGCACGTATATCAACTTTTCTAAAGCAGAAAACACCTTCACTGCGCTCCCCACACCAGCGGGGCTGTCACCGCTGCTGCAGCTCGCTTCGTACCGCCAGGATGCATAACGGACCCACGTCCAAATTTCCCTGCTGAAGCGGCTGTTCTAGCCGATGAGCGTGACAGCCTTCGCCAGGCCGATCCCGGAGATCCCCGTATCAGGGATCTCAACGCGGAGATTCGGCAACTAGTGAACGTACATAAGGGGAACAAGTGGGAAGAGCATCTGAAGACCTGTAACTTCACCTCTGGTGTGAGTAAGCTTTGGTCAACCTTGAAGCTTTGGTCAACCGACGAAGCATGACGACAGGGTCGAAATTTCTTTCGGCGACCATGCTTCGTCGGACCCGGAGCGATGCGCGAACTATTTTAGCAGGCAGTGCATACTGCATCCTCCGGCGGACAAAGCCAAGCGTCGAGTGACCAGAAGGCTGCACAAACTGCCAACAACTTGTGCCCCCTTGCTTTCACTTGCGGTGAAGTTCAGGTGGCTATCGGGAAGGCGAAAGCCTCCAAAGCCATGGGTCCCGACGGAATATGCATGCTGATGCTGAAAAATTTGGGTCCTGCGGGAGTAGCGTACCTAACGGAGGTCCTCAATATGTCAATGGCCACTCTCATCATCCCAGACTGCTCAAACCGGGGAAACCAGCCAACAAAGGAGATTCGTATCGTCCGACAACTCTCCTTTCCCCTGTAGCGAAGACACTTGAGGCCTTGCTGCTCCCGTATTTCACGATCAACCTGACCCCAGCGAAGCATCAGCATGGTTTCCGTAAAGTGCACAGTACAACAACAGCACTTAACGCCATAAACACTCAGATAACTCGTGGCCTTAACTGTAACCGTCCCTGTGAGAGAACGATTCTAGTAGCGTTGGACCTGTCAAAGGCGTTTGATACTGTCAGCCATTCCACGCTCCTAGAAGATATAGAGGCTTCCTCTCCCACAGAGGCTCAAACGGTGGTCGGCAAATTATCTGAGTGGTCGACACTCGTCGGTAATGTTTAGAGACAAATCGAGCAAACTCAGAAAAATAAAACAGGTGGTTCAAAAGGGCGGTGTCCTTTCCCCGCTACTGTTTAACTTTTATATTTCAAAGCTCCCTCAACCACCAGGGGGAGTCTCGATTGTCTCTTTCGCCGACGATTGCTCGATTATGGCGACTAGGAATGGAATTGATGACTTGTGTTCGAAAGTAAACGGGTATCTCTCCGAGCTTTCTCGCTTCTTCACTGCAAAGAGCCTAGCCCTCTCCCCTACGAAATCCTCTGCGACCTTGTTCACCACCTGGACGTAGGAGGTCAGGCGGCCGCTGGGAATTCACGTCGATGATACACCAATTCCGACGGTGAATAACCCCAAAATACTCGGAGTAACATTCGACAGTCTATTCTCCTTCTCTGCGCACGCAACCGCTATTGCCAATAAAGTACAGAGCCACAACAAGGTCCTCAAGTCGCTAGCCGGCAGTACTTGGGACAAAGACAAAGAAACGTTGCTGGCAACATACAAGGCAATAGGCCGGCCGGTTTTAAATTACGCAGCACCAGTGTGGTCGCCGGGGACTAGTAGGATGCATTGGATGAAGCTACAGACGACTCAAAACACCGTACTTAGGACAGCGACTGGATGCCTTCTGATGTCGCCAGAACACCACCTGCATGGCGAGGCGAAAATGCTCCCAGTCAAGGAGCATAACATAATGCTCTGCAAGCAGTTTTTGGTTGGGAGCCAGAGACGTGGGCGCCCAAACAGACAGCTGCTTGCAGAGGAGCCCTCGCCTAGGCACGTCAGGAGGCATCTCTACTGACGGACGAAGTCCAGAGGTTCATTAAGCAACCTCTGAACCAGTCAGCATACCGAGAGGCCCTGAACGGCACTCACAGGGAGTCAGTCTCGAGTTATGTAGACTCCAGACCTGTCAATGCCGTTCTAGGCACGCAACCACCGGACATTGACGAGACGGAGCTTCATCTGCCTCGGGAGACAAGAACCACAATAGCCCAACGCTCTGTCTACTGCAGCAGGTTAAACTCATACCTGAGCAGACTAAACGCGGATGTGCCAAATGAGTGTCCGGCATGCGCAGAGACCCCTCACGACTCGAAACATCTCTTCGCATGCCCGGAAAACCCAACAACCCTAACGCCTTTGTCCCTGTGGACCGACCCTATGGAGGCTGCACGCTTCTTAGGGCTGCCGTTAGTGGAACTTGACGACAACGACTAAGATATTAACCGACCCGGGCGGGGTTGTTGTAGCCGCTACAACAACAACAACGAGCCTTTAGTGAGAGTTTGTTTGGATTAATTCTCACATTTCACTCGCAACTGGTATCATTTGCAAGCATTTGGTCCGCTGGGTATACTTACAGTCATATGATTGTGACAAATAATATGAACGGTGTCAAATATTAAGCACCCTGTTTGGCATTGTTGTACGATTTCTGCTAGTCTGTCTTCCCACGTTATTCGCACACCTACAACATCATACACTGAAAGTTGTCTGACAGCATTCTTGTGAGAGGACCAGCACTTGCAGTTTTAATCTTTTGACAGGATCAAGCTGAAATCAATACATTTTGTAATTTGCTATTATATAAAATAAAGTTGCATTAAGTTAAGTTGAAACGTTAATTGCATAAATCTGACGGATTTATTAATGGCGACGAGGATGGGATTATCCCCATCACATTAAAATTCTGTTTCAACAACGCGTGACTTTGGCAAGCGACACAAAAACTACGTGCAGATATTGAGAGCGGCTACAAGTCAGCCAGTGAAGGTGACCCTTTTGACCGCTACACGACTTAATTTTCGGGCAACCTTTTGACATTCAAAGTCAAGTACGTGTACTGGGAATTCGCACAATCATTCAATTCCTCGTTGCATCGAGTGTCAATGCCAATTAAGCTGGAAGAAGAAGCTGCTTTGGAACGAGATTTGTCAAGGGAAGACTCAGCATCCAGTTCAAGAGGAATTTCGGATTTACCATCGAACTCTGCAATGACTTCAGTAGGAACATTAGAGCCTTTTGACATAAGTCATCCGGAGAATTGGTCCACATACTACGCTAGGTTCAAGTTGTTCCTTCAGGCCAATCACATACGGACAGCTGAGCGTCAAAGGGCGATTTTTTAACACTAGCCGGTGCGCCGCTTTATAACCTGCTGTCGTCATTGGCATCCCCCCAAGAAGGTGAGTGACCTTCAAATTTCGGAAATTCAAGCAGTATTAACGAATCATTTTTCCCCTCGTCCATCGGAATTTGCATAATTTTACAAATTCCACAAGCGCGATCAAATGCCAAATGAAACCTTTGCGGAATATGTAGCCGCCCTGAGAAAGCTTGCGGTCGATTGCAATTTTGGCGGTGCTTTAGATCGCATGCTGAGTGACTGTTTGGTGTGCGGTTTGCGCGACGAATCCCTTAAACGAAACCTCCTCGCGGAGTCTGACCTCCAACTGCAGAAGGTCATAGAACGGGCTACATGCTACATGGTGCAAATGCTCGATCTCAGTGCTCTCATAGGGAAACAATCTGTTCTGCATGTGGTGTCAAGGGCCATTTGCAAGGGAACTGCCGGCCAGTCAATGCAGGTGCGGAACATACGAAAGCTACGGACAAAAATCGACACCAAGGTGGTAAGTCGAAACCACAGCCGATCAATCAGATTTTAATCTCACGGAGTCGTAAGAAATCTACCACCATATACATCAACCAAAAACCATGTAAGTTTGAAGTGGATTTAGGTTCAGATTATACTATAGTATCTTCTAAAACATTCGACCAATTAAGGCAGGGGGTTAAGCCGTTGCTATACGAGTGCGGTCTTGAGTTGAGGGATTTTCAACATAATGGTGTACTTATCAGAGGTGTGTTAGATGTTGACATTGAGTACAACAAACGCCTAATCAAAGACTTACCACTTATCATTGTAAATGGTAGCCAAAGCAACGTGCTGGGTTGTAATTGGTTTGATGCGCTGGGCATAAGCGTGCAGGGAGTGTTGGCAATCAAACACATTTTAGGCAAATTTGAGCATCTTTTTTCAAAAGAACTTGGCAAATTCAGAGGGGAAC
>NW_023458564.1:19957268-19957402 GCF_013731165.1 Rhagoletis pomonella | reverse complement strand
GTATGGGAAACAACAACACCCCAGTTTTACGATTAGAAAACCTCTTAAAATGTAGACGTCTACATTTTGAGACCAGGGATGCCGTTTGGATCTAAATAGATCCAATTGGATACATTTTTAGACGAATTTTTGCG
>NW_023458564.1:19953737-19957258 GCF_013731165.1 Rhagoletis pomonella | reverse complement strand
AAAAAAATTTTGTTTATTTGCGCATATTGAGAGAGGTAACCAGTACGCCGTGTAATAAAATTAATCATTGCTTGTTTACTTTTACATAACGAATTTGTCGCAAGAGCAAAATTACACATAAAATGTTTAAAATAAAGCTATGTTTATTATTAGTAGGATATACAAATTTTTTGCAATTTTAAACATTCTATATATGTGTATATTTTAAATATCTCAAGTTCAAAATCAAATACTGAACATCCTATACGTATATTTATACAGATTCTTGTTGAAAAATAGATACTTTTCCGTAGTAGTTTTACATGCTCTTTTTAGAGTGTACTTGCTATTTATTATATTTACTTTGCAAAATACTTATACACAAAAAATGTACTTTATAAATTGAAATTTCAAATGTTTGATTTTATGCACATGTACTCCAAGTCCTTAGGATGGGTTAAATTATGTCTTTTTCATGAAAATGTTTGGTTTTCTTACAAATTATGAGATGTATATGTAAAAAAAGAAAATTGGATACATTTGGATACATTTTTGGCTTGGTCAGGGATACATTTTCTTGAGACGGCGCGGCAACACTGTTTGAGACACTATTTGGAACGAACTGTTAACAGCCCAACTATTTGGAACGAACTGTGAACAGCCCAATTGAATTTAGTATTTTTTGCAACTTTAAATAGTTGCGTTCCAGATGCTTCACGATATTCACAATTTGCAGGAACAGCTGTTTTCTCCATTAATAAACCTTATGGACGGCCAAACCTCAGAAGCTAAGATCTTATCATAGAAAGCAGGAACTACACCAAATTTCAGGTTCACACTCCGAAGCTTAGTCAAATCTGTGCCCATTTTTACAAGTTTATTGCAGGCTAGATGTTTAATGTCAATACCCGTTTGTTTTGAGACATATTCGATAACGCTTTGCTCCGAGATTTCAGGGTTAAAAGAGGAGAGATTGACCCATTTCTTCTTTACTATAACATCAAGTTCACTGTTTACATTGCATCCAAGAATAACATTATTCCGCTTCTTGACCTTTCTATGAGGCACTTTAGTCCAATTACCTTTGTCACCACCAGGGCTACGAAGCAAAGGAGCACAAGAAGTATCAATTGTTTGAGTTGAGAAATTTTCCATAGGGATTAAATTCGGTTGCATTATTGATGTAGCGTGAATGTGTGTGAATGACGACAGGGTCATTCTTCGTTGGATTGGACAGTGACCTCACGATTGACCAACGCTTACTCACAACAGTTGAGATGCTCTTCCCACTTCTTCCGCTTATGTACCTTCACTAGTTGCCGAATCTCCGCGTTGAGATCCCTGATACGGGAATCTCCGGGATTGGCCTGACGAAGGCTATCACGCTCATCGGCTAAAACAGCCGCTCTAGCAGGGAAATTTGGACGTGGGTCCGTTATGCATCCTGCCGGTACGAAGCGAGCTGCAGCAGCGGTGACAGCCCTGCGGAACTTAAGTTCACCAAGGTGGACGTCGGTTGGTGTTGGGAGCGCAGCTAAGGTGTTTTCAGTAAATTCCGCGAAAAAGAAAAGTTGATATAGGTCTGGTTGTTCCGCGGAAGCAAAGTCGGTTGGTTTATCGATCGAGATGACTATGAGCAGATGGTCTGATGCCGAAGTCAGCATAGGTCGCCATGATACGCTGTTTATCAGACCAGCAGCAGCTGCCCATAATCCTGGTGGGTGCGTCGTCGTTCATTGTGCAGAATGTCGAATCGTCTGTCTGCTCAGCCAAGTCTGTTCCCCTACGATCATTTGACAGGCTTGAGTGCCAAAGATCGTGGTGCGCATTAAAGTCACCTAAATACTACCATACGGTTTTCACCTCTGAGGAGCGCACCTATATCAGGGTGATATCCTGCCGGGCAGCAGGTGACAGGGGGTATGTACACATTAAATATTTCGAGCTCATCATCGCCTGACCGGATAGCAATGCCCTGACTTTCTAGAGTGGTATCCCTGCGGTCGATGCCTGCTCCAATAAGACGATACTGCACGGTGTGGTGCGTGATGAACGCTAAGCCACCACCATTATCTCGCTCGACGGTGCACCTTGTAGCCGGCACAATACAACAATGTTGAATTGCTACTTCGTCTCTTGGACCGCAGCTATCAATATTCCACGCCTTCCCATGAAGACGGTTATCTCCTCGATCTTGTTCTGAAGCCCGTTACAGTTAAATTGAAGAAGCTTCATGTCGTACGGGAGACGTGTAGTAACGCGGGGTGTGAGAGATGTGTGTGGCCTAGACGCCATTGGCTGTGTGCGTTGCTGTGGTGGTTGCCGCCCTGTGGTGGTAGTGGGTGGCGTCGCAGTTGGGGGTTGCGACCGTGCAGGGCAATACGGGCCCTTGAAGTTCCTCGTCCAATCTCGCGTGGTCCGCAGACCTGAACATGCCCTAAAGTGGCACCAGCCAAGGCAGGTGTTGCACTTGACTGATTTCACATTACGGAATATCCTGGTCTGACATACCGTGCAGATTGTAGGAGGAACCAGGAGTGGTTGGCGGCGGCGTGTGGGTGGTGGTGCGGTTGTGTATGTGCTGTGGTCTGTCGTGGTTGTGGTGCATTGTGTTGTTATGTTGTGGTGTTTCGTGTGGAGCTGCTCAGGTGGACTGGGGTTAGCCGTGGAGGCTGCTCTATTTGAGCAGCAGTGGGCCACAAACGACGTGGTCCACTGCCGATGTGTCCGTAATCCTGAGCAGACTCTGAGGTGACTCCACCCCTCGCAAGCATTGCACTTGACTGAGGTGGAGTTGTGGTGTAGTCGTCTCTGGCATACACAGCAAGTGTCGGTTTCTGGCCCTGGGTATGACTCAATGCCAGCCCTGAGCAGAAGAATACGAGCCCTATGGACGAACAACTTCTGAGATACTTCGCCGACCTAAACGGGGTTAGATCGCCGAAACAACAGCGCTTGGTCGGGTAAAACCCGAGTCATTCCGGTGCGTAGAACCGGCTGTCGCGGGAATGTATTTTATTATTGCTTCCGTTTTGTGTTTTTTTGGCATTTTTTTGTTATATATGGCAGCACCGACATGGCAGTTCAATTGGTGTACAAAGGAAAAAGTGAGATTTGGGGTGTTCACAGTTCGTTCCAAATTGTGTCTCAAATTGTAGACGTCTACAAACGTCAAACTGTGAGCACTCCTTTCTAGCTTCGTCGCAAAACTTTACTGGTGTTGCCAGACAATTCTTCTTTGCGTCCATTTTTTATATGTCGCCAAAGGCGGTAAACGTCCCCAATAAATTAAAAAAATATTATTGGTATTACCATAATGCAACCCTGCTGCGAGGTTGCAAAATGTAGACGCGTAAAAAACATACCTTTGAGTGTGATAAAATGTAGACGGCGTCGTTTTCCAATTTTGTATGGGAAACAACAACACCCCAGTTTTACGATTAGAAAACCTCTTAAAATGTAGACGTCTACATTTTGAGACCAGGGATGCCGTTTGGATCTAAATAGATCCAATTGGATACATTTTTAGACGAATTTTTGCG
>NW_023458564.1:19946926-19953637 GCF_013731165.1 Rhagoletis pomonella | reverse complement strand
GTTTTGGGTTCAGGTGACTAAGTCGACTAACTCTCTGGTAAAATTTTCGGGCATTCATCCTGTCGGCCAGCATTTCAAGCTCTTCGCACTCACGTAGTTTTATAGCCCATTTATGTAAGTATGTGCATATGCGAATCAAAACCTTTATCTAAATTTGAGCTGGGCGATGAAATTACATGTATAATTAAGTGCGTCTTCGATTACAATTACTTTAATCCCAGTTTCAAAATAGTTTGAATTAGGATTGAAATAATCGTAAATCGAAGGAGTATTCGATTAAATTATATTAAGAAAAATTAGTAGCACATATCAATTTAAAATTACTTTTTTAACTGTGAATGTGTGAATTTTACTAATTTCTTAGCTAAAATCACTAGGCATAAGAATTTGTAGGCATGTAAGAAAAACACGCATTTTTCAGATAATTTTGAATTCGGTAACCTTAAGTTTACTTGAAAAATGTTAAACTCCGCTCCCTTCTTGCTCACTCTTTATATATTATCTTATAGTATCACGCAATCATGGGCGACCAAAGCACTCGCGGTGTTACATGAAATACAACCTTAGAAACTTTACTAACTAATTGTTTATACCGACACATAAAGCGCTTTGACCCAGTTCGCTGTTATTCAATATTTCAATACGCTCTGATTTTCAAAAGTGTATTGATTCGAATTTGATTTCAAACCGGTCTTTTATTTCTCAAATCGGTTAGAACACTTAGAAGAAATTCACGACCAAGTCGAACCGGACTTGCTGCATGATAATAGTTGCACGGAAAAATAATAAGCGTTTACAATAATATATATTTGGTTGACTGTGCATCTCAGAAACGAAATTATTTTTTTAAACCGTCAGATTAAGAAAACCCCTCCAGATAATCATTAGATTATGGAACAGGACGACAAGGGCATGGAGATGATCCTTCTGTATGAAAATCTGCCGGGCTCGAGTAAATCCAAAGGAGGATTTTTTTTTTTCATCTTCAAGAAATCTGGCAACGTTCGTACTGTGCGGTCACTTAAACTTTCGCTTGAAAGAATTTCCAAAGTTTAACTCGTTTACAAAGTGCTAAGCAGTTCTAATTTGTGTTATTCACACCGTAAAAAGTTTACTGAAGCCAAATTCCAATAAATTGACTTGATTTAGTCATAAAGTGCGTTGATTGAAAAGTTTTATTTAGTCGGCCTTCGTGCATATTTGCCTGTTTTGGTGCATTATTGTTGCTTTTGCGTGAGAGTGTAAGGAATATCGCATTTGTTTGTTCATTTTGCTTTCTTTCGCGCTTTACACACACCTTTGTTTATCATCGACAGTCGCTTTCTTGGTGACAGCTGATTGTGTTAACTCAGTGGCTTTAAAACTGTTAAGTTCAGCACGGTTTCTAACCATTGAACTTCACTAAATAAGACCACTAGCTATTAAACTGCCAATTACTGTGAGCTTGAAACGTTTTCGTACAATACATTCCTAATTTCGCTATTTTTATTCTTTTTTAATAAAATTCGCTAAAAATGTCCTGTCTGTTCGAAAAATGTAATGTAAAAGCCGGTTCGGACCGTTTTGTGGCGTGCTGGCTTTGCGATGAACTGTCTCATTTAAAGTGTGCTGGTATTAATGGGAGAGTTCTGGATATGATTATTGGAGACAATGGACTTCGCTGGTCATGTCCAAAGTGTAAAAAAACTGTTGTGGATCTCTGTAAACTATTTAGAACCGCTAGAAATGGATTTTCGGAGATAAGCAAAGAGCTAAAACTGCTCAACGAGAAGTTCAAGAAGTATGAGGATGAATTCAAAGAATTTAAATTATTAGATACTTCCTCCTCCTCTCCTTCTCCTGGAAAAGGTCTTAAGAGACGTAGGAGAGGCGTGGAAAATATTGTGTTGAATCCCATCACTGTGGACCTGGATCTTCCGCAGAACCGCCCACTTTTGACTCCAGCTATGAACAAAGAACTCATAAGCTTTAACACACCGATTCCTCGGCTGACTGAATCTCCCCAACCACGTCCTTCTTCTACTGGAGCCTCACTAAATTCCTGTTCAACAGCTTCATCTCAACCCTCCACCACATCTGAAGCCATCTCCGATTGCGTCAACACCGTTCCAATGCAAGTAGTCGTTGCTCCTTCCAAAAACTCCACAACTACATCTCAACCCCCTACCACATCCGAAGCCATCGTTGCTCCTTCCAAAAAGTTGACAGCTGTTCCGCAACCCCCTGTTCCGCAACCCCCTACCACATCTGAAACCGTTTCCGATTGCGTTAACCCCGTCCCGAGGGATTTAATCGTTGTCCCTTCCAAAAAATCGGTCTTTATATCTAGGTTTTCAAAAGATACCACTGTCGATGAAGTGAAGGGGTATTTAACTTCCAGGCTGATAGCAAATGAGTTGCATGTACGCAAGTTCAGATTCTCGTATGAAAGAAGCATTTCTTCTTTTAAAATAGACATATCCGAAGACTGCTTTGATAGAGTAATGAGCCCATCTTTTTGGCCAAGCGGTGCCTTCATTCGCGAATTTGAATTTAGATCTAGACCGCAAGGGCAAAATTTGGCTCAACTTCCGCTTTCCACCTCGGCATCAAAAAACTAATAAGTAACCTCACCATTAGCATTTACTACCAAAATGTGAGAGGTTTGAACACAAAGCTATCAAGGTTACACTTGCAGTCCTATGATTTTGACTTCAAAGTACTGGTGTTTACTGAAACCTGGCTCAAGCCGAATGTGTTCAACTCGGAAATTTTGTGTCCTAAGTATGAAGTGTTTCGAAACGACCGTTTAAATAAAAAAGGTGGAGGCGTCTTAATCGCTGTCCAGACTGACCTTTCTTCTGAAGAAATTGAGTTCACTGACACCGATGAAGTTGAATTCCTCTGCGTTCGAATAAGATATCATTCTATTAGCGTTTATCTTGTTGCTGCTTATATACCACCTAACTCGAGCCTTTCTGTTTATTTAAAACACTCCTCCTTACTGCTCTCTCTACATGCCATGGTGAAGCCCTCCGATACTGTTATTGTCCTGGGTGACTTCAATCTTGCGGGTGTTTCTTGGGATCTAATAGATGGTATTCTAGTACCAAATTCCTCTCGTGATCTCTTCAATCAATTTTTGAACGATCTGTCAGATCTTAGTCTTTACCAGATCAACTCTGTTAGTAATAACTTAGGTAAATGTCTGGATTTAGTTTTTGTGGACGATGTTTCCAACGTCACAATAGCCCCTAGCTATGCTTTGATTACCCCTGTTGATTCTCACCACCCACCACTAGAATTGTCCTTGATAAATTCACGCAACTCATGTTGCTTTATCAGTAAAAAATCAAGAGCGGAGCGTTACTCATTTAAAACAGCAGATTATAATAAACTTAGGTTAGAGATATCGAAGATAACTTGGCCCCAGTATGATGGGAATGCTGAAGATAGTGCCTTACATTTTAGCAATTCCTTACGCCACATTTTCAGTAAAATCATTCCTCTTGTTAAGGAAGCTAACGTAACGTCTAACGCGCAGTGGTTTACTGGCGAATTGAAACGCTTAAAAAATCAAAAATCCAAAGCTTTTAAGCTTTTTAAAAAATCTGGCTTGTCTTCTCACTACTCCGCGTACTCCATTCTTAGGCATAAATACAATGTATTGAACAAAAAGTGTTACAATAATTATATTAACAGGGTTCGACTCAATATAGTTTCTAATCCCAAATCGTTTTACGCATTTGTGAACACTAAGCGTAAGACTAACGGTTATCCCTCAACATTGAAGTTAAATGACTTAGTTTCCAGTGACGAAAATATTATTGCCGATATGTTTGCTGGTTTCTTCGAGTCAAACTACTCTGCCAGTTCTACATCTTCCCAACTGAATTCGAATCTATCTAGCTACCCATTCGATCTGCCATCATTTGATTGTATCCGAATTCCATCGATATCTGCTGCGGACGTCCTCATTCATTTGAATTGTTTGAAAATTTCATATACAGCTGGCCCAGACGGTATACCCACAAGTGTTCTTAAAAGTTGTGCAGAGTATTTGTATAAGCCTCTGGCAAATATTTTTAATGCTTCCCTAAAACAGGGTGTCTTCCCATCTTCCTGGAAGGATTCGTTTATCTTGCCACTTTATAAAAATGGAAGTAGGACTAACATCGTAAACTATAGAGGAATTGCGAAGCTTTGTGCTATTGCTAAAGTTTTTGAGGCAATCGTTACGGAAGAACTATCTCACTCTATTACTTCTGCTATTGATCTATCGCAACACGGTTTTTGCAAAGGTAAATCAACTGTATCCAATCTTCTTGAATTCACTACTTATGTGTCTAATGGGTTTAAAAACAATCTTCGAACGGACGTGATTTACACTGATTTCAGCAAGGCATTTGACAAGGTATCTCATTCAACCCTTATATATAAACTTGATCGAATTGGCTTCCCTCCTATTCTTCTCAGCTGGCTTTCTTCTTACTTAGTGGATAGGAAACAAAGAGTAATTTTTAAAAATTGTACCTCCCGGCCAATACATGTCACATCCGGCGTACCTCAGGGCAGCCATATTGGTCCCGTCTTGTTTATTTTATTTATAAATGACCTTCCTAAGGTGTTGAATTACTCGAAATGCTTAATGTACGCTGATGATGTTAAGCTCTTTAAGTACATTAGTACTGCAGAAGATAGGGAGCATTTGCAAGCTGACCTAACCTGCATTTTCGAATGGTGTGAAGCAAATTCCATGTCACTAAATTTGAAAAAGTGTAAATTCATGACCTTCTCTAGAAAATCGTTCTATCCAAATTCGTATATGATATCTGACCACAATGTTGAGCAAGTGACCAATTTCATTGACCTAGGTGTAACTATGGATCCGAAACTAGAATTCAAGTCTCACATAAACTCCTGCGTGATTAGGGCTAGAGGATTGTTGGCTTTTCTTAAGCGCTGGGCCAAGGAGTTCAACGATCCTTATGTCACTAAAGTTCTCTTTACCTCTCTAGTTAGACCGATTTTGGAGTATGCATCTATAGTATGGAATCCTAGCTATCAAATTCATAGTGACAGACTCGAATCAGTGCAGAAACAGTTCCTGTTATTTGCCCTCAAAAATTTATGTTGGGACTCGTCTAAAAATCTCCCACCCTACAAGGATCGCCTGAAGCTTATAGATTTGCCGACGCTTCAGAGTCGTAGAGAGATGCTTGGTGTTCTTTTTTTTAATTAAATTAATGAACGGGATGGTCAGTAGTCCCTTTTTACTGAGTGAGATAAATTTTTGTATTCCTACAAGACCCACGAGACATTTTAAACCTATTGTGTTGAGTATTTGTAAATCAAACTTTGAAATGCATGATGCTTTTCGGTGCTTATGCCAAGATTTTAACAAGCATTATGATTGCATCGACATATCTGAATCGCTTTTTGTAATAAAGAAAACATTGCTCAACAAGTTAACTAAATAAACTAATATCTGCAACCGTGAACGAAAAAATTACACAATATCTATGACTGCTTAGTACAATTGTAACGGCTTCGTATATTTCCGCGACCGCGTAGGACAATAGGAGCAGGGATCGGAAACTCGGCCTTTCCGACCTCGCCCAACAGTTCGTCTATAGCGTGGAGCGGAAACTAGGACTTTCCGCCTGCCTCACTTACAAAGTAACGACTACGGGAACATGGATCGGAAGCTCGGCCTTTCCGACCATGATCAACGGCCTGTGAACAGGGCGGAGCGGAAACTAGGTCTTTCCGCCCGCCGCACACAAAAGTAGACTGGAGACAAGGCCTCGCCAGCTACCCAAATTGCTATTGAATATCATTGTTATCTTTACAAGTTAATATTTATAATTATTTCACTCTGTAATGTATCACACATACTTAAATATTCTAACTCTTTTTATCTCAACTGTCTGTAAGAAAACATTTTTCTGTAGACTAAATAAATAAATAAAATAAATAAATAAAAAGAAGACGCCACGAGCTTGCGTCATATCTGAATCGTCAGATTATTGAATGGGAGGTTCATTCGGATCCATTTAACATCCCTTGTGAATATCTGACGCGCTCGAGTAAATTTTTTTGTCCCCCATTTTGGACCCTTCCGTGCGCCCATCCCCACCATGCAAACCGGCAGATTAGCATATTTCCGTCATGATAAACACGTTTGATTTATTCACTATCAACATCTGACGTGCTCGAGTAAATCCATGTAACTGTTTTTTTTTTTACAATTTTGGAAGCCTGTACATCCTCTACCCACCATTGGATAGAGAAACATCACATGACCTTTTTTTTCTTCCCATCATATCATCTTCAAAATCCAGTAGGTCAAAATGACGCTCGAGTAAATCCCGATTTAGCATCGTGGCCTCCCCTACTATCACATTTAGTATTGTTATACTTTGGGTATTTTCCAAATCTACATTCGCGCCACTACAATGTTGTAAATGCATTCATGTATGTATGTACACTAGGGTGGTCCAAAAACAGTAAAGTCGGTTCTATATCGAAAAAAGTACACCCCTATTTTTTTATTTTGAAATCAAAAAGTATTTAGAGGTCGCTCAAAGTTTTCCATGTATTTTATATGGGAAAAATAAAAGTTTTCGCATAAATGGTATAGAATTCTTGAAAATCAATATTTTTCGATCGGAAAACCCTGGTTCTGTTCAGGATACTTTCAATAATAATACCCAATTGTTTATTTAACCA
>NW_023458564.1:19944944-19946826 GCF_013731165.1 Rhagoletis pomonella | reverse complement strand
AAAAAAAAACATAAGCTAAGAGTAAATGAATAAAACATTAAAATAACATGTATAAGGCAACAGTAATACTGCGTGTTAGCAGAGACCTTTGAGATCATCATGTGTGCTGACTTTGACTGCCGCTGAGTCCCTTGAAGTTTTAATGAAAACGTCACCACGTAAAGTAAACACAGAAGCCAGATTTCCAACTCTCTTTATTCGGATATGTATAGATTTTAATAATTATTTAGTGATATTTCAGCCAAATCAGTGTTGTACAAATGACATGTAAACAAACCGACTGACGTTTTTACAGGAAATAGTGCTTTTTGCGTTCCCGTGCCCTTCTGCATCTGTTCTCCTTTTACTCTCACTTGAGAGAGAAAAATTGTAGTTTGACAGTTCCACAGATTTTAGTCCGAAGTTCAAAGGAACATACTATTTTCCACCAAAACTAATTTACAACTAAATAGATTTGCCTTCTTTTGCTTTTATTTATCATTGCTGTTATTTACTTTAATTTAATATTATTTTTAAATTTGATTTATTCTCAATATGACTTCCTTTTGTTGATTTTATTTTAGTTATTTATATTAATTTACTTCAATTTTATTTTATTTTATTCAATATAATTTGGTTCAATTTAATTTAATTTAACTGGTTTTAATTTAATTTGCGTTAATTTGATTTTATAGATTTTTCTTAATTTCTATTTAGATTCTTAAATTTTATTTTAATTTGTAGTTTTATAAATTATACTTTATTTTATCAATTTAGCTCGATTCAATTAAATTTATCTAGGCTTATGCAATACCGATTTCACGCTCCCTCTAGTATCGATTCAATCACTTTATACTTTAATTTGTTTAACCACAGTACTTCCCTTAAACTAGTTTTAGGTCACTTTACTTTTCATAATTTTTAGTTTATTTAATTTGAAACAAAATAAAAATTTCAAAATTTTTTTTTTTAACCCGTAACTGATTCCGATTAAACGGCACCAACACAAATCTTATATATTTTTTTTATGTTTTTATTTTACACAAATTTATTTCCCGAACTTTCCACGTCACGTTCACACCATTTGAAGCAGACTTTTGGTTTGATTTTACACTTCAGTTATTTGAAACAAAGGGCGTGCGTGGATCGGGGAACGCTGGTGAATGATATTTTTACTATGGTGAGACAGTTAGCCAATCTGCTGTGTGAAATTAAATCATTTTTGATAGCAGTAAATTTTTAACAACCGCAGAAGGAATACTATAAATTTAAGAGAAATAAATATTAAAAAAAAAACATGTACCATCATTGATTGCAACTCATCAATTTAAGCTTTTGATCAATTTAATTTGAATCAATTAAAGCTTTTAAAACATTAATTAAATTCATTTACAAGAAATATTTAATATAGTGTAATACTTCTTAGTTTTGGCCACCACCAAAAACTCCATTTTCTAATATTTTATTGTTTTTGCTTAAATTTGGGGCAGAAAAATTATACACATCACCAATCTTTGCAGTTGTCAAAATTTTCTATACATTTGCCAAAAATTTCACTAACCTCGAGAGCTAGTATGAGCCAAGGATGACACGAAGTCTGGAGAGTCTTCAGAAGAGGAAGAAGGGTCCGATGAAGAATCTTGGCACTCATCATCATCCTAAAATAGTTTTTTACACAAATTTTGTTTTAGAATTCAATTACACATTTATTATCCATTGCTTTACAAGATAAAATTGATTATTTCCATCATTTTCTTTGTAACTTATATCTCAAGGAAGTCCATACGCATTTTAACAATAAAAACAAATTTTTGAGCAACATTATAAAAAAAAAATTGTCTGTTATTCCCTTAGTTAAAGTTGAATTTAATTTTTAAACAGGTGGTAACCCTGCCGCATGTTG
>NW_023458564.1:19944661-19944844 GCF_013731165.1 Rhagoletis pomonella | reverse complement strand
AAACTGGTTCCCCTCTGAATTTGCCAAGTTCTTTTGAAAAAAGATGCATGCCGATCTTGTCAAAATTACAACAAACACGTCGCTACTGACAACACCTTGTTATTATTCCACCATGGGTTTACCTGATATATTTCATATAGACATTCCTTATGACAGAAACGAGGTTGATATAAATGACGTTCT
>NW_023458564.1:19943662-19944651 GCF_013731165.1 Rhagoletis pomonella | reverse complement strand
TATAAGAAACACAACTCTGTAATAGAAACACAACCCTGTAAAACTAAGAAAGAAAGAAAGAAGAGAGAAAATGAATAAAGAAAGAAGATGGCTGATTTCCGGTCGGCGATTATTCTTCGTGACTTAAATCGATCAACAAGTGTTTAATTAAATCTTTGAACATCGTCGATAATTGGAAGAGGAAATAGTAATTTACAGGTGTGTACTCCAAATTTGCACTTATCCCGGCGAAGATGTAAACCTGATTTATCGAATCGAGATAGCACTTCATTTAGACGCTCAGATAGTTCAGTCTCTGTTCCGCCCATGATGACTATTTAGGTATATTAAAAAATATTTAATTTTCGTTTTTTTAAGTTTAACAAATTTTCCAGGTTTTATTTTATTGAATATTGAAAACTGAATGAATGAATATAAAAATTTTCAACTCAAAATTGATCGTACATAAATAAATGTAACAAGATATTTTCATAATTCAAAGTATTTTAAGAACAAGTGTTTAACAAGTAATGTGTATCACTACAACTACATCGTCGAAATACGGTAAAACACAAGGAATATTCCGAAGGAGCACGTCAATAAAATTCTGAAAAATTCCCGGAGCTGACGAAATGCCAAATTGAAGACGGTTTACTTTAAATGCGCCTTTGTGTGTCACAACGGTTTGCAACATGGCAGAGTGTTCGTCAACGGCAAGTTGTTGGTACGCTTGTGCGAGATCGAATTTAGCAAAGATCTTTCCCCGTTCTATTGAAGAGATAAGCGAGCTTTTAGATGGAATTTGGAAATTGTGTGGCAACATGGCCTTATTTACGGTAGACTTGCAGTCACCACAAATTCTAATGGTTCCATCGCTTTTGAGAACTGGGACGATGGGCGTTGCCCAGTCAGAGTATTCGACAGGTTCAAAAATACCTTGAGCGCACAAACGATCGAGTTCAGTTTCAACAAGACTACGAATAGCTATTGGAATACGGCGTGCGGGAAGC
>NW_023458564.1:19937695-19943562 GCF_013731165.1 Rhagoletis pomonella | reverse complement strand
GTTAAACTTAAAAAAACGAAAATTAAATATTTTTTAATATACCTAAAATTGGCGACCCTGCCAGGAGAAATTTTTAACAAAGATAAAATTTAGAAACGTGAAAATCGCTTTCGAGGACATTTGTCGAAATTGAATTCGACAACGGCTACAATAACAAAAGCAACCACAAATTATTACAACTCTTACGAACGCGATACGGCGCGTCCAACAACATTTTTGAAAACAATAACGACGACGAATAGACGCGGCGATTTTATTGTATTGCATTAAGATTGCAAAGAATTTTTGCATTGCATCTAATTAGCGAATACAAATGAAAACGTCGCTTGTGAACGCGTCCGATTTCGACTACTCCAGTCGCCCCGTGTACGAGGGCGAATAACGGCGCACACTTCAGCAATACGAGCAGTCTCAGCTGCAACAGCAGCATCAGGAGCGATTGCAAGCAGAGCAAGACGACGGGCAACAGCTCCATCAGCAGCAACAGCAACAGCAAGAAGAACAGGAACGAGAACGAGAGCAGCAACAACGCAAACATCAATCGCCATTTGTGCAGCAACATCATTATCAACAACAATATTTGCGTCAGCATCGTTACCACGACGACAATCAGTCACAACAGAGGCAACAAAAGCAACATAAGCAGACATCACGACAACAACGCCAACAGGAAAGTTCTGCCGTTGCCACATCGACAATTGTCTATTATCATCCATCCTCATCGCGTTTAAAGCACTCGCCAAGTAGTTTTGCTGACGCTGAACAACAACAACAAGTACAAAATATCAACAAATGTCACAGAAACAGCAGTCGCAATTATAGTCGGCCGTATAGAAGCAGCAACAGCCACCAACATCCGTAACCTTAACAACAACCACAAAACATCCAGTCTTTAAACCGTCACCAATCAAAACATCTAAATAGATAAGTTTATGTTAGCGTAGTTTAGTTGTGTTAAATTTTACACTTAGACAATTTTATTTTATTTTATTTTTTTTAAATACAAAGAACAGTTTATTTTTTTGTAAACCTTCTTCCAATATGTTGCGTTCTCCTCAAGAAAAAGGTGCTGGGGATAGACTTGGTAGGTCTCTGATTGATATTGAAGATCCCTGTGAGGTGTCACAAGATAATATACGTAATCCGTATGACAGGTCTGAAATTTGTGCTACTTCGGTAAAATTACCACAATTTTGGTCTAACTGCCCTGAAGCATGGTTCGTGCATGCCGAGATGCAATTTGCTACAAAGGGAATTAGTAGGGATTCGACCAAGTACGAGTTCGTTATAACTGCCTTGCCTCAAGAAGTTATTGCGAATGTACTTGATGTTATACAAAATCCACCTCAGACTGAGACTTATGAAAATTTAAAAAAAGTTCTCATTGACCGACATTCTTTAAGCGAGCAGAGAAGACTTGATAAAATTTTGTCAGATACTGAGATAGGGGATCGCAGACCTTCCGAGTATTATAGGACCCTTGGTCAGTTAGCGGGTAGCACTATAGACCCGATTTTCTTAAAAAATATTTGGTTGCGGAAACTACCTAAAAGTTTGTATGTTGCATTAACCAGCGCTAATTTAAATAATATTAATGATCTTTTGCAACTCGCAGATAAAATTTGGGAAATTACCAGTGGTAGTGAAATTTGTGCTGTTAAAAGTAAAGTACTTACTTCTTCAAATAATTTTGATGGCTTAGGGAAAATTGTGGAAGATTTAGCGAAGGTTACGACGAAAATGTGTGAAAGTTTTAATCGTTTGCAGTTGGACATTAATGAGATTAAAACGCAAATATATGATAGACCATCACGATCAAGAAGGAGGTATTTTAGTAATAATAAAAACTCCCAGTCACGTAGTAAGTCTCAATCTAAAAATTGGGTCTGTCGGTACCATTTCCGTTTTGGTAGTAAAGCACGTAAGTGTGAAGAACCGTGTGCCTTTAAAAGAAATAATTCTGACTCGACAAACTAGGACATGCTGTTGTTGCAGCGACTAACAATGGCAATTTGAAATTTTCAACACGTCGCTTATTTGTATTAGACAAGGAAAGTAAGCTTAAATTTTTAATAGACAGTGGTGCCGAAATTTCAGTTCTTCCTTCCTCCAAATTCAAAATTCACAAACGATCTTCCGACATTATTTTAACTGCTGCAAATGGCAGTATGATTTCGACCTATGGAAAGAAATTATTAAATGTTAATTTGGAACTTCGTCGGGAATTTCCGTTTGTATTTCTTATTGCTGACATTTCTAAACCCATCATAGGGGCAGATTTTTTAGGGAAGTATGGACTCTTAATAGATATAAAAAATAAGAGGTTAATAGATCCCTTAACTAACTTGTCTGTCGACGCAATATCTGCGTTTTGTAATATCTCTTTGCCAAAAATATTTTCGGTTGAAAACCAATATACAAAGCTTATAAAGAATTTTCCTTCATTAATTTCTGAACCAGATTATAACAAAAAAGTTGAGCATTCGACAGTTCATCATATCATAACAAATGGAGTATTACCATTCTGTAGCCCGAGACGCTTAGATCCAATCAAATACAAAATAGCAAAGGCTGAATTCGATTTTTTTACTGAAATCCGGGATATGTCGTCCATCTAAATCCCACGGAGCATCGCCACTGCACCTGGTACCTAAAAAAGACGCAACTGACTGGCGTCCTTGTGGCGACTACCGAAGAGTTAACTTGATCACGATACCCGACCGATATCCGTTACCACACATTCACGATTTACATATTGAATTTCAAAATAAGAAAATATTTTCAAAAATAGATTTAGTTAGGGCGTACCACCAGATAACAGTTGCAGAGGAAGATATCCATAAGACAGCTATAACCACACCATTTGGAATGTTCGAATTCGTCAGGATGCCTTTTGGCTTACGAAATTCAGCACAAACATTTCAAAGATTCATAAATGAGGTGTTACACGATTTAGATTTTACTTTTGTTTATCTGGACGATATATTGATAGCTAGCAAAGACGAAGCAGAACATTTAAAGCATTTAAATATGCTATTCCAGCGTTTAGATAAGTACGGTTTGAATATTAAGCCCTCTAAATGCATTTTCGGAGCAGAAAAGATCAGTTTCCTAGGGTATAACATATCATCCGAGGGTATACAACCATCAGAGGAAAAAGTCCGATCTATTCTTGATTTCGGTCAACCAATAACTATCAAACAAATGCAGAAGTTTGTAGGAATGGTGAACTTCTATCATAGGTATATACCAAAACTTGCCGCAATGCTTGACCCAATATATAGCATGATAACAAAAGCATCGAAGAGCAAAGATAAAGTGCTCCAATGGACTGATGAATCAGTATATGCATTTAAGCAAGTTAAAGAGAGTTTTGCTAGGAAAACACTGTTAACGCATTTCAACAGTAATGCAATTCTGTCTATTGCTGTAGATGCATCGAGTAGAGCTATTGGGGGTGTTCTACAACAGGAAGTTAAACATTCTAAGGAACCGCTTGCATTCTTTTCAAAGAAACTAAGCCCGTCTGAATGTAAATATAGTACTTTTGATAGAGAATTACTTGCTGTTTATTTAACTATTAAGCATTTCAGACATTGGTTAGAAGGTAGATCTTTTGCAGTATATACAGATCACAAGCCGCTTACATTTGCTATGAACTCAAAAGCTGAGAGAAGCCCAAGGCAAACCAGACAGTTAGAATTCATATCTCAATTTACTAGTGATATTAAATACATAAAAGGAGATTTAAATTGTGTTGCAGACGCATTATCGAGGATTCCTGAAGTTACAGCATTAGAAGCTACTGACCTGAACTTAAGAAGATTATTTGATGAACAAAACAAAGATGAAGAAATTAAATTATTAGTATATGATCAAAATTGTAGGCATAGACTAGAGTTAATAGCAATACCCTCTTTAAATATTCAAGTTTGGTGTGAAACGTCACTTAGTTCAACAAGGCCATATGTCCCGCAAATGTTACGAAAATTAGTTTTTGAGAAATTACATAATATAGCTCATGTAGGTGTTAAAGCAACACGTCGGTTGATCACAAGTAGATATTTTTGGCCAGGGATGAACAAAACTATAAATCAGTGGACAAAAGAATGTGTTAACTGTCAAAAATGTAAAACTTATAGACATACAAAATCTCAAGTTTCGAAAATACCAATTCCAAAAGGACGTTTTGAGCACATACATTTGGATATCGTTGGACCTCTTCCTTTATCACACGATTTTAAATTTATTTTAACTATTATCGATAGAAATTCCCGTTGGCCAGAAGCATATCCACTTCGAAATATTTCGGCGGAAAATGTTACAGAAACTTTCTTCCGCGAATTTGTTTCACGTTTTGGAGTTCCACTGACAATTACAACAGATCAGGGCACACAGTTTACTAACTAACTAGAACTAACAAAGCTTTTAGGAAGTCATAAGATTACAACCACTGCCTACCATCCGCAAGCTAACGGAATGGTCGAACGTTTTCACAGGCAACTAAAGGCATCAATTATGGCTAGTGGAACCGCAAGCAGATGGTATGAGGAGTTACCTATAGTATTGTTGGGTTTGCGATCATCCTACAAAGAAGACATTCACGCTACAGCAGCGGAGATGTTAAACGGCGAAAATTTAAGGCTTCCTTCGCAAATGGTAGTTCGGTCTGAAACAAAATTTGATTCATCTGATGTACTGAATAAATTAAAGCAAAATCTCAAAAATTATGAATCGAAAGTATGTCATCATAAAGATTCACTTGTTTATATTCCAAAAGATTTATATAATTGCAAACTTGTTTTAGTAAGAATTGATAGGAAAAGAACTGGTTTACAGGAACCATATGAAGGACCGTTCGAGGTTATAGAAAAGACACCGAAGTGGTTCAAAATTAATTATCACAACAAATTAGTAAATGTTTCTATAGACAGTTAAGCCTGCATTTCTAGATGGAAGTAAACTTAGTTCATCCAGCAAGACGAAGCGAGTTACTTTTAATTTGTTAGATATGAAAGTTTTTGGAAGAGGGGAGTAGTGTAGTGATACACATTACTTGTTAAACACTTGTTCTTAAAATACTTTGAATTATGAAAATATCTTGTTACATTTATTTATGTACGATCAATTTTGAGTTGAAAATTTTTATATTCATTCATTCAGTTTTCAATATTCAATAAAATAAAACCTGGAAAATTTGTTAAACTTAAAAAAACGAAAATTAAATATTTTTTAATATACCTAAATAGTCATCATGGGCGGAACAGAGACTGAACTATCTGAGCGTCTAAATGAAGTGCTATCTCGATTCGATAAATCAGGTTTACATCTTCGCCGGGATAAGTGCAAATTTGGAGTACACACCATACATTTTTTACGGTTCAAAATTGATGGTTTTGGGGTTAGGCCTTCACCAGAGAAAATGAAGGCCATTAATAATGCTCTGGTCCCCACAGATAAGAAACAGCTGCAGGCTTTTCTTGGACTGTTAAATTTTTACCACTACTTTCTGCCAAATAAGGCTACAATTGCAGAACCCCTGCATCGCCTCTTAGAGAAAAATAGGAATTTTGTCTGGAAAGCTGAGCACCAATGTTCTTTCAATAAATTAAAGCACCTAGTCACTTCTGATAGCGTACTCGTCAATTACGATGAAAACTACCACTGATACTCGTTTGCGATGCCTCACGGTATGGCATTGGGGCCGTACTAAGCCATAGAATGTCTGATGGGTCTGAAAGGCCTATAGCATTTTATTCAAGAACCTTGTCGAAATCCGAGAAAAACTATGCACAAATCGACCGCGAAGCTACCGCCATCGTAGCTGGCGTGAAAAATTTTCATGACTACTTATATGGTAGAAAATT
>NW_023458564.1:19932190-19937595 GCF_013731165.1 Rhagoletis pomonella | reverse complement strand
CACTATCAGGTAACCGTAATTATTCGTGTTTTTAAGTAATTGGTTGAATAACACAAGAAATAGTGTTAGTGGATATTGTTCATTGCAGAATATTCACACATATGCTCTAACACTAGCTTCGTTCCCCACGCTTTCCGGGCTGCTCCGGTAATTAGAGAGTAAAAATAAGTTACTCTCTCACAAGTGTCAAAAATGTGCCAACACGTGCCAAAAGTGCCCAGAGCGTGAGGAACGCAAAAAACCACATTTCGTGCCCGGAATCAACATATCAGCTCTAAACAATGATTTTACGTGTATTTATCTTATATGGCTAATAAAATTAGCAAATAACTACATTTTCTGAAAATTCTGTCATATTTTCCACTTTTGTTTTTATAAAATTTGCTTTCGGATTTAAACAACAGTAGTTATTTCAAATTGCCCTTTTGCACATTTGTGCCCGGAAAAAAAGTCTGGGCTGTTTCGTGCACAAAGAAGAAGACATTTACGATCCAAAAGTGGAAGGTATTCGCTCTCTATTACCCATTTTTCTAGCGTGAGTAACGCTTTCTGGGCTGCTTTGGGCACCCGTGGGTACCCGCGGGCTCGTGTGGAACAAACCTACTATTTTACGCTCGGCACACAAAGCGAGAGGATGTACAATGACTAAGTTCTCTGTTGATATGAATTGGTGTAGTGCTCAATTCTCTCATTGAGCCATTAAACAAATTAGTTATACCGAAATGAGTAGGAGCACTAAGAAGCACCAATAGTTCAGTTGAGTGATTTTAGTGAATTTAGTGATTTTCGTCGTTTATAGCAACAAAACATGTACAAACGACGAGAAAGCGACAGCATGCGAAGACACACACCCTCGCTTTTAGCTCACACTTGTTTATGGTGGCGCCCGCATGTCGCACAGTGTTGGGAAATAAAACTGTTGCTTCAGTACGAAATCTATACAAAAAATATACTTTTCGACTGTAAATTGCATCGACTTTTTAATTTGCTCATATATTTTCTTAGTACATGCATACATATATTCCCTTCAAGATCAATGATTTGATGGTATTCATGGGAAAGGTTATGTAGGTACATTTTACACTTTGAACATAAATGTGTATGCACATATTTTAAGGTACACTTCTTAACAAACATATTTTTTTAAGTTATTATGCATGGATAAAGGAGACATCTTCTTTGAATTCAGTACTAAAGTTTGACATTTTATTTTTAGTATTTCAAGTGCTTATCAAAACTTTACGACACTCACATATTGACAAGATTGGCAATTCATCTTAAAATTATTTAGTTTTACTTATTTGTATTTGCATAAAAATGCAGTATATACTTTAATAAAACCCCAAGGTTAAACTTTTGCGCAACATTAAAAAAATGAAACTTTCGTAAAAATTTCGGGCTTTTAACTCGATTTCCTAGAAATACATGTTTTGAGAATGCCGTTTGTAGTCCGATCAATTTAAATGAAGTGCAAGTTTAAAATAGCTGCGACTTATCGTTGATTTTTAATATATATATATTTCTTTTGATGAAGGTGGTGCAGATTTTCTTCGTTAAAAAAAAATCGCGTTTAGATAATATGACATTGACGGCAAATTCCAGCTGCTTTAAACTTGCACTTTATTATACTAAAATGGAAATAGAAAGCTCGAAATTTTTACGAAAGTTTGTCGATTTTTTTAATGTTCAAAAATTTAAACTTATTTTCATACAGTTTTTGTTAAGCAATAACTATATTTTTATAAACAAATAATTAGAATTAAAAAATAATAAAATAAATAGTCAACTCTAGTCAATATATGAGTGTCGTGAAGTTATGATATTTAAGAACATAAAGAATTAACGATGACACTGTTTCTAACTATATGAAGCTGATTTTGACATTTTGTTTTAATAAGATTTAGTATCGAAAATATTCTTTCAAAACTTGCCTAGGAATGTGAGGTTGATAGCACACCTTTTGCTATGTTATAATGCTTATTTCAAAACTTTTTTTCAAAACTTACAAAGGCAAAAACGAGAAGGCGAAGACAAAAAGATAAAAGGAATTCCCGCATTGAATTTTTAGAGCTACGTATATATTTATAGTATTCATCACAAAATTGAACTAAAAAGTACTGCGTACTAAACGAAATTGTATCAAAAAAGTACAATTGTACCAAAAATACACACATGATGTATAACAAAGCAGAACACAAATAATATTAAACTCATTGAAATTATTTTCAGCCTCTCACTCGACCAAATGAGTAAAATCCAGCTGGGTAGACTATACTCGATAGAGACAAAAATTGCCGCCACAAATAAGAGTTAGTATATTTTGAGTGTGTTCTTGTTTTGGTGGAAATTACTCTTAGTCATTTTTTGAATTAGTGTAAGTGCTCATTTGCACTAATTTTTATGGATCATGAATAAGTACACTAATTTTATTAGTACTCAAAACCGGTCTCTGATACATACAGTGGTCGAAAAAATTTATTCGCACCAAATTTTGACAAGTTCTCACAATTATTACTTTTTGTCATTTAGTTTGAGCTATTTTTTTATTAAAATATAGTTAATTCTCCAACAAAACCCGTACAAAGCCAAGTTTCAAACTTTGTGCAATATTAAAAAAATTCAACAAACTGTCGTACAAATTACGAACTTTTTTAATTTGATTCCCTAGAAATATTTTGGGTTATTGTAGCACACTCAGTTCTAGTATAATAAAGTGCAAGTTTCAAATGGCTAAAAATTTTCCATTTAGAATTTAGTTTGGTGTTGGTTGCGGTTTTCCTCCATATAAAAACAAATTGTTTTATTCACTGTAGGAAAGCAAATGCGACAAAGAATTTTCTAAAAAAATCAACGGTTGTTTGCATAATTGGCAGGGTTGCAAGTCAGTGCTTTTAGTTGCAGTTGTATTTCTTATGCAACTTTTTTAACTCATGAAATTAGTAAAGAAAAAAAAATAAAAAATTAGTCACACCTAATTCCTCTAATTCCTGAAATTTCCCACAAAAAACGGCCCATTCGCCGATTCCCCACGTAAACTGAAAGTCCCCGCAAATCGGGGAATTCCCCACGATTTGGCTTCCCTGACATCAAGCCACACGCGACACATCGGAGGAGACGCTCGGCCAAACACTTAACATATTGTGTAACAGGCTAACCTAATATTCACGCCCGCCGGCAAATTATTGTCAAATTTCTCATGAACGGCGTGCGTATGAAGCTAACTCAATTTCCAATTTTTGTTCTGCGTGACATTTTGATTTGACGTTTCGCTCAATGAAATCAAATGCAAACGCATGCAATTCAATTTCGGGTGACGCAAAAAAACAAATTCGACGGCATGCGTACCAAAACGCAAGCCGCGAATATTAGGTTAGCCTGTAAGCGCCAATAAATTACATATATAATTATTATTATTGTAATGCTGTATGAAACTAAAACAAATGAACAATAAAATCACGACGCTTCTTAAAATTTTGCCCGACTTCTGCCATAAATATACAGATGACTCTTAAACTGATAATCGGACTGGAAAACAGCATACAACAGGCTGATAAGGGATGTGAAGACCTTTAATTTGGGAACAACGAATAAGTTACTGTTATTATAATGCTGTATGAAATTTAAAATAAATTAACAATAAAATCACGATGCATCTTGAAATTTTTTACCGATTTCTGACATAAATTTACAGATAACTCTTAAACTGATAATTGGACTGGAAAACAGCATACAGCAGGCTGATAAGGAATTCGAAGACCTTTAATTTGGGAAAAAACGAATAAGTCGCTTTCTGTATTTGAAAAAGAAATATAGACAGCCTCATTGCGAGCAGTGCTGCCAAGTTTCCCCGTTTTAATACACTAGTCGAGTAGAAATTTTAGGCAATGACGTGAAATTTTCGATACGATTCGATTCTCGAAAACGACTTGCATTCGATATGACTCTCGCAATTAGGCTGAGAATCTCAGGACTTATTCGAGTTTTTCACTTTTGACTTAATATTCAGAAAATGAAGTCCCGCCTGGCGAAATAATTTGCTTTTTTTTAACGGACGTTCTAATAATACATACATATAAAGTTATATACTAAAGCGATTGTGAAAATAGGCATGGAAAACATGAAACATACTAACAATTACTTGCCAACAAGTTCAATGCTGCAAAAAGTTACTATACTTTTTTAAATATTTGGAATGTACTATAATTAAAACACATATCTATGGACATTTGAAAGAACAACTTAAGTCTATCCTTCCCGAACAAACAAAATAGCTCATGTCAACAAAACACATTTTACTGCCAAAGAGAAAAATTTTGTAATTCAAAAGAAATATATAATTATTTTATCGCTAATCACAACCTTTGAAGAAGTTTCTGTTTTCAATAACTGAATATTTTCTTTTAAATGAAAATTATTGCTCTGAGTAAAGAAAGCTCTGTCGACATGTGCTATTTTGTTTATCCGTGAAAGATGGACTTAAATTGTATTTTCGAATGTCCACAGATATATATGTAGACGAACATAAAGCATTCATATACAAGCATATATGTATGTACATTAGGGCGGTCCAAAAATGCAAGTGAAAAAGTAAAGTCGGAACTTTTATGCTCTCACCCTCTAGGATTGTTCTATACCGAAAAAAATTATATCCTTATTTTTTGTTTTGAAATCAAAAAATATTAATAGGTCGCTAAAAGCACCCAAAGTTTTCCATGTATTTTATATGGGAAAAAAACAACTTTTCGTAGAAATGGTATAGAATAGTAAAAATAAATATTTATCTACCAGAAACCTCCGTTTATCTGCAGGAGATTCCCAATAATAATATCCAGTTGTTTATTTAACAATTTTTTAATCGCAATTATAAGTATAAAATGCAATGGGGCGACCCATAAAAAATCGTTAGTATTACAAAATGGTTCAATAAACAATTGGGTATTGTTATTGGAAGTCTTCTGAAGAGAACCAGAGTTTTCCGATCGAAAATTATTGATTTTCAAGAGATTTATACCATTTCAACGAAAAATTTTATTTTACCTATATAAAAATGCATGGAAAACTTTGAGCGCTTTGATTTCAATAGAACACTCCTAGGGGGTAAGAGCATTACAATTCCGACTTTACTATTTTTGGAACACCCTAAAGTACATACATATGTATCTTTGCAACTTTCATTCTTTACAGGGTCACTGGCTTTTGGAAAAAAAAGAAACGATTGCATATCAATCGCCAGCAAACACAATTGCAGCAGTACCAGTACTAAGTAATACATACATTGCAAAAAGTAGAAAAACTTGTATTTGCTCACAAATCTAACAAGTGTTATTTATTCGTACATATTTCTACCCGCACGAACGCCTTCTTGCTTCAATTTTATTTGTGTGGTTTTTCTGATACACATTAAA
>NW_023458564.1:19927292-19932090 GCF_013731165.1 Rhagoletis pomonella | reverse complement strand
AACAAACACGTGCGACAAAAAGCAAAGGTGCGAACAACAGGGAAAAAGAAAAAGAACACATGGACAGTGTGTGCTATACAAAAAGGCACAGGGGAGATTATTGCGTTCTGGTGGACACATCAAAATCCAACACGATAAACAACGAAAAAATGCGCAATGGCCTATTCCTTTGGGATATTATAAGACATTTTAATATTGAGGGGATTAAAAACATAAAAGCCATAGGTAGATCACTCTACAAAATTTTTTTTGAAAATTTTGAAGCTGCAAACAAGTGCGTTAGCAATCCCGACTTAATTAAAAATCAAATGCGACCCTTTATACCAAGAAGCTTGGTAGAAACAACTGGTGTTGCTAGACAAATACCTCTTAACTTCACTGAGGAAGAAATAAAAGAAAATATCATTTCAGATATTCCTGTTACAGCTATCTCAAGAATTACCAGAAGAGATCCCAATGACAAAGAGAAGTTCATTCCAACTCTCTCTGTGAAAATAAGTTTTGAAGGCAACGAACTACCAGAAACCATAGACATTTTTTGCGTAAAAATCAAAATGGTTCACTACATTCCTAGAGTTAGGCATTGTTACAACTGCGGCAGACTAGGGCACACAAAAATGGCCTGCAGAGCAGCCAACAGATGCATTATCTGTGGCAAGGCAGAGGGCTGTAGTAGTAAATGCAATGAAACCACAAATTCGTGCATACTATGCGGAGGGGATAATCACAATTCACTCGAGAGCAGGAAATGTTCAAAATGGGCCAGAGAAAAACAGGTGGTCGAAATTATGACAATAAAAAAAGTATCTAAGTCTGAGGCGATTGGGATGTACAATTTAAACAATAATAACCGTTTCTCAGCTCTAGAAAACTATGAGGGAAATTTTCCACAGTTAGAAGCAAAAAGTACAGCAAGAATCAACAATGATGAAACAGTAAATAGAAAACTCACTACATATAAATACAATTATGTAGTTAGAAATCATCAAACCCACACAACAGCTACACCTAACCATTCCAAAATCTTGCCGAAAGCTACAACCAAAACACAACCCGTCTATGAAATGCCGAATTGGTCCAAGGTCACAGAGATTGAAAAGCTTGTAAATCTCCTTATAAAAAGGTACGACATTGACGTTAATGACCCCTTGGTTAACCTAATTCGCAATATAGGCGCAGTACACATTGAAGACAAAACTCCAAGTAACAAAGATGACAAGTCCAATAAAAATATTACAATATAACGTACAAAGCCTCAAAAGTAATAAAAACTATGTAGACTTCTTTAACACTAGTAATAACATTGATATAGTCTGCCTCCAGGAAATTTTTTCGCATGACAACCATACAACTCAACACAATTTAATGAACTTCAACTTACTCAGAAAGACTAGAATCGATGGATATGGTGGCGTAGGAATCGGATTTAAAAAAGGTATAAAATTCACGAAAATCAAATTTGTTTCAAATTACGACATTCTAATAGCCAAGACGATTAATCTTATTAATAATTTAACTATTTGCAATATTTATTTTCCTCCCAACCTTGACACTTTAAATTTTACTAACGAACTGAACCGTGTAGTACTTTTTCTTAACAATCATGAAAACGTTATTATAGCAGGAGACCTCAACGCTAGGCATCAAGTGTGGGGAGACAGAATATGCAACACCAAAGGAAAAATAGTTGTTGACGAAATCAGGAACACCAATCTACAGTGCATCAACAGTGGAGCAATCACTCACCGCACCGGTAACAGTGCAGGAACGGCAATTGACATAACTCTGACCAACATTAACAGCAGTTACACAAAATGGCACTGTCAACAAGTCCATTTGGGAGGCAGCAAGCATTTCCCCATCATCGTTGAGGTCACTAATAGCAGCAAAAAGCCCAACTATTTCATCCCCAAGGAACGACTCGCCCAGGAACTTGCTCAGTTAAAATTCTCTGACTTAGAAAATATCACGACAGAAATAGACAGCGTTAGGAACAGGATTAAAATTGACTTGAACACATCCAGGCGTACCCCTAAAAACTGGTGGAGTGATGACCTCAAAAAACTGTACAGATTACATGTCGCTAAACGCAAAAAAGCTAATCATACTAACAATGTTGAAGACATGGAAGCCTCAATTATAGCAACTAGTGACTGGAAAGAAGCGGTGAAGGCGGCAAAGAAAGCGAGCTACAACAGTAAAATTGAGGAGATAAACACTTGCCCCAACTCGACACAGGCTTGGAAATTCATAAGAAATGTCAAAGGCAATAAGCGCGCGTCTCACAATTGGGCAGCTGAAGATGACCGAAACTACTTAGAACTGATAAGGAATCAAGCCCAACAAGCCAGCAACCCTTGTAATGTCATCACTCCAACCACCGCTGCATCAGTAAATGCCAACAACAGCGTTGACTTTTCATACAGCAGATTCGAAAATTTATTAGCAAAAAAAAATCGACTGCTGGGGGTTTCGACAGAATTACGTTTAATACATTAAAGCAATTGTCCACTGAGTCCAAACAGTCGTTATTAGACGCCCTAAAAGAACATTTTTACAGCAACAGGGTCCTAGACGCATGGAGACAAATAAAGGTAATTCCAATACCGAAAGCAAACAAAAACACTGAGGACATAAATAACTTTAGACCCATTTCACTCATATCTGTCGTAGTAAAGAGCATTAATATGATGGTGAAAGAATCGCTGAACGAGTTCCTGGAGACAAGCAATAGACTTCCCAAGAAGAGCTACGCCTATCGAAAAATGAGATCAGCAACAATGTGCATTAACGAAATGCTACACCTTATAGCAGATAGAAAGAAATGTAGGGAATATGCTATGATTTGTTTCTTAGATATGTCGGACGCCTATAATAGAGTAGATCTTGTTTCACTTCATAATATTCTTCTACAATGCAACATTGACCCAACAATTGCAAACTGGATTAACAACTACTTTTCTAAAAGACATCTGACCCTAGGTAATCACACTGTTGAGGTAAACTCTGGCCTACCTCAAGGTAGCTGCCTTTCCCCAACGCTATTCAATATTTATACAGCCCAACTGCACGAAATTAATAACTCTCAGACTCAACTATTTCAGTTTGCCGACGATCTTGCGTTAATATCCACTGGCACAAACAGATTCTCTGCAGCTCTAAATTTACAAAACAAAATAGAAGAATTACAGGCAAAATGCGACAGCTTAAATCTCAAATTTAATCCGAACAAAACAAAATTCATGTATATGTCTGCAAACAATAAACAAACCTTTAGTGTATCCATCAACGGCCTAAACATAGAACAAGTCCACCACTTCAAATGGCTGGGAAGAACAATTAGCGCGAACTCAACCATTAAGGTACACATTAGTGAAATTAAAAAAGCAACAACTTCAGGTAAAAACCTTATTTCTAAATTAACATCTATCAAGTCAGGTATTTCACCTAAAACTTCTATAAATCTTTTTAAAGCGTTTGTACGATCCAAAGCAGAATATGCCAACACCAGTTATGCAAATGCCCCTAAAGGGTATAACAAGCAGCTACAAACCAATTTAAATGAAACGTTGAGGAGATGCCTCGGAGTTCCTCCAAACACTCCAACACTCATGAGATACGCGCTGGCTTGTGAACTTCCACCTCTTCCCAGAGCTGTATGGCTTACGGCCAAGGAACTTGTCAAACAGTGGTTGATCAATCCTGAACTTAGAACACAGATCCAGAACAGACCTCCCATAAATTCCAGCTACAGCATAACGTACGAAAAATTTAAAGCAATTATCAACACCATAGATACAAATGTAGCTTTCAAAAGACACCATAACCTCACCTGCTACGAATCAGAATTGGCCCAGTCCAAAAAGAACGTTACCCCTACACAACTCAGAGCTATCTACAACCAAAAAATAAACACGCTAAAAGAGGAAGGTTTCAAAGTGTATGCCACTGATGCATCGGTGTCAGATAACAAAATTGGCTGTGCAGTCTATGTGGTAACGGCTAACGTCTCATACCTGTTCAATATAGATGGAAACTTCACATCAACTTACGGTGAGCTAGTAGCACTTTCTCAAGCAATCACGATAGCCATTAATAATGATAGTAAAAAAGTAGCAATCTTTACAGACAGTCAGAGTGCAATTAAGGCCCTAAAAAGCCGCACCACACACAATTTCCTAGTAGCTGAAATCCATAACAAACTTTATCACTCCCAAATAGAAAACATTGCAATAGTCTGGACACCTAGCCATGTGGGTATAACCATAAATGAAAAAGCGGATATAGCAGCAAAAACAGCAGTTGACCATGGTAAATCTTTACCCCCAAAACTCACACCTTGTGAAGCACTGAGAAGGATTAGCAAAATGTTGTGGACTGAAGCCAAACAAGAATTTACCAACAAACTTCCAAACTGGGACCCGGACATAGTAGAATTTTGCACGCCCAAAGAAAAACAGCCATGGTTTAAAAACAAAAATGTAGACTTAGAAGCACACGACATAAAACTTTTTAACAGAATTGCTACTGGACATACGTACGGTAGCACTTATTTAACCAAATTTCAGCATTACAGATCAGACAATTGCAGCGCATGCAACATAAAAGAAACTCCTGAACACCTCATATTTGATTGTATCAAATATAACAACTTACGTAATGATAATTCTCTTTTCCGAAACTACCAAAATTTCAAACAGATTCTTCTTTCAAAACTGCCTGCCACATACAAACAACTGGCCGACTTTCTACATAGAAGTGGGCTGGATAAAGCACTTTAAAAAAAAAAAAAAAAAAA
>NW_023458564.1:19919132-19927192 GCF_013731165.1 Rhagoletis pomonella | reverse complement strand
AATAAAAAATTTAACTTAGAAAGCATTAAAATATACAAAACTATTGTATGTTTTATACAAATGAGATAAAATATACTCAACTGATTAGTTTCACTACTAGTTATATATCAACTTATAACATTCGTTTAAACAAATGTACTCAATCTGTCATTCTATGTTTGTGTTTTCAGTCTTGGTGTATTGTCTTATGTAGTCTTGTGTTGTTCTTAAATGTCATAAAATAAGAATGAGGAAAGCAGCTGTTACGCTAACATCAGCCAGGAAGAAGCAACATCAAGGAGTCGTATAATAAAACACTCTTCAACGCGGAATTTCAACAAAACACGTCGATACAAGATTAATGGAAGCAACATTGTCCAGCAGTTTAGCCGAAAGATTACAACTAACCAAACAATCGTTCGCAGATAGACTGGTGTTACGCTAAAGGAAGCTGTAATCCACAGCGTTTGGGACAAATAGCATTTCGACTTAGAAAAGAAACACTATCGTATTCAAATGGAATAAGACAACGAGAACCACTGAATACATCACGATTTAATAACCGGCTATTTAAGGTGTATAAACCTAGCCATAAATGGAACTTTCGATTTGTTCCTAAAGCCCAAAAAAAAAAAAAAAATAATAGTAAGCCATAAATTTAAAAAACGCCTACAACAACAAGTAACATCCAAATTGTATATTTCTCTTTATTATCTGAAAATTTGGATAAACAAGAGCCAAATAACATTAAAAAACAAAATCGCAGTGTGGTAGTTTTTGCAAATTTTATATATAAAAATTTAATAAAGCGAGTTTTGAAACAGTAACTTTTGCATAACTATCTTTTTTTAGCTTTTCGCGTTCTCTCTTCCATGAAGATTGGTCTGCTTCTTTTTTACGACGCCTTCAACTAGGCACCGAAACTACCTCGTTTTCTTGCAGTTTTCTAAGTTCATCAGAAGATGTAGACTTTTGAAAGTGTATAAATAAGTATTATAGCGACTTTTGCAATAGGATTTAACATTTGATGCTATGTTTTCATGTGTTCGCTCTCTCAATTTTCCCTACTTTGCAAGTTTTTGCGTACGAAAACTCCAAAACATGAAAATTCGTTAAAACTTTTACTGGATTGTACTGGAAATGAGTAAACAAATGCATTTAATATTCCAATTTAATACAGAATTTCGTAAAAATTTACACTTATAAAAACTATTGAATACGTGTTCAGGGCCCTATTGTACCAACGAGTTATCATTAGCATTTAAGCAAATTATCGAACTTGCGCAAAGTTTTGTGTTTCACCAACATGATAAGGAATGAATTAATCGGTGCTTTAACACGTGATACGATGAAATATCGACACAAAAAACGCTTCGATTCGAAATATTAAATTTATTTTATTTAGAGGACAGTCAGCAAATAATAAAAGGCGTATCATAAAAGAACAAATCAACTACAGTTTACAGTAGAAAATTTCGGATATCTCGTAGGAGTGTTCGCTATGCAACTGCCAGTAAGAATTAGCCAGTAACAAAATTCAGAGAATAAAGTACCTTACTCTCCCAAAGAGAGAAATTTACTAAGTATTGCGCGAACACGAATTAGCAAACATTTGCCAGATTCACTGCCAGCTGGCGTCCACGGTTGCATTTCGAGCATAATAAATTTTTTAAATTATATCAGGTGGAAATCAAAACAGGACCTGTACGTATATTTCTTCTTATTCTGACTTTCTTCAACATACGCTTCAATTTCTTTGTGGAATTCACTGTCGGATTTCCTATATCGACAGCGGTGTCGAGTGCGTTCCGATTACGAATACAACTTTTTCAGCCGGGTACCTTTCAAATGTTTGGAATTTATTAAATTAATTGAATAATCAATTAGTTATTACTTCTTTCATTAGTAAATCGCAAGATTGTTCATTTTTAAATTTAACGAACTCGTTGATTCAAATTAATGTGGACAAAAATGCAACCGTGTGCCACAATCCTGCTTGCAAATTCTTACAGGCAAACATTTTCCCAGCACCAATTTGCAACTTCCCCTCTAAATGAAATGTCAAAATTGTGCTCTCTCCTTGCAAGTTTTACTGAGTTTTTGGCTAAACGAACACGATTTGGTAACAATTGGTACCAACTTGTACAAATTTTTTGCATAGCGAACACTCCTAATAATGGCATGGTCAAATGCATGGGGTCCACAAATTAGCGCTATGTAGAGTAATTCATCGAGTGGCAAATGCCGTGATGGATGAAACTATTTGTTGCCCGGAATTACGCAAAATATTGTCACACAATTTTTCATTATTGGTGGATTTCCTTAAAACGAAGGGTGCATTGATGGAACTATGATAAACAGAGACGCCCCTAAGGTTACTCTTACCAATTTGTTAGCCGGTACGGAAATCATTCAATTAATGCAAGGTGGTTTTTGTGTTTTTGTTACTGAATTATTTCGGAAAGATCCAAATAAATAATTCTAGAATGTAGAAAAGTATAGTTATTTAAATAAACATATGTACATATGATAGTCAGGACTTATTTTTTTTCCTTAAAAATTTTTAACACAGCCAATTTAGTGGCGCACGACATAGTAAGAAAAAAAGAGAAGTTGAAAATGTTTATCAAATCGCATATGGGCTTCCTAAGCCTTCGTTTTCCATTAATAGAAGGTAATCATTTTAGTTAAGCACATTATTCCTCTATTTCCAAAGCAAAAGAAATTAGCTGTGCAATGGTTATCAAATAGACTTATCCAAAAAACTTGTCAGTTACTCATTTTTTATAAGATGATTTTTTTTTTGATAAGTAAAAAGTGCAATACTTATCAACTTTACTTTTCAAAAAAAGGCTTATCTAAAAGTTGTTAAGTGATAAGTGATAAGCCGTTGGTGCAATTGGGCCCAGTTGAGTTCATTTACTCCATTTATTTGCGTCAAATTCATCAAAACATAGTGCGAAAAGTGCAAGTGTTTCTTGCGAATAACTCTTTAATGAATTAAAAATATGAATTTCCGGTCTTGGATTATTGTTGTTCCCATTAAAACGCGTTGATTGATACCACTCTTGAATTTGTTTTCATCAATTTTGGCCTGGTTACGCTAAAGTGCACTTTTACCGAATATTTTAACAGACTTTTCTGTGTTCATGCAAATTTGGAAGTCACTTCAATTATATCGAAATAAACAAAAACATAAGAACACAACCCAATTTTTTATTAACAAATTTGCATGCAACTTATAAATGTATATATTTCATACATCTTTCGTATGCAGTAGAACTATGCACGAATTTATCCTGAGTCATAGCTTTCAAAACTACATTGATGTTTTTTAAGTCGTTGTGCAAGTGGGAGTCTGCTACCAAACTTGTAGGCATATTTAATAAGTTTTTGCGTCTGTTTGTAATCAAATGGCACCGAGTCTCACATATAAAACGCAAAATATCGAGGAAATCCGATATGTTTAATCCAAAATTAGCACGAAGAATTGCTTGGCACTCTGCTTCAAAGTTCGATATTCTTCTGAAATCTTTGATTTCATCAATTACTTTCCTCAAATTTTCTGACATATTATGCCATATGTATCTTATATTTGCTGCATTGAACCAATTATGATTGACCGATATAGTATCAGTAATATTCCACACTTGATGATACCAACCACTTGGTACGAATACAGCTTCGTTTCTTTGTTGATAAATTACATAGAAAGACACATTACTTTCTTTTAATTCTTTTTCGTTTATATTACAACTAATATTTCCGAAACAATCTCTTAGTTTATATTGTTCACCGGGCGGTAGAAGAATCCATTTCTTGCATCCGTATATATTAGTAGACCAACTGAATGATCCAAAGACATCTACATGGAAAGGACTCCTGTTCTACAAGTGTAAAAGCTTTGCAATTACATTTTAAGAGATTAAGACAATTTTACCCAGAATTTTTTGGTCCCATGTATACGAATCGATAATCATCTCGGCCATGGTTAACAAGATATTCATTTAGCCAATCTGAACTAAAGTAAGATGGTACTTTATAAAATTCATAAAGGGGAAATTGAGCCTTCAAATGCCAGTCCTTCAAATAAAGATTTGGTTCTTCATTTATAGAATTCAACTCCCCACTTTCAAAACTAATTTGTTTTTCCCAGAAGTCCAAAAAGTTGTGGAAACCCAACTTCACTAAACAATTTTCCTTATAATTTGGAGAGCACTTTGTTACAGTCACCAAATGATCGGCTATTTTATGTTTTAGATAAGTAAAATTTATAACGCTTGCATGTTCGCCGCCGTCGCTATCTATCCAACTCTTACTGCACTCCCACTTATTCGACACACAATTTATAATAACGGGGCAGTTATTCTTAATATATCTTTTATAAAACTTGCTGTACGACACGCTCCCTTTTCGAATCTTATCTATGGATTCAGTTTGCATAATTTACCGAGTTTTACAAAATCATATCCTCTAAAATTGAAAAAACACCAGAGGTGGAAAAACGTCGACTATACTATCGTTATATCGATAATTTGTGTTTTGAAGCTTCCATTCATCGTAATTCGCCCTCTAAATGCGCGTTTACATTGGACAATGCTGGCAAGACAACAAAAAAGTCGTTGCCTTGTCGTCCAATCATATGCAGCGTTTTTGCTGCATTAAAAATTCAACATTTAGCACTTTCGAACATATGTTTTCGAAGAGCGTTCATGCTATAGCATTTAGCAAATGTACATTTACGCGAGTTCGAAATCGTATGCTTTTGACAAACAGCCGTGTTCCAGTCTCTTATTTAGATGCGTATATATTACGATCAATTCTCACGCAGGAGATAATGTGCAAAAACCCTACTGAAAAGGAAAAAATAAATTTTAAACCAAAAATTCAATACAAAAACTTGTATTGTTTTAACCATAACCGAAAATTTGTTTGTGTATATATTCATTTGTCGGTGCTGTCAATTAAAAATTTCTCACTTAATTAGGAAACAAAACGAACCGAGTTGATCACAAATTGACCCAGATTTCTATCAGCATCAAATCGATGTTGAATTTGCTTAACTTTTCTTTATCCAAATATGTAATGCAAAATAAAAGAAACCTCGATCGGCGATCACTGAAACGTAGCTAGCAACTGTATACTCGAAAAAGCAATGTTGCCACTTTTTCTCTTTAAACCATGTTCGAATCGTGGAAATTTTGGAAGATCACAGGGTTGCTTTTAGCATTTAGATTCTTAATGCAAAAATGGAGTTGCATTTAGTTGCATTTAGGTGACGAATTTTGTATGGATAAATGTACATTTAGAGTAGCATTTAGAGCTAAATGCGCTAAATGTGCTTTTACGCGTAAGCAAAAACAGCCTTAAGGCCGGTCCACATAGAACTTTCGCGTTTGCTTTGGCGTTGGCGTTGGTTTGACAGAACGCACGTTAAAAGTATGCTTGCTACAATGAAAGCTTGGCAGCGAATGCTTGGACGACTAAATTAACATACCAACGACAGATTAATTAATATTTCATATCAATAATTGCATTAAAAACGATATTTCTTGTCCGCACTTGATTAAAAAGGAAAAATATTTCACATAATTTTATTTATTTGCAACAGCTGATGAGCGACGCACGCGAAAAGTTGAGAGTTGGCCATCTCTTTGCTTTGTGTTGGCGTGAGCGTTGTCGAATTTCGACTATGTGGACGGCTGCATTTGAATTCATGTATTCATAGTCAGCTGTTGAAGCGACGCCAACGCCAACGCAACGCCAAAGTTCTATGTGGACGGGCCTTAATAGTTGCGTTATCGTCTCGCCCAGAAATTTTTAGCCGAGCACATGCACTTAAAAGGAGATCTGCACACTTGTCGTTATCGGCTAGCTATCAGCTATATTATTGAAAATGTTAATATTTGCATTAAAATTGCATAAAAATGAATTTTTTGCATAAAATCTGTGGAAATTATTAAAAAGTGGATAATTCCAATAAATTCAACAAATGTGAGAGTTTTAACGATAAAAAAAAAACGAAATTGTAAAAAGTCTCCGCGTGCGTGTACAAAACAGGTTTCAAGTAAAGAAAAGAAGAGATATTACTGAACAATTATGTCCAGACGTTGCAGGACAGTCCATATTTTAAAAATTGCAGGGTTTTATAAATATTTCGCGAAAATATCGACCAGAAAATACCTGCTTCAAGTGAATTTTTAGACACCAAAGGAATCAAAATAGTGTAGTCGTCATGTAATCGTTGCATCACGATTATGACGATGAAGCGACTATGATTGGACGACCAATGTGCAGAAAGCCTAATTCTCTCCGCGGCGTAGGCGTCCTGATAATAGTTAAGACAATTCGTTGTGAGCAAAAGGTCGAACGTGGACGTTGAATTATAAATTGCAGAAATACGCATTTCGCTCGAGCTATTTGTTTTGTGAAGCTGCCATTCATCGTAATTCGCTCTCTAAATGCGCGTTTACATTGGACAATGCTGGCAAGACAATAAAGAAAATCGTATTAGTTCTCAAAAACGCTAATTGTCTCCGTGGCGTAGGCGTCCTGACAATAATTAAGACAATTCGTTGTGACCAAAAGGTCGAACGTGAACGTTGAATTATAAGTTGCAGAAATATGCATTTCGCGCGAGCTATTTGAGCTAAAAACTAAAAACAGGAAGACACAAAATTAAATACACGTCAGCGTCTCTTTAATTATTATAGTTAGTTTTTTATGAATTTCTCTTCTTTCTTGCACAAGATGTCAAAATTATTGTCTGCATACGTCAAATCATTGTCCAATTTACTGTCTTCAAAACAATCAAGACAGGGATTGATATAATTGAAGAAGTATGCATGTATTGATAAAAAAGTGTGCATGTATTGCTATTGTCATGACAGTATTGTCCGGTGTAAACTAACTTACACCCCTATTCTGCAATTCTTTCGTATTCGGATTTCGCTACGAACAATGGCATGCCTAAAAACGAACGAGTAAGCTTTTTTGTGTAATTTTGTACGAAAACAATTCTGTGTCGGAGGCGAGATAAAAGATATAAAGCGATGTGTGTTTGCAGGAAATTGTAGTGGTATTCATTTAAACAGATAAATTTGCTTTTCGCATATACGTATATTTTTATCCACTGCTTTATATAAACTTGTAAAAAAGAAGCTTTGTCGCCCCTTATCGAAAAACTTGGGTCCGGTTTAGTTATTTGTACAATAATTTTCGGTTGTTGTGTTCAAACGCATAACCCGAATCCAAAAACTTTAACATCACGTGCAACCAAACGATGAAAATTGTTTTAAAATAAATGTTTCGAATTTCCGACCACTAGTTTATTAATACTGCTACAGTTGCAAATGCTATAGAATCCCTTGTTTCCTTCTAAATATGTAAAATCAACAATTTTTCTATAAATAAACACTTCATGAGAATTTTTTAAATTCATTTCCACTTTGATTTCCTTCATTCAGCTATCTTCGAAAAACAACTGATAGCTGGCAATGCTGCACATGTTTCCGCAAGGGTTGCAGCATATGGATTTTTCGTTTTTCGTAGCGTAGTCTGCGCCCATGCACCAACGAAAGAGAAGGATGAGGCATCCAAGAATCTCTTCTATGAGCGCTTGGAACGTACATATGAGCGCAGCCCACCGAAACGACGTCAAAATCGTGCTTGCCGATTTTAATGCCAAGGTGGGCAAGGAAGTGATCTTTGGCGCCACTGTCGGAAAATTCAGCCTCCACAACGAAACGTCCGATAACGGACAGGCTAATCGACATCGCCGGGGCCCGAAACATGCATTACTAGGTTCCAGCATAAGAACATCTACCAAGCTACATGGCTGTCTCCACATCGAAAAACAAGAACCCTGTTCTTTGACAGCACTCTTCAACAATCCGACATGCGTGAGCAGTGGAACCACATTTTCCGATTAGTAAGTATCGCCGCCGAAGAAGTGGTTGGATTTCAGCGAGCCCGAAAGAACAACTGGTACGATGGGGAATGTCAAGAAGCCGCAGAGAAAAAAACGCCGCCTATAGGACCACGCTGCGATCGGGCGCAACGCGAGCCATGTGGGACCGTTA
>NW_023458564.1:19916850-19919032 GCF_013731165.1 Rhagoletis pomonella | reverse complement strand
GAGTTATCGTGTACACGGACAGACGGACAGACAGACATGGCTTAATCAATTTCTTTTTTCATCCTGATCATTTATGTATACATTTGTCTATGTCTATCTCGATTCGTTTTGGCTGTTACAAACAACCGTTATGTGAACAAAATTAATATACCCTTGTGCACAAGTGCGCTCGGGTATAAAAAGTAAGCCCGTCTTGACTATCATATGTACATATGTTTATTTAAATAACTATACTTTTCTACATTTTAGAATTATTTATTTGGATCTTTCCAAAATAATTCAGTAACAAAAACACAAAAACCACCTTGCATTAATTGAATGATTTCCGTACCGGCTAACAAATTGGTAAGAGTAACCTTAGGGGCGTCTGTTTATCATAGTTCCATCAATGCACCCTTCGTTTTAAGGAAATCCACCAATAATGAAAAATTGTGTGGCAATATTTTGCGTAATTCCGGCCAACAAATAGTTTCATCCATCACGGCATTTGCCACTCGATGAATTACTCTACATACCGCTAATTTGTGGACCCCATGCATTTGACCATGCCATTATTAGGAGTGTTCGCTATGCAAAAAATTTGTACAAGTTGGTACCAATTGTTACCAAATCGTGTTCGTTTAGCCAAAAACCCAGTAAAACTTGCAAGGAGAGAGCACAATTTTGACATTTCATTTGGAGGGGAAGTTGCAAATTGGTGCTGGGAAAACGTTTGCCTGTAAGAATTCGCATTGTGGCACACGGTTGCATTTTTGTAAACATTAATTTGAATCAACGAGTTCGTTAAATTTAAAAATGAACAATCTTGCGATTTACTAATGAAAGAAGTAATAACTAATTGATTATTCAATTAATTTAATAAATTCCAAACATTTGAAAGGTACCCGGTTGAAAAAGTTGTATTCGTAATCGGAACGCACTCGACACCGCTGTCGATATAGGAAATCCGACAGTGAATTCCACAAAGAAATTGAAGCGTATGTTGAAGAAAGTCAGAATAAGAAGAAATATACGTACAGGTCCTGTTTTGATTTCCACATGATATAATTTAAAAAATTTATTATGCTCGAAATGCAACCGTGGACGCCAGCTGGCAGTGAATCTGGCAAATGTTTGCTAATTCGTGTTCGCGCAATACTTAGTAAATTTCTCTCTTTGGGAGAGTAAGGTACTTTATTCTCTGAATTTTGTTACTGGCTAATTCTTACTGGCAGTTGCATAGCGAACACTCCTATGAGATAGCCGAAATTTTCTACTGTAAACTGTAGTTGATTTGTTCTTTTATGATACGCCTTTTATTATTTGCTGACTGTCCTCTAAATAAAATAAATTTAATATTTCGAATCGAAGCGTTTTTTGTGTCGATATTTCATCGTATCACGTGTTAAAGCACCGATTAATTCATTCCTTATCATGTTGGTGAAACACAAAACTTTGCGCAAGTTCGATAATTTGCTAAAATGCTAATGATAACTCGTTGGTACAATAGGGCCCTGAACACGCATTCAATAGTTTTTATAAGTGTAAATTTTTACGAAATTCTGTATTAAATTGGAATATTAAATGCATTTGTTTACTCATTTCCAGTAAAATCCAGTAAAAGTTTTAACGAATTTTCATGTTTTGGAGTTTTCGTACGCAAAAACTTGCAAAGTAGGGAAAATTGAGAGAGCGAAAACATGAAAACATAGCATCAAATGTTAAATCCTATTGCAAAAGTCGCTATAATACTTATTTATACACTTTCAAAAGTCTACATCTTCTGATGAACTTAGAAAACTGCAAGAAAACGTGGTAGTTTCGGTGCCTAGTTGAAGGCGTCGTAAAAAAGAAGCAGACCAATCTTCATGGAAGAGAGAACGCGAAAAGCTAAAAAAAGATAGTTATGCAAAAGTTACTGTTTCAAAACTCGCTTTATTAAATTTTTATATATAAAATTTGCAAAAACTACCACACTGCGATTTTGTTTTTTGATGTTATTTGGCTCTTGTTTATCCAAATTTTCAGATAATAAAGAGAAATATACAATTTGGATGTTACTTGTTGTTGTAGGCGTTTTTTAAATTTATGGCTAACTATTATAAAATCACATAACCCTGTTTGCAAGTGGACTACTCATTTGTGCAATACTAAAAAAAAAAATTCGACACACTTTCGTACAAATTTCGAACTTTCAAAAATT
>NW_023458564.1:19912651-19916750 GCF_013731165.1 Rhagoletis pomonella | reverse complement strand
AAAAAAATTCGACACACTTTCGTACAAATTTCGAACTTTCAAAAATTCTAAAAAATCGATCGACTTTTTTAGCCATTTGAAACTTGTACTTTATTCTACTAGAATTCAATGGGCTACAAAACTGCATACTCAGAATTTAATTAAAAAACTCGAAATTATAACGAAAATTTGTAGATTTTTTTTTTAAATTGCATAAATTTTTAAGGCAGTGTCACTCGATTGGTACATTTGTACAGATTTGTAAAAGTTTACATTGGGCTATTGGTAAAAAAATTGGGAGATTTTTTTTGTAGTAAAAAGATTGGTACAATACAGCGATGCTCTATTGAAAAATTTCAATAAATTAATTTTCGTGATTGGGATAGTGAAAGATATTTTGGCTGTTCACACAATTTGGATACGATTTACACCAAATTTTGGCAAATACCCAATGGTGTGACACAAGCTTTTAAACTTGTATTTATACGAATGTTGGTAAAGAATGAACTATAAAAAACTAACCGAAATTAAATAACAACAAAAATAATATTTTACAAGTTGTCAAAATTTGGTGCGGCTATAATTTTTTCGACTACTGTACACAAGGTGGCTATGATTACTCGGCCGTGCTATCATAGTAGCACAATGCCACATATTTGACTTACAGGTCTATTCTGCACGTTACCGAAGATTTTGTGACCGGAAAATTGTATTACCAAAAAATGTTACCACTTCTTGTCACCGCGATTCTAGGTACGTTGGTAATGCAGTGAAAATATTCAGCAATTCAGCTATGAAGATTTGGGGAAATTCCCATATTGCATATTTCACGGGGCACAGAATGCGAAATAGGTTTAAAAATTGACAGACACTTTAATTACCGGTTACAGAATTTATGTTACCAGCGCAGAATAGACCTGTTACAAACAAAATATGGGCAGGAATTTCAAGATTTCAATCCTATTTTTATGAAAAATATTATTTTGTATCCGTATTTTTCTTTTAATCAAAATATGTTGAAATAAAAGTGTAACTAAAAAAAAATTTTGAAAGCCTCCCCCCAAAAAAAAATCATAGCTACGGCCCTGACCCTCACTACGTAGATTTCTCCTTTCTGCGTGCGAAGAAAAGGAACAGAAGTCCCCTTTTTACAAAAGTATACTTCTTGTGCATTATTTGGGTGTTTATAAAGTTGAAATACAAATTGTATTAATAGAGTGACAGCACCAGTTTTCCTCCATCTTATTTATATTAACTACACAAGATTGTTGTGCGGATTTTCAACATCGGCATATTGCTATTAAATACAGAATTTCGCGAAAGTGTACACTTAAAACATCACAAATGTATAAAAACTAATAAATGCCTGTTAAATTGAGTTCATTTATTCCATTCATTTGCCTGAAATTCATCAAAACAAAGTGCTGAAAGTGCAAGTGTTTTTGCAAATAACTCTTTAATGAATTTAAAATGTTAATTTCGGGTCTCGGATTGTTATTATTGGCATTAAGACGCGTCGATTGATACCACTCTCGAACTTTTTCCGTCCATTTTGACCTGGTTCTGCTAAAGTGCACTACTACCAAATATTTATTGTATATATGGAATCAGGGGAAGCTAAATCGAATATACTCTACCTCTTTAACAGAATAAAATTATAGTTTAAAAAACTAAAACATCCCTGTTATAATTGTCATTCGTACTGTCATCAGGTATTTAACTTGAGAGTAGAAATCGCTTCATCTTTTAGGCGCAGCAATATTACATAGTTACATCCAGAGCTAACAAAAGGAAGGTAAAAAAGGTAATTTCCATAAAATCCGTTCCCTGCTAATAATTCCATCACATTTGCTTAGATCTAAATGCAGAAATTAGTGTATTATATGATTTGTTATATAATTGTATTGTATTTGATACGTATAAGTGTGATTTTCGCAGAAATTTTGTTGATACTATTTAAAATCACAATGTCTTAAATCAAAAACTACATTTCATTGATTATATTAACAAACAAAGTCATCACCAGATACACAGCAACAACGTCATGTTGTTGTTGTAGCGGCTACAACAACCCCGCCCAGATCTCAGTCGTTGTCGTCAAGTTCCACTAACGGCAGCGTGCAGCCTCTATCGGGTCTGTCCACAAGGACAAAGCCGTTAGGGTTGTCGGGTTTTCCGGGCATGCGAAGAGATGTTTCGAGTCATGAGCGAAGTTGGGCTATTGTCGTTCGTGTATCCCGAGCCAGATGAAGCTCCGTCTCGTCTATGTCCGGTGGTGGTGTGCCTAGAACGGCATTCACAGGTCTAGAGTATACATGACTCGAGACTGACTCCCTGTGAATGCCGCTCAGGGCCAGTCGGTAAGCTTACCTGTCCAGAGGCTGCTTGACGAACCTCTGGACTTCGTCAGTTCATATAGATGTCTCCTGACGTGCCTAGGTGAGGGCTCCTCTGCAAGCAGCTCTCTGTTCGGGTGGCCATTTTTGTGGCTCTCGATCAGAAACTGCTTGCAGAACATTATGTTGTGCTCCTTTATAGGGAGCATTTGTGCCTCGTTGTGTAGGGGATGTTCTGGCGACATCAGGAGACATCCTGTCGCAGTCCTGAGTGCGGTGTTCTGTACAGTCTGTAGCTTCGTCGACAGCGTCCTACTAGTCCCGGCGACCACACTGGTGCTGCGTAGTTTAAAACCGACCGGCCTATTGCCCTGTATGTTGTCAGCAATGTTTCTTTGTCTTTGCCCCAAGTACTGCCGACTAGCGACTTGAGGACCTTGTTGCGGCTCTGTACTTTATTGACAATAGCGGTTGCGTGCGCAGAGAAGGAGAGCAGGCTGTCGAAGGTTACTCCGAGTATTTTGGGATTATTCACCGTCGGAATTGGTGTGTCATCGACGTGAATTCCCAGCGGTAGCCTGACCTCCTTCGTCCAGGTTGTGAACAGGGTCGCAGAGGATTTCGTAGGGGAGAGGGCTAGACACTTTGCAGTGAAGAAGCGAAAAAGTTCGGAGAGATACCCGTTTACTTTCGAACGCAGGTTTTCAATTCCATTCCCAGTCTCCATGATCGAGCAATCATCGGCGTAAGAGACAATCGAGACTTCCTCTGGTGGTTGAGAGAGCTTTAAAATGTAAAAGTTAAACAGTAGCGGGAAAAGGACACCACCCTGTGGAACCCCCTGTTTTATTTTTCTGAGTTTACTCGATTTGTCTCTAAATATTACCGACGAGTGTCGACCACTCAGATAATTTGCCGACCACCGTTATTTATGGCGTTAAGTGCTGTTGTTGTACTGTGCACTTTACGGAAACCATGCTGATGCTTCGCTGGGGTCAGGTGGTTTGTGAAATACGGGAGCAGCAAGGCCTCGAGTGTCTTCTCTACCGGGGAAAGGAGTGTTATCGCCGATACGAATCTCCTTTGTTGGCAGGTTCCCCCGGTCGCCATAGTGGCCATAGAAAAATTGAGGACCTCCGTTAGGTACGCTACTCCCGCAGGACCCAATTTTTTTAGCATCAGCGTGCATATTCCGTCGGGACTCATGGTTTGGGGGCTTTCGCCTTCCCGATGGCCACCTGAACTTCTCCGCAAGTAAAAGCAAGGGGGGCACAGGTTGTTGGCAGTTTGTGCAGCCTTCTGGTCACTCGACGCTCGGCTTTGTTCACCGGAGGATGCAGTATGAACTGCCTGCTAAAATAGCTCGCACATCGCTCCGGATCCGACGAAGCATGGTCGCCGAAAGAAATTTCGACTCTGTCGTCGTGCTTCGCCGGATTGGATTATGACCTCACGGTTGACCAAAGCTTACTCACACCAGAGGGGAAGTTACAGGTCTTCAGATGCTCTTCCCACTTATGTACGTTCACTAGTTACCGAATCTCCGCGTTGAGATCCCTGTTACGGGGATCTCCGGGATCGGCCTGACGGCTATCACGCTCATCGGTTAGAACAGCCGCTTCATCAGGGAAATTTGGACGTGGGTCCGTAATACATCCTGCCGGTATGAAGCGAGCTGCAGCAGCGGTGCACGTTTATACACCCCCGTTTATATACCCCCTGTCACCTGCTACCCGGCAGGATATCACCCTGATAGTGATGTAGAATTTTATCTACTTTCATTT
>NW_023458564.1:19910688-19912551 GCF_013731165.1 Rhagoletis pomonella | reverse complement strand
AAATGAAAGTAGATAAAATTCTACATCACTATCAGGGTGATATCCTGTCGGGTAGCAGGTGACAGGGGGTATATAAACGGGAGTGTATAAACGTGCACCGCTGCTGCAGCTCGCTTCATACCGGCAGGATGTATTACGGACCCATGTCCAAATTTCCCTGATGAAGCGGCTGTTTTAGCCGATGAGCGTGATAGCCGTCAGGCCGATCCCGGAGATCCCCGTATCAGGGATCTCAACGCGGAGATTCGGTAACTAGTGAACGTACATAAGCGGAAGAAGTGGGAAGAGCATCTGAAGACCTGTAACTTCACCTCTGGTGTGAGTAAGCTTTGGTCAACCGTGAGGTCATAATCCAATCCGGCGAAGCACGACGACAGAGTCGAAATTTCTTTCGGCGACCATGCTTCGTCGGATCCGGAGCGATGTGCGAGCTATTTTAGCAGGCAGTTCATACTGCATCCTCCGGTGGACAAAGCCGAGCGTCGAGTGACCAGAAGGCTGCACAAACTGCCAACAACCTGTGCCCCCCTTGCTTTCACTTGCGGAGAAGTTCAGGTGGCCATCGGGAAGGCGAAAGTCCCCAAAGCCATGGGTCCCGACGGAATATGCATGCTGATGCTGAAAAAATTGGGTCCTGCGGGAGTAGCGTACCTAACGGAGGTCCTCAATTTGTCTATGGTCACTATGGTGACCGGGGGAACCTGCCAACAAAGGAGATTCGTATCGGCCGATAACAATCCTTACCCCGGTAGCGAAGACACTCGAGGCCTTGCTGCTCACGTATTTCACAAACCACCTGACCCCAGCGAAGCATCAGCATGGTTTCCGTAAAGTGCACAGCACAACAACAGAACTTAACGCCATAAATAACGGTGGTCGGCAAATTATCTGAGTGGTCGACACTCGTCGGTAATATTTAGAGACAAATCGAGTAAACTCAGAAAAATAAAACAGGGGGTTCCACAGGGTGGTGTCCTTTTCCCGCTACTGTTTAACTTTTACATTTTAAAGCTCCCTCAACCACCAGAGGGAGTCTCGATTGTCTCTTACGCCGATGATTGCTCGATCATGGAGACTGGGAATGGAATTGAAAACCTGTGTTCGAAAGTAAACGGGTATCTCTCCGAACTTTCTCGCTTCTTCACTGCAAAGTGTCTAGCCCTCTCCCCTACGAAATCCTCTGCGACCTTGTTCACAACCGGGACGAAGGAGGTCAGGCTACCGCTGGGAATTCACGTCGATGACACACCAATTCCGACGGTGAATAATCCCAAAATACTCGGAGTAACCTTCGACAGCCTGCTCTCCTTCTCTGCGCACGCAACCGCTATTGTCAATAAAGTACAGAGCCGCAACAAGGTCCTCAAGTCGCTAGTCGGCAGTACTTGGACCAAAGACAAAGAAACATTGCTGACAACATACAGGGCAATAGGCCGGCCGGTTTTAAACTATGCAGCACCAGTGTGGTCGCCGGGACTAGTAGGGCACGTCAGGAGACATCTATATGAACTGACGAAGTCCAGAGGTTCGTCAAGCAGCCTCTGGACAGGTCAGCTTACCGACTGGCCCTGAGCGGCATTCACAGGGAGTCAGTCTCGAGTTATGTATACTCTAGACCCGTGAATGCCGTTCTAGGCACACCACCACCGGACATAGACGAGACGGAGCTTCATCTGGCTCGGGATACACGAACGACAATAGCCCAACTTCGCTCTGGCTACTGCAGCAGGTTAAACTCTTACCTAAGTAGATTGAGTCAAGCTCGGAACACTTTGACGACAGCAAGCGACAAGCAGCATCTGTCAAATTTTAAATGCACACGTTCTTACGGACACAATTATTTTGACGACAGCACGACATCTT
>NW_023458564.1:19907580-19910588 GCF_013731165.1 Rhagoletis pomonella | reverse complement strand
TTTGCAAAAATTGTTCAGCAAAATGTATGCTTATAATGTCGTGAAATAGGCGTGACCCCGCCTACTTAAAACCAAATATGTGTATCTCGGTAACCATTCGATCAATGTGTACCAAACTCGGTATGATTATAGTTGTTGCCCCATAAAGGCAAAACGTTGAAAGTTTTTACGACCACCTTTTTATAACGCTAATTTTACCCAAAATTGATACTAACAACAATCCCTTGAAAAGAATTAACATTACTATGGAATTTTGGAAAATGGGCGTGATGCCACCCACATATATCTATATAAGTTTATCTCATTATGCCTAACTGAACGTTCTATCGAAGCTGTTTGAAATAGACGTAAAACCACCACTGCTTACCATGGAGCGGTAGTTTTCGGAAAGGTTAAAAAACTACTTTTGAATACTTGCGCCGAGTATTTAATGTTCGGCTCCGCTCGAACCTACGACTATTTACTTGTTAAGAAATAATTTAGGTGAGTAAATTAGATGATTTAGTTAAATAAAAGATTGAAAGGCTAGTAATTTTTAATAACGTTTTTGTTTAGTAATTGAATTTAGAAATTGGAACATTGTGTTCAATAAAAAGTTTTTAAAGGGTCGTAAATCAAACCAGCGCCACTAAATAACTACTCGCTCGCTGCGAAAAACTTGAAACTTGACAAAATTGTAAATTCTTTTCGATTGACGCTGCACCAGTCGAGAGGACTTTGAGTTATATTTATTTATTTTTTTATTGCGGTGCAATAATTCTCGTATGTATCCTCCTGACTTTCATCTTCACAATCTAGTATCATGACAAGATCGCTGATTAAACACGGTTGTTTTCCAAAGAATTCTTCATTCCCATTCTTTTGGTTGTTTCTGAATGTGGAGAACCAGTAACGTCAACAGCGTTTTTCGATTTTAGTTTTTGTAATTCATTTTTGATCCTTTCTTCTGTGACTGGCCAGATATACGTTTTATCATTGCACTGGCATAATATTCCAGGAACCGAAAATAACAGTTATTTTTTTACCAGTTAAACTTGGCCTAATATTTTTTTTTCGAACGTTTTTTCTGGATAATAAGCAAACAGCTTTTCAAAATTAAACAAATTTGGTATAATGTGAAAGAGGACTGAAATAGCTTTTAAACAGAAATAACGAACGAAGGTCTATTTATATATATTTTTTTATATCATTTAATACTAAAGAAATTCATATACCTGACTCAAGGTTTGTTCTATGGTAATTAATTATCATTTTTTATTGAAATATTTTTCAGTAGGTGACTTTACTCTTACTTACTCCTCTTTTACTTAAGTCCTCTTTCATTTGATACCAAACTTGTTTAATTTGGATAAGCGGTTTGTTTATTGTCCGGAAAAGACTTTTAGTTGGGAATAAAAAATATTTGGCCAAGTTTAACTCGTAAAGAAAATAACTGTTACTTTCGGTCCCTTCAATATTCGCATTCGCAAAAGATCCGCATTGATTATTGCGAATGCGAATGTTAAAATTAATGCGGAAGCTCCGCGGTTGCGAATGCGAACGCGAATATTCGCAACAACCCTGGTACATACATACAAGCACCAATTAATTTAATTTAAAGAAATGGCGTGTCGTCCATTTCCGCTGTAGCGTACGTAGTGCATAGGTTGACATCTACCTTTGTTGTTGTTGTTGTAGCGGCTACAACAACCCCGCCCAGATTGGTTAATATCTCAGTCGTTGTCGTCAAGTTCCACTAACGGCAGCCCTAAGAAGCGTGCAGCCCCAATATGGTCGGTCCACAGGGACAAAGGCGTTAGGGTTGTTGGGTTTTCCGGGCATACGAAGAGATGTTTCGAGTCATGAGGTGTCTCTCCGCTTGACGGACACTCATTTGGTACATCTGCGTTTAGTTTGCTCAGGTATGAGTTTAACCTGCTGCAGTAGCCAGAGCGAAGTTGAGCTATTGCGAGTGACAGCCCTGCGGAGCTTACGTTCACCAAGGTGGACGTCGGTTGGTGTGGGGAGCGCAGCGAAGGTAGATTCCGCGAAGCCTTTTCAATCCGCTTTAGAGAAGTTGATATAGGTCCGGTGTTCCGCGGAAGCCAAGTCGGTTGGTTTGTCGATCGAGATGACTATGGGCAGATAGTCTGATGCCAAAGTCAGCATAGGTTGCCATGATACGCTGTTTATCAGACCAGCGCTGACAATTGTTATGTCTGGCGAGCTGCAGCAGCTGCCCATAATCCTGGTGGGTGCGTCGTCATTTATTGTGCAGAATGCCGAATCGTCTATCTGCTCAGCCAAGTCTGTTCCCCTACGATCGTTTGACAGGCTTGAGTGCCAAGGATCGTGGTGCGCATTAAAGTCACCTACTACCATACGGTTTTCACCTCTGAGGAGAGCACCTATATCAGATTGATATCCAGCCGGGCAGCAAGTGGCAGGGGGTATGTACACATTAAATATTTCGAGTTCAACATCGCCTGACCGGATAGCAATGCCCTGACATTCTAGGGTGGTATCTCTGCGGTCGATGTCTGTGTGGTGTGGTGTGTGATGAACGCTAAGCCACCATCATTATATCGCTCGCGATCTGGACGGTCCACGACGTACCCGGCACAATTCAACGGTTATCTCCTCGATCTTGCTCTGAAGTCCGTCACAGTTAAATTAAAGGAGCTTCATGTAGTTTGGGAGACGTGTAGTTATGCGGGGTGTGAGGGATGTGTGTGGCCTTGCCCCCATTAGCTGTGTGTGCTGCTGTGGAGGTTGCCGCCCTGTGGTGGCAGTGGGTGGCGTCGCAGTTGGGGGTTGCCCAATCTCGCGTAGTGCGCAGACCTAAACATGCCCTAAAGTGGCACCAGCCAAGGCAAGTGTTGCACTTGACTGATGTCACATTACGGAATATCCTGGTCTGACATACCGTGTAGATTGTAGGAAGAACCAGGAGTTGTTGGCGGCGGCGTGTGGGTGGTGGTGCGGTTGTGTCTGTTATGTGGTCTGTCGTGGTTGTAGTGTGGTCTATT
>NW_023458564.1:19904279-19907480 GCF_013731165.1 Rhagoletis pomonella | reverse complement strand
CCTGAGCAGCTTAACACAGACACCACAGCACCACAACATAAGAACACAATAGACCACACCACAACCACGACAGACCACATAACGGACACAACCGCACCACCACCCACACGCCGCCGCCAACAACTCCTGGTTCTTCCTAAAATCTACACGGTATGTCAGACCAGGATATTCCGTAATGTGACATCAGTCAAGTGCAACACTTGCCTTAGCTGGTGCCACTTTAGGGCATGTTCAGGTCTGCGCACTACGCGAGATTGGACAAGGAACTTCGAGGGCCAGTGTTGCGCTGCTCGGTCGCAACCCCCAAGTGCGACGCCACCCACTGCCACCACAGGGCGGTAACCTCCACAGCAGCACACACAGCCAATGGGGGCAAGGCCACACACATCCCTCACATCCCTCACACCCCGCATAACTACACGTCTCCCAAACCACATGAAGCTCCTTTAATTTAACTGTGACGGACTTCAGAGCAAGATCGAGGAGATAACCGTCTTCATGGGAAGGCATGATATATTGATAGCTGCGGTCCAAGAGACGAAGTTGCACAACAATTGAACATCGTTGAACTGTGCCGGGCACGTCTTGGACCGTCCAGATCGCGAGCGAGATAATGGTGGTGGCTTAGCGTTCATCACATACCACACCACACAGACATCGACCGCAGAGATACCACCCTAGAATGTCAGGGCATTGCTATCCGGTCAGGCGATGTTGAACTCGAAATATTTAATGTGTACATACCCCCTGCCACTTGCTGCCCGGCTGGATATCAATCTGATATAGGTGCTCTCCTCAGAGGTGAAAATCGTATGGTAGTAGGTGATTTTAATGCGCACCACGATCTTTGGCACTCAAGCCTGTCAAAAGATCGTAGGGGAACAGACTTGGCTGAGCAGATAGACGATTAGGCATTCTGCACAATAAATGACGACGCACCCACCAGGATTATGGGCAGCTGCTGCAGCTCGCCAGACATAACAATTGTCAGCGCTGGTCTGATAAACAGCGTATCATGGCAACCTATGCTGACTTTGGCATCAGACTATCTGCCCACAGTCATCTCGATCGATAAACCAACCGACTTGGCTTCCGCGGAACACCGGACCTATATCAACTTTTTAAAAAGGCTTCGCGGAATTTACTGAGAGCACCTTCGCTGCGCTCCCCACACCAACCGACGTCCACCTTGGTGAACGTAAGTTCCGCAGGGCTGTCACTCACAATAGTTCAACTTCGCTCTGGCTACTGCAGCAGGTTAAACTCATACCTGAGCAGACTAAACGCAGAAATGAGTGTCCGCCAAGCGGAGAGACACCTCATGACTCGAAACAACTCTTCGTATACCCGGAAAACCCAACAACCCTAACGCCTTTGTCCCTGTGGACCGACCATATTGAGGCTGCACGCTTCTTAGGGCTGCCGTTAGTGGAACTTGACGACAACGACTGAGATATTAACCGATCTGGGCAGGGTTGTTGTAGCCGCTACAACAACAACAACAAAGGTAGATGTTAACCTATGCACTACGTACGCTACAGCGGAAATGGACGACACGCCATTTATTTAAATTAAATTAATTGGTGCTTGTATATATGTACCAGGGTTTTTGCGAATATTCGCATTCGCAACCGCGGAGCTTCCGCATTAATTTTAACATTCGCTTTCGCATTCGCGATAATCAATGCGGATCTTTTGCGAATGCGAATATTGAAGGGACCGAAAGTAACAGTTATTTTCTTTACGAGTTAAACTTGGCCAAATATTTTTTATTCCCAACTAAAAGTCTTTTCCGGACAATAAACAAACCGCTTATCCAAATTAAACAAGTTTGGTATCAAATGAAAGAGGACTTAAGTAAAAGAGGAGTAAGTAAGAGTAAAGTCACCTACTGAAAAATATTTCTATAAAAAATGATAATTAATTACCGTAGAACAAACCTTGAGTCAGGTATATGAATTTCTTTAGTATTAAATGATATAAAAATATATATATAAATAGAGGTGGTGACCTTCGTTCGTTATTTCTGTTTAAAAGCTATTTCAGTCCTCTTTCACATTTATACCAAATTTGTTTAATTTTGAAAAGCTGTTTGCTTATTATCCAGAAAAAACTTTCGGAAAAAAAATTTTAGGCCAAATTTAACTGGTAAAAAAAATAACTGTTATTTTTGGTTCCTGGAATATTATGCAAGTGCAATGATAAAACGTATATCTGGCCAGTCACAGAAGAAAGGATCAAAAATTAATTACAAAAACTAAAATCGAAAAACGCTGTTGACGTTACTGGTTCTCCACATTCAGAAACAACCAAAAGAATGGGAATGAAGAATTCTTTGGAAAACAACCGTGTTTAATCAGCGATCTTGTCATGATACTAGATTGTGAAGATGAAAGTCAGGAGGATACATACGACATTTGCAGACCGATGCAATTCCCAAAAAAGAATTATTGCACCGCAATAAAAAAATAAATAAATATAACTCAAAGTCCTCTCGACTGGTGCAGCGTCAATCGAAAAGAATTTACAATTTTGTCAAGTTTCAAGTTTTTCGCAGCGAGCGAGTAGTTATTTAGTGGCGCTGGTTTGATTTAAGACCATTTAAAAACTTTTTATTGAACACAATGTTCCAATTTCCAAATTCAATTACTAAACAAAAACGTTATTAAAAATTACTAACCTTTCAATCTTTTATTTAACTAAATCATCTAATTTACTCACCTAAATTATTTCTTAACAAGTAAATAGTCTAAGTTCGAGCGGAGCCGAACATTAAATACCCGGCGCAAGTATTCAATATAGTTTTTTAACCTTTCCGAAAACTACCGCTCCATGGTAAGCAGTGGTGGTTTTACGTCTATTTCAAACAGCTTCGATAGAACGTTCAGTTAGGCATAATGAGATAAACTTATGTAGATATATTTGGGTGGCATCACGCCCATTTTCCAAAATTCCATAATAATGTTAATTCTTTTCAAGGGATTGTTGTTAGAATCAATTTTGGGTAAAATTAGCGTTATAAAAAGGTGGTCGTAAAAACTTTCAACGTTTTGCCTTTATGGGGCAACAACTATAATCATACCGAGTTTGGTACACATTGATCGAACGGTTACCGAGATACACATATTTGGTTTTAAGTAGGCGGGGCACGCCCATTTCACGACATTATAAGCATACATTTTGCTGAACAATTTTTGCAAA
>NW_023458564.1:19897649-19904179 GCF_013731165.1 Rhagoletis pomonella | reverse complement strand
CCACAAACGATGTGGTCCACTGCCGATGTGTCCGTAATCCTGAGCAGACTCTGAGGTGACTCCACCCCTCGCAAGCATTGCACTTGACTGAGGTGGAGTTGTGGAGTAGTCGTCTCTGGCATACACAGCAGGTGTAGGTTTCTGGCCCTGGGTTTGACTCGATGCCAGCCCTGAACAGAAGAATACGTAGCAAATGTAGCCCTATGAACGAACAACTTCTGAGATACTTCGCCGACCTAAACGGGATTAGATCGCCGAACAGCCCTTGGTAGAGTAAAACCCGAGTCATTCCGGTAAGTACAACCGGTTGTCGTTGGAATGACATCTAACTCTCAACCTCGTCGGTTGAGAGGTAGACGTCGCCCTATGCACTAGACTTTTTTATATTATCTTTGCAAAGCAAAGGTTTTATAGCAATGAATAGTGTCTGAACGCACAAAAATTCAAGTTGATAAAAGCGTTGTAAAAATGGCTGAAGTGATAGCTATTTCGGAAATCACCACATTTCCTCATCAGACTTCTTTAAGTAGGATTCGAACTGACGATCCCACTGGCTCAGCCAGTTGCCTACGCGCTGTGCTAAATTCGCACAGTTTAGGAAAAATATTAAGATTTAAGCGAGCTGGACCGATTTGAAAATACCTCCAGCAATGGAGTTTTTATGAATGCAAATAGTTTCTTAAATAGGTTTTTTGAAAAAATCCCTTTATACACAAAACGGTTTAAGCTTTTTGATTCTGCTTTTTAACTTTTTCAAAGATTGGTATAAGAAAACCTTGAATAACTGAACCTAAACTCTTCCGATTTAGACTTGCGGGGTATCATTAGAAAGGTTTTTTTCGTCCTTTTTATTTCTTTGCTAATAAGCTCATTCAAGAGATGAAATAGAGAGGTAGGATGAACGAAAGTTGAATTAAGATGTGTTAGTATTTGAAAAATAATAATTGGTACACGAATGATTTTTTTTGCACATAAATAAAAATTGTGGGAAAATGCCTTTCTACCGAGATCCCATAAGTCTAAATCAGAATAGTTTTGGCCCAGTTATTTAAGTTTTTCGTCAATCTTTGAAAAAGTAAAAAAAAAACACCATCAAAAATCTCATTATTATTTTTGAAGCCTAATCGGTTTTATCATCTGAGGGGACTTTTTTCAAAAACTTCTTCAAGAAACTATTTTTATTCATAAAAAACTTCATTTTTGGAGGTATTTTCAAATCGGGCCAGCTCGTTTAAATCTTAATATTTTTCCGAAATATTTTGGTGATGCAGTCTAATATATATATATATATATATATATATACAGGCCCGTTGGATATATGCATCTACGTAAATTATACCAATCTTTGCCGTTTTTTTCTTTTGTTGTTGTAATACTGAATTATCATTGAGGTCAAAGTGTTATTTACAGAAAGAGCAAAATAGAAGGTTATAATTCATTGTTAGTGAATATGTATTTACATACATTTAAGTAGGGGAAAATATGTATTAGGGTGGTACAAAAAAAAGGAAAAAAGATAATTTAAAAATTAGATTTTTGGAATTAATAGGAAATAAGGTATAAAATTAAATCTTGATTTATGTTCGATTCATTGCTTTTGTTCAGGGATTAGGGTATTGGTAGAAAAATAGGAGAAGTCCTTAGGATTAATAGGCAATAAGAGGTAAAATTAAAAACCAAAATTTGTTTATGAATTGATGGTGTCTGGTTAGCATTAGTGGTAGAAAGAAATGTCCATAGTGTTAAAAATAGTAGATAAGCTAAGATTATGAAGAGTTAAAAAAAGGATAAGCTGAATTCAGGAGTGCTGAGCACAATAGTTTGGTGTGGATGTGTCGCTTTGACAACGCAGGGCTAGTGGGAGTGGACACTCGATGACGGAGAACTTGGAAATGACTGACTGATGACCAGACGGACTTATGTCAGGTTAAGGGGCATTGCTAAGAAAGGTGAGGAGTCACAACAGCGCCCAAGGCTTCACGTGAAGTTCATGCAGAAGAAGGGAGGGTTGACTCCGCCTGACAGGACGGGACTAGCCTATGAATCCTGTTTTGTTGTCTGTTCTTTATCTCCTCTATGACCATCTTCTCTTCCCGCACTATCAGGTTGGAATATATTTTTTAGTTTATTTAGTTGACAGATAGGCAGGCACAAATGTCCCACCCCGACTACGAGCTAGCTTGGGTTGCAAGCATGCCTGCATGCCGCCTCGCCTGACGCAAATAGGCAACTACATAACACGGCTCCCCAAGTACTGCCGGCTAGTGACTTGAGGGATTTGTTCCTAGCTCCCATTTTTTCCCATTGGCTGAGGCGTGCGCTGAAAAATAGTCATTCGAACGTGACTCCCAAGATTTTGGGATGGTTGACCGTCGGTATTCTGTGGCCATCGACATGGACGTCCAGTTCCAGCCTAATCTTCTTAATCCAGGTGGTGAAGTGTGGCGGTGGATTTCGCGGCGGAGATGGTGAGCCTTCTGGCAGTGAAGAAGTTTGCAAGATCGGTGAGATAGTTTTTGATTTTGCCGCAAAGGCTGTCAATGTTGGCCTACGTTGCCATAATCGTGCAATCATTGGCGTAGCCCACCAAGTTAACCCCAGCTGGCGGCGGAGGGACTTTCGCCATGCAGATGTTGAACAGTGTCGGGGAGAGTACGCCGCCTTGGAGGAGCCCCTGCTTAATCCTACGCGGCTTTGACTTGGCGTTTTGGAATTCTTTGTCGAATGCTTGGCCGGAAAGTCTCCTGCGGCCATCTTATTCCCTGGCTTAAGGAGGGGAATGATCCTACCTCATTTCCACATCTCCGGGATAATTAGGGTGGACAGTGACAAGTTGAAAGCAGCTGTGATGTACTCGCCTCCCGCAGGTCCTAGCTTTTTCAGCATCTGCACGGAGATTCCGTCACGGCCCAACGCCTTGGATGCTTTGGCGTTTTTTACAGCTGCCTGCGTCTCTTCTGGTGTGAAGCACGTTGATATGTCTCGGAGGCACAGTTTGTGTGCTTCACCTAGCACACTGCGGCGGGCTTTGCTTCTCTCCGAGTGTGCAATGAATAAGCTGAATAAGCGCGCGCACGTCCGGGATCCGACGTTGTTGTATTGCCAATTTTGGGAAGCCCGGCCGGATTTTGGCGATCCTATTGGTATGAAGCGCGCGCATGTGGTGGTGGAAGAGCGTTGAATTTGCAGTCTGTGTTCTGCAAAAAAACCGTCCCAGTTGGCCCTCATGGTGTTCATGTACGTATTCTCTCTTGGATGGACTATAGCGGCTTACTATGCGCAGGTGGTCATATGCGAGCGTGAGCACTCCCAGCAAAAAACACGATTACCATAGAAACGAATGTGGAAACGAGCTAGGCGATGGGAATCGCTTACCCTTTCGCTTCAGGAAGGCCTTATTTTAACATGGGCATGTCATTGGCGGTAAGCCCTTACCCGCAGCATTACCTTCAAACGAAACGAGAACGCATGGATAAACAGAATCCAGAGAAGCGAACAAAGAATGCCTTACAGAGAAACTAATGTAGAATGCCCAGATGAGTACATACTTATTTATATTATATCAGAAAATGTCTTAAAAGATTAAATTTAATTAAAATTTGTATAAATCATTTTTTATACAAACATATTTATGTATTTATGTTTAGTATTTATGTTAAAAATCGGTATGTACATACATGCATATTTAATAAAGCTTAAAATTCTACTTTCTCACTCATGTACTTCACTTCATTGACTGACTTCAACTTCGCTGCAAATTGAACAAAGCAAAACATGATTTTTATGCGAGACAAATTTCTACAGAAACTAACGGTAGGAAAAGATTTTTTGGATATTCATTCTATTTTTCAGCTGACTACGATGCAGCATTCTACGTTGCATTCCCCGAAATGAAGCAAAGAAGCGAAATAAAAAAAATATTGTAGGACATTCTACTTTGCATGCCCTGAAATGAAGCAAAGAAGTGAAAAAAATAAAATATTGTAGGACATTCTACTTTGCATTCCCTGAAATGAAGCAAAGAAGCGAATTAAGAAAGAAATATTATAGGACATTCTACTTTGCATTCCCCAAAATGAAACAATAAAGCGAAATAAATAAAATATTGTAGGACATTCTACTTTGCATTACCGACAATGCCTAAAAGAAGCGAAAAAATTCGAAGGCATTATAACGCTATGCCTTCTAGAACACGTTACCACTAAAAGCAATTACCGATTTTTTGCTGGGCTGGTTGCCATCCAATGCAATTTATCAGACCCATGCTGGCTATTATGATGTCTGGCGAGCTGCAGCAGTCTTCCGCGGCCATGGTGGAGCATCTTCGTTCAAAGTGCAAAACGTTGTTCAGCCAGCAGTGTACCCCGCGCGTTAAAATCCTCTGGCACTACCTGGTAATCGCCTTTAAGTAGCGCACTTATGTTTGGGCGGTATCCTGCTGGGCAGCTGGTGGTAGGTGGTATGTACACGTTGACGACTTCAAGCTCAGTATTTCCCGACTTGATTGCCAAACCTTGGCACTCAATGAGGTAACGTTGGCAACAATTCGCGGCGCCGCGAGTGCGATGTCTTCGGATGACGGTGAACTCATCCTGACTCTGAGGGCTTGAGCCGGAGTGGAGTTCGGTTTCCTGGTCCGCCGCGACTGAGATTTTGTTGCGCATCATGAGATTGACGATCTCAGTTATCTTGCTTTAGAGTCCGTTGCAATTGGACTCCAGTAGTTTTATTAAGCTGGGTTAGAGATGGTTATTCGCGGGGTGAGGGAGTATTGGCGCGCTACCTGAACTGCTTGTTGTGCTTGCTGTATTGCTACTGGGGTAATGGTCCTAAGATAGATTGTTAGAGGCTATCCACTACGACCTTAGGTATATTTTGTCCAATTGTGTAATGGCCCTTCCTTTAAGTTTGAGCAACACGGGGCACCAAATGACGTGGCCCACTGTCGGTCAATTTAGAGGCATGAGCAGGTTTTAAGGTGACTCCTTCCATTGCAGGTATTGCACCAAACTGAATTAGAGCTTGGGTGTAAACTTTTCTGGCATACGCAGCATGATCAGGTTCCTAGTGCAGGGTTAGACTCGGTGCCAGCCCAAGGACGAACAACCTTTAAGATAATTTTTGCCAACCTAAACAGTCTTAAGCAACAGTCCTTTGTGGGGTAAAATCCGTGTCATTTCAATATATAAATCGGCTGTCGTGGGAATGTATTCATTTGTGTCAAAACAGTTGATTAAGAACATAGAAGTTGCTGTTTTTGGATGGCAATGCGGTGGATAGTTGCGGAGCGGAGGACCGAATTCGCAGCTTAAAAAATTTGAATTCCAGCACAGGTGTGATTATTTCGCCACAATAATATTAGTAAACTATTTATTTTTGCCAAAGCGTGTGCTAATCAATGAAACAAATGATATTTTTACATCTGCATTGTAGCCATAAAATTAGTAAAATTTCGCATAGAGCAAAATGGGTCGAATATGGATGGCAGCGTCACCTCAGTTGGGTTGCCGATGGGCAACGCCATGGAAATGAAAATGTAAATTATGAACAGCAACTTTATTTAGAACTACGTAATAATTACATCAGAAGGTGATGTTTTTTCCATTAAAAAAAACAGTACCGCATTAACTGTTGCTCGAATAAACTCAGAATTTTGAAGTACCACAAATTAGACTTGAGCATGATTCAACTACACAACTAATTGGTTCATGGACTTGAGTGTAACGAACCTCGGTAAAAAATATTATTTTCTCAGTAGAAATTTAAGACGAATTCAAAAACGCACTAACTTTTTATGAATTTCCATTTTTTTCCAAAAATCGAAATGCTTTGTGTTATGCCGAATTTCCACTAGGCATTGAAATGACAAAAAATTTATATCATTTAAAAAAATGCCATGTGGAAATGAACTTAATGATTATTTTTGAATGTAATGACACGATTATTTTTTAATGCCCGACTTTGTCATTCGTCATTTTTGCCATTTAATGCCTAGTGGAAATCCAGCATTAGAAATTGACTGGGCTTTTTCTTCCCGCATAGATAATTCTAACTTGTGCGAATATTAGTATTTTATCCTTAAGGTTGTTAGAACAAATCTGATAACGTAGTGTTAGTTTTTTTTTAAAAACCTATAAAATTGGTTCGAGCTGTGTATGTACATAAAAACACATTCATCAGGATTGGAAAAAATGTGAAATACATACCTCTCGATACTTGTCTATACCATTCAAGATTTTCTTGGCAACTAATTTTTTTAAGTGCGTTATGGTTGCTTGGGAGCTACAGCGAATGAAACGCCGCTGCAAATTTTTAAAGTTGTTGCTCATACATTCAAGGCTCACATTCACCTGCTCGTCGAGACGATGGAAATCAGATTCTGCGTGTGCTTCTAACATTTTTTCGTCGTCTTCATGATTCTGTGGCATATCCTTGGGACATGGGATATTTCGGCTTTTGTAAAACTCTCGTTCTCTCCTCATCTCATCTAAATTAAAATATATAGATATATATATTTGTAGCAATTTAAG
>NW_023458564.1:19893302-19897549 GCF_013731165.1 Rhagoletis pomonella | reverse complement strand
GCCTGACTATGACGAGGTACGTATAGCAATAACGCGGCTGAAAAACAACAAAGCCGCTGGAGCTGACAGCCTGCCAGCTGAGCTATTCAAGTACGGCGGCGAGGAGTTGATAAGGTGCATGCATCAACTCTTGTGCAGAATATGGTCAGATGAACGCATGCCCGACGACTGGAATTTAAGTGTGCTCTGCCCAATCCCCAAGAAAGGCGACCCCGCAATATACGCCAACTACCGCGGGATCGGCCTTCTAAGCATAGGTTATAAGGTCTAATCGAATGTATTGTGTGAAACACTGAAGCCCACCGTAAACGAACTGATTGGACCTTATCAGTGTGGCTTTAGGCCTGGAAAATCCACCATAGATCAAGTATTTACAATACGCCAAATCTTGGAAAAGACCCGCGAGAATAGGATCGACACACACCATATATTTGTCGATTTCAAAGCCGCTTTCGACAGCACGAAGAGAAGCTGCCTCTGTGCCGCGATGTCTGAATTTGGTATCCCCGCGAAACTAATACGGCTGTGTAAAATGACGTTGAGCAATTCCACCAGCTCCGTCAGAATAGGGAAGGACCTCTGCAAGCTGTTTGATACCAAACGAGGTTTCAGACAAGGCGACTCCTTTTCTTGTGATTTCTTTAATCTGATGTTGGAGAAGATAATAAGAACCGCAGAACTGAACCGCTCAGGCACAATTTTCTAAAAGAGCGTGCAATTGCTGGCATATGCCGATGACATCGATATCATCGGTAACAAAAACCCGAAGTCTGTTCTGCCTTTTCCAAGTATGATAAGGAAGTAAGGCGAATGGGTCTGGTGGTAAATGAAGACAAGACGAAGTATTTCCTGTCATCAAACAAACAGTCAGCACATTCGGGCCTTGGCACCCACGTCACCGTTGATAGTTTGAAGTTTGAAAAAGTAGACGACTTCGTTTATTTGGGAGCCAGCATTGACACCAGTTATAATGTCAGCCTTGAAATCCAACGGAGAATTACTCTTTCCAACAAGTACTACTTTGGGCTGAGTAGGCAATTGAGGAGCAAAGTCCTCTCTCGTAGTACAAAGATCACACTCTATAAGTCACTCATCATGCCTGTGCTGGTGTATGGCGCGGAGGCATGGACAATAAAAGAATCTGATGAGGCGGTTCTTGGAGTTTTCGAGAGAAAGATTCTGCGAAAGATTTATTGACCTTTACACGTTGGTGATGGCGAATATCGCAGACAATGGAACGATGAGCTCTGTCCAACGATATAGACATAGTGCAGCGAAGTATAATTCAGTGGCTCCGCTGGCTTGGCCACGTCGTTCGAATGGACAGAAATGCTCCTGCTCTCAAAATATTCAACGCGGGCCGCGATGCGCATAACAGAGGAGGAGGAAGGCCTCCTCTGCGTTGGAAAGACCACAGGGTGGCGCCGAATGAGCTATATGGTTTAAATGGTTTATCACTTTTTTATTTATGCGATTATTATATTTTTTTTTAAATACAGTATATTATTGGGGAATTTTTTGCAATTAGCTTTGAAAAATGATATCCTGTAAGTGATGTCTATTTTCTGCTTCGCACATACGTGCCCTTTTTAGCATATTTTCCATAACTTTTCGCAGAATTTCGGGTGTAATGGCCATGATTTCATTTCGAATACTGGTTTGGAGTTGGAGAATGGTTTTTGGTTTGTTAACGTACACTATTACTTTCAAATATCCCCAAAGAAAACTGTCAGGAGCTGTTAAATCTGGTGAAAGTGGAGGCCAGTTAAAATCGCTTGTGCGCGAAATAATGCCTTCGCCGAATATGTCCCTTAGCAAAGCCATTGAGGCACGTGCAGTGTGTGCTGTGGGTCCATCTTGTTGAAACCACAAGTTTGGATGGTTTTCCACAGGTGGCCTAGTAAAATTTTCCAACATCGTCCGATATGCAGCACAGTTGACAGAGATTGAGACACCACTTTCATTTAAAAAAAATGTGGACCAAATATCCACGATAGGTGTTCTTCCGGCACCAGGAAGGGTTCTTACAGACCCATTTTGACGAAAATTTCCAATCAAATGGTTTATTGCTGACGCTGTGGGTGCAATGCGCACATTAAAATGACGACGATATGCACGCTGTGTCAACACAATAGACCGTTGGTTAAAAAAAAAAAATCAATTATTTGTGCACGTTGTTCGATCGTGTAATGATTCATAATTAATTCCCCAAGTCTTCTTCACAAATTTCTGAAACAACAGAAAAAATAATTAAAAAAAGTTATAAAGAATTCAAACCATATAGCTCATTCGGCGCCACCCTGTAGTTTTAATAATTTTAAACAGATTTGGATCACAAAATTTCTTGTACGTCAAAATATATTCGAAAGACTATACTTAGGGCCGTTTTCACCATCTCTGGTTAACACTAATACAATGTTCTGACCGACAACGAAAACACTTTGAAAACGACTTTTGGGACTGTGGGCTGAAGGCTGTTCACACCGACTGTTGGTGTTTTCGTTGACATTTCTTACATCCTTTGTTTACAGTTTTGCGGTACAAATACAAAACCAAAATACTTTTCCTTCTATTTCTTTTCATTAACAAACTCTTACTTCCATGCTTATTTTATTTTGTTCAGCCAATTAACAATAAATCCGAAATGGCGTATTAAAGATGATAAAATATGACTTCCACTTCGATAGATAATCGAAAAAAACTAGTGCAGACACCGATTGGAATGAGTGGAACGTGAGTTTTCAATTGGTTTTCATCGAAAACTTGTTTTCGTTTGACAGATTTTACATTGACGAAAACACAAGTCTTAGGTCGAAAACCAGTTTTAGGGCCGGTTACTCAATGTCTGGTTAACACTAATCTCCGGTAAAACATCGTTATCGACGTTACCGACTCCATGTTATATGCATGGAGCCGAACACGTCGATAACGATGTTTTACCAGAGATTAGTGTTAACCGGACATTGAGTAATCGGCCCTTAGCAACGAAAACATCTTTTCGATGTCGGTCAGAACATGGTATAAGCCCCAGTTAAACATTGTTACCGACATTACCGACGTTAAGTGAATGGAGTCAGTTCCGTCGGTAACGATGTTAAACTGGGGATTAGTGATAACCAGAGATGGTGAAAACGGCCCTTAGGGCCGTTTACTCACTATATGGTTAACACTAATCTCCGTTTAAACATCTTTATCGACGTGTTCGGCTCCATGATTAGTGTTAACCAGACATTGAGTAATCGCACACTACTATTTAGTTTGCTCGATTTGTAAGCAAAGCTTCTCAGCGGTGTAAAACATACTATTCTGAATAACCTAAACGTGCGAAATTCACAATAGCACTATTCGAGATATTGACACAACTTAAATCCATGAGCGATGTAGACGTAGTGTAATGCATGAACGAAAAAGGCAATTGACAGTCACAATTGCCAACCTCTCATAGATTTTTCAACCTATTCAATACTTCAATAAAAATATATAAAAAAGGCCGTGTTCGTGTCAATTTTTAGGTTTCCAAATAATTATTTTACTCATTTCTTTTTAGAAACAATATATTCAGTGTTTATTTTTGTGAAGCCATTCGTTTATACTTAGATATGTATCTCGAATAAAATTTATAGGAAGCGAAGTTGTATACATTCAAGAATGCAGTTCAGCTAAAAGCGGCTAGATACTCTACGGAAAAAATCGTTGTCGGATGTGGAGCGGTTAGCCGTAATAGTGCCTCATATCAAAGCAAGAAGATTAGTAAAAGCAGAATAATAACTTGCGGGTTTTATCTGCCCCAAGTTCGCGGTCGATGATTGGTACTCTCATTTTGGTGTCGGGGCACAAGTGCAATGTTTACTAAGGTACTGCAGTGTACCTGCCATCTACATACAGCAGAACACAGTCGAAAAAGCAATGGAACGTCGTGTTAAGCTTAAGACCATAAACCCGCACATAACGTGCAAGATTTGTGGAGGTTACTTTATTGATGCGACAACCGTAACTGAGTGCTTGCATACATGTAAGTAATATGTTATTTAAAAGGTTAATTTCTTTAATGAATATTTATATCTTCGGGTAACAGTTTGTAAAAGTTGTTTGGTAAAACATTTGGAAGAAAAGAAAACCTGCCCCACCTGCGACAATGTTATCCATCAGTCACATCCTCTTCAATATATCAGCTTTGACCGAACTATGCAGGATATTGTTTATAAGCTAGTACCAAATCTTCAAGAAGGTTTGTTTTCATTAAACTA
>NW_023458564.1:19890514-19893202 GCF_013731165.1 Rhagoletis pomonella | reverse complement strand
AGTGACCGATGTCCAGAATATACTTAAATTGTGGAGGGAACACTTTTATAACCTACTGAATGGTAGCAGCGCTGAAAGTAGTGAGGAAGACGAACCCGAGTCCCCAGTCGATGATGATGGAGTAGCTGTCCCACCGCCTGACTATGACGAGGTACGGATAGCGATTACGCGGCTGAAAAACAACAAAGCTGCTGGAGCTGACGGCCTGCCAGCCGAGCTATTCAAGTACGGCGGCGAGGAGCTGATGAGGTGCATGCATCAGCTCGTATGCAGAATATGGTCAGATGAACGCATGCCCGACGACTGGAATTTAAGTGTGCTCTGCCCAATCCACAAGAAAGGCGACCCCGCCATACGCGCCAACTACCGCGGAATTAGCCTTCTAAGCATAGGTTACAAGGTCTTATCGAGCGTATTGTGCGAAAGACTGAAGCCCACCGTCAACGAGCTGATTGGACCTTATCAGTGTGGCTTTAGGCCTGGAAAATCCACCATAGATCAGGTATTCACAATACGCCAAATCTTGGAAAAGACCCGCGAGAATAGGATCGACACACACCATCTATTTGTCGATTTCAAAGCCGCTTTCGACAGCACGAAGAGAAGTTGCCTTTATGCCGCGATGTCTGAATTTGGTGTCCCCGCGAAACTAATACGGCTGTGTAAAATGACGTTGAGCAATACCATCAGCTCCGTTAGAATAGGGAAGGACCTCTCCGAGCCGTTTGATACCAAACGAGGTTTCAGACAAGGGGACTCCCTTTCGTGTGATTTCTTTAATCTGATGTTGGAGAAGATAATAAGAGCCGCAGAACTGAACCGCTCAGGCACAATACTTTATAACAGCGTACGATTGCTGGCGTATGCCGACGACATCGATATTATCGGTAAAAACAAGGGCTACGTCTGTTCTGCCTTCTCGGGATTGGATAGAGAAGCAAAGCGAATGGGTCTGGTGGTGAACGAGGACAAAACGAAGTATCTCCTGTCATCACACAAACAGTCAGAGCATACGCGTCTTGGCACCCACGTCACTGTTGACAGTTACAAGTTTGAAAAAGTAGACGACTTCGTTTATTTGGGAACCAGCATTAACACCAATAATAATGTCAGCCTTGAAATCCAACGGAGAATCACTCTTGCCAACAAATGCTACTTTGGGCTGAGTAGGCAATTGAGAAGTAAAGTCCTCTCTCGTCGTACAAAGATCACACTCTATAAGTCACTCATCATGCCTGTGCTGGTGTATGGCGCGGAAGCATGGACAATGAAAGCATCTGATGAGGCGGCTCTTGGAGTTTTCGAGAGAAAGATTCTGCGAAAGATTTACGGACCTTTACGCGTTGGTGATGGCGAATATCGCAGACGATTTAACGATGAGCTGTATGAGCTTTACAACGATATAGACATAGTGCAGCGAATTAAAATTCAGCGGCTCCGCTGGCTTGGCCATGTCGTTCGGATGGACAGAAACGCTCCTGCTCTGAAAGTATTCAACGCGGGCCGCGATGCTGGTAACAGAGGAAGAGGAAGGCCTCCTCTGCGTTGGAAAGACCAGGTGGAGAAGGACTTGGCTTCACTTGGCATTTCCAATTGGCGTCAGTTAGCACAGAAGAGAAATGACTGGCGTGCTGTTTTGGACTCGGCCAAAATCGCTTAGGCGGTTTCAGCGCCAATTAAGAAGAAGATAACCCTCTTTTTTTTTTAATTAATTCTTATTTTAGTAAATTTTTAATTAAGATTTATTTATTTTTATTGATAAAATTTTGGCTTAATATTTAAAAAAAAAGGCATAACAAATTTTTTTTTTTTTCAACAATTTTTTATAATGAGCTCAAGGCCATTTTTTAAATGCAAATTTATTGTGGAAAAGCAACAATAATTTGAAAAAATGGTAGAAGTGATAGTTATTTCGGAAATCACCACATTTCCTCATCAGACTTCTTTCAGTAGGATTCGAACCGACGATCCCACTGACTCAGCCAGTTGCCTATGCACCGTGCTAAGACGCCTTGTAAATTATCGTTTGCTTATTTCCACTATTTTTCATTTTTTGTTATGCCAACACAATCAAGCGCAGCTATTCCGCTGCAATTCACTTGATCATGTGGTTGTTGGTTTTGTTGGTTTGTGTTATTTTTTTTATTTTTATTTTTTAAAAAGTAAGAAAGTAACTTAAGAAATGTATTGTATATGTATATAAAAAAAAATATTTTTGCCACGAGCGAAAATTCGCTTACTGGCCCTATGAGTGCGGATTGACGCACATCAGTTTTTGTTTGCTTATAATATAATTTATATTTTTTATTATTTTTTTTTAATTTTGCTTTCTATTTACTAAATACTGCTCCATCAGGAATTCTACCTCTGAGATTCTACTCCATATTTTAGTTGCTGCATCCCATGGTGGTGGCGGCCTTGTATTAACTGTTCTTAGTAGGATTGCCTTCTCCCGTTTTAGTTTTTGCATGTAACCTCCTCTTCTTTTTGGCTTTTGTGCTTTTGGAATGGTAATTTCATCTGTTGTCTTTCTGCTGGTTCTTTTTCTATATTCCTCGAGAGTTATTGGTTGTGGTCTTTCCTTCATCACGCAGCTGACGGATCTTTGCGGCTGATCCACGTCAGGACAAATTAGTTTTAAGCTGACTGTCCGTCAGGCTTTTTTGTTTGATTGATTGATCTTTTTTT
>NW_023458564.1:19875213-19890414 GCF_013731165.1 Rhagoletis pomonella | reverse complement strand
TTTTTTTTTTTTTTTTTTTTTTTTTTTTTTTTTTTTTTTGAGTGCTTTTTAGTGCATAATTTTTAAGCACAAAATTTTAAAAATGTTGCAATTTAAGCAAACCAGGATTCAGGCTGATCTGTGCAGCAAAGCACTAGACTGCCACTGTGCAATTCAAATCTTAGCACCGGTTGGCAGGATAGCTTTTTTGCAAATTAATTTTCGCAAAAAGCTGGCAGGATCGCCATGTATCGAATGAAACAATTCATTTATGTTTTTATTGTATTGAATTTATTTTACTGAGCAACTCAATGTCGCTTTGTAGGTTATTTTACAATTGAATTCTTAGCCTAACATATTGGGGTATTTATGGGAAATAATTGCTGCATAAGCATAAATAATATTATAAATAAATTGAAGCTTAAAGTTAGTTTGTTTGACGGTTTGGCACGTGTGCCTGACAATGCGTGAGTTCTATATTCAAAATATTCAAACAACTGAAATATGAAACCCTTGTTGTTATGAATAAATTAAATAATTATAAACGTTAAGCATGGTCGACTTCAGTTACACTACAACCCATGCATGCTATTTTAAAAATGCAATGTGGAAGCAGACACGAGTGGTGTTTAATGCGCAACGGAGTGGTTAGAATTCTTTCATTTAATGCCTTGTTTTTTTAACACAAATGAGAAAAAAGGTTACGTTTTACTTCAAAATTAACTTCTGTTTTAAGAAGTTTAATGGAATTTATTTTTTTAGATGTATATACATTTTTTGCAATGCGTACGTTTTTTAGTTTTTTATTTTGTATTCGCTGACTCTATATTTCACTCAATTACCCTTAAAAAAAAAAAAAATTAAGAGAGTGTTTAAGGAGTGAAAATTTTGTATGAAAATTTGCATAAAGTTGGGAACTAAAAATTTTTGGAGTTTTTGTTGTATTATTAGCCCTAATTTTGCATCAGTTGAGCAAAAATGGACCAATACAATATACATAGTTACTATGAAAAAAATGGTTAATAACGAATTAGGTATTATTATTGGGAGCCTCCTGAAGAAAAACAGAGTTTTTCGATCGAAAACTATTGATTTTCATGAATTCTATACCATTTTTATGAAAAGTTGTTTTTCCCATGTAAAATACATTGAAAACTTTAAGCGCTTTGAGCGACCACTAAATATTTTTTGATTTAAAATAGAAGTTGGGGTATATTTTTTCGGTATAGAACAATCCTAGGGGGTGAGAGCATTAAAATTCCGACTATACTTTTTCACATACATTTTTGGGGCCACCCTAATGTAAGAACTTGTTTTTTTTCATCCGAAAGCGTTTTACGTATAATGGATATATACAGCGCGGGATTTCTGTTATAACTTTAGCATAAAACGGGATTTTGGTTATATTTTATTAACTGGCAGCACTGTGTGGAAGACAACCGCCACACCTTCGGTGAAAAAGGTTCTAAACAATCACGGAATTATTTTTTCAAACTTACATATAACTTAGGGCTGCCAGATATCTCTGTTGCCAAACCGGGACACTTTAGGGAGGGCCTCTCGCTCCCTTCTCTTTCATTTCGACGTGCGAAAGGATGTAGGGAAATTTTATTTTGACAGACAAAAACAAAAACATAAAAACATAAGATCATGAGATCATTACAACGTACGCCAACAAAACAAAACAACTTATCACAACTAAAGCACAGAGAATTTTTTACAATGCATGAACCTTTTTTATTCTTTATAAAAATACAGTTTATACTAAATATATGAAAAAACATAAAAATAAAATTGTTAAACTTAGTGCTAAACTCGGGAAAATTCAATAAACTTGCATACAAATTTGCAACATTCTAATCAGACTTTTGATAAAAATGTTTAAAATGAAGTTTTGCAGCCCATTAAATTTTAGTTGATTTTTGGTATTGTTTTTCCTGAGAGTTTCTTCCATACAAACTATATGTGATAATTCTTTTTATATGGAAGACACTGTCAGCAAAAAAAATAAATGCTAAAAATCAACGAAATTTGCTGGCAACTTCAGACTTGCACTTTATTAATTGGCTCAAAAGCTACATTTAAAAAATTTTTCTAAAAGATCTGATTAGAAATTGTGATCTGATTAAAGAGCCTCCGAGCCAATAATTTTGTACGGCACTGTACTTATAAGTACTCTAGGTTTCATGAAAGAAAAAAATATAAGTACAAGATAACATTAAAATATCAGTCATATTTTTGGTTGCTGTGAACTTGTTTCAAAACTTCTGTATTTTCCTTAATATAATTGTAAAACTCTGTGCACGCCATTTTGAACGTATTTAGGTACATATCGATGGCTGAGTGGAAGATCGACCTATCTCGGCAGCCAGTTCGAAAACGCCCTATCTCAGAAAACTTTTCAAGAACGCCCTACTTCAGAATTTGATTGAAAAACGCCCTAATTCAGAATATTATTGAAAAACACCCTACCTCAGAATTTGGTTGAATAACGCCCTATCTCAGAATTCGGTTCAAAAACGCCCTATCTCAAAGGAAAATACATTGAAAATAAGCTGAGATAGGGCGTTTTTGAATCGGCATCTAAGATAGGGCGCTCTTCAACCAGCGTTCTTGAAAAGTTTTCTCAAATAAAGCGTTGTTGAAAATTTTTCTGAGATAGGGCGGTTTTGAACTGGCTGCCGAGATAGGTCGATCTCCCACTCAGCCATCGGTATACTAATCATCAACTATTGCTTGTGCAAAGTTCAACTAAGTATCTCGAAATGTGACTATTCCACAAATTAAACCGGTGCACTGAGATAAAGAAGTTTAGAATTAATAAAGCGTGCTAGATTAAAAAAAAAAACTATATATAAAAGAGCACCAACCCAACTCGTAATACATTTAAGTATACAAATTTTAATATTTAGTATAGAAATATTCAATTCAAATACGCCCATATTAAAATGATGCGATTTGCAATTACCGATTGCTTTTTCATAATTAAGTTAAAAAAATATTTAAATTCCATACTGGTTGTAATGGGAATTGAACCCTGACCCTCTGGAAATTAGCAAATTGTGGCATCGTCGCGCACTCAGCTACAGCCAGACATGTAAATGTGCATTTAAATATTGAGTTTGAATCAACACCACGCGTGCGTGTTATGAAAGTATTATTTTTAAATACGAACATTTTTAAACGATAATCAAATAGAAAATATTCATGTTTACTATGCGTTATTTCCCTCAGTGAATTCATAACATTTTTCTGAATATTACAACGCGTTTTTTCCCTTAGTGTAAAATCAAATCAAAAACCGTGACACTAAAACGAAACCTGGGACATTTTAAGGTTGGACCGGGTCACCGGGACAAATAGTCTAAAACCAGGATATGTCCGGGAAAACCGGGACGTCTGGCAGTCCTAATATAACTAGACTAAAATTGAAGATACTATAAAACTGTGTGCTCAAAAAACTTCTAACGCTTCTGAGAAAAAAGTTTGAATTTTGGGTGAAAATTTGTTGTATTTTTCTGTAGATTTCTACGAAGTTTTAAAATTGGGTTCATATGGGTTTTGTTAGAAATTTAATTACATTTTATTGCAAATTTCTAGAAATAAATAAATAAACATGAGTGGGAAATTATATCACTCTGAAATGGGGGTGTTATTGATATGACCGATCCTGTATGTACATATATAATAAATTTTGTAAAATCAAAAATCAAAGTGGATTTACTAAAATGAACACAACGTATTACTTATAAATTCTGAAATATATCGTTAATTTCGAAAACATGACACGTTTTCGGATATACGTACACTAGGGTAATGTATAATTCCATATATGATTCCTCAAACAATCCCTTATATAACACTGTGGAGCACAAAAAAACCTATAGTGCGAATATATCAGGTTTGATAGCTGTTGGCCATATCAATAATGCCTCATACTCAGATTTAATAGATCAATTCGTGTTTTCCGAGAAAAAAAAATTCACGATCCAAAAATCTGAATATAGCGGCCAAATCTTTTTTTCCCAAAATTTTGAAAATTCATGGTTTTTTGGCCTAGATTTTGTTGTAAATAACATACAAAGCAAATATAGGCCAAAAAACGATGATTTTTGGATCGCGAAATTTTTTTCTCGAGAACACGAATTGATCTAGTAAAATTGAATATGAAGCATTATTGGTATGGTCAACAGCTATCAAACCAGATATATACGCACGTGAAGCCCATATGAAAGAGGGAGATAAAAGATCACACGTAAATGATTTTCTATATTTGGCCTGTACTATATGTATAAGTACGGTAACCATATTTACCGAATACGGGACAAACAATAATTTTGGCTTTTTTTCCACAAAAGCTAGAGGATTTTAAAACCTTTTCCAGTGTTCCTAGATTTATTAGCCCTGAAGCAGCATTTTTATTTGGCATATATTTTTCGATTCGGTCTTTTGCGAAAGCAGCAAATAAATATTCAGTTGTAATATCACAAATTTGTAGAATATTTTTCCATAACTTCGTACTTTGTGCTCGGGATTTTTATCCCGCAAAATTGACTACAAACTGGAAAACATGATAAAAATATACAACTACTTTTGAAGCACAAGTGGCATCCAACGGATTATTTTCCAACTCAGATTTCGGCCAAGCACAATGCAGTGATCTGGAACGAGCTGAATTGCAAAGCGAACCTTCGAAGGGTTCCACTTTCTTTCCATCTTTGAGAACTTCTTCCTTTTACAACATTCTCATGGTAGCCTTGTTATTTGGAATTTCTCGGGCTGAATATACAATCCCTCATACAATCAGCAGAATGTTTTTTGGGGTACCTAGTTACGCCTAATGAATATATTCTCCCTTCACAAAATTTGAAAATTGCCTCCACACCACGGCGCATTGGACAATTAATTGTACCCGAGAAAAAACAGTAAGCTGTGCGCATTCCCTTGCTGGTTTTGGAACCCACATACGTAAACAAAATTTAAACAAAAATTACAATTTAAAGGCTTGTTAAATATGCTTTGCGCTACACAATGCGTTGAAAAAAACTTTGAAAAGCTAAATTCTTGTGAAATTTCTTTCAAAAGTTGAACAACAATTATTAACGCCTAATTTCGATTCATACGCACAAACACCCAGTTTTGATACGCAAAATTATAACTTCAGAAACCATCTACATACTTATGTGCTCCTCGCTTCAAATCACAAGCGTCCAGTTTTAAAAATAACAAGTAAAGAAGTATAAGTTCGGGCGAAACCGAATTTTATATACTCGGCGAAGGTATCAACTATCGTCGTTCCAACTTTCTTTAAACTACCTGAACGTCTATAACAGTCTTTCGTATTAACTTGGAGTACATGAACGTCCTCAGTTATTGAAATATCGGAGTTTTCGTATATCCGAACATTTCCGTTATATGGGAAGCTCGTGCAATTCTAGTCCGATTGGAATAATTTTCAACGAATTGCTTTTTCGTACCAAGGTTATTAAATGCACAGAGTTTGGTAGAAATTGATAAATCGGCTACCGAGATATACATTTTTAGTCATAAGTGGGCGGAGCCACGCCCAAAATCCAAAAAATTACATAATCGAAGTTTCTGCTCAGTGGTCATTGCAATCATCGATTTTGAGTCAGTTAGCTTCAGTAGTTACTGATTTATCGCAGTTTTCGTGTTTCTGTAAATTATCGTTATATGCAGTGTTGCCGCGAATCATTTTTAGTGGTAGCCAAATTCCTTTAAAAAAAGGTCTAAAAAAGAGCTAAAAAAGGTCGTTGTGGCTAAAAATGGTAGCTAAAATTGTTTACTTACATATACAGTGAAACCCGCTTAAGTACCTAACCCTCTTAAGTAACCAACATTTTTGGACACCGTGAATTTTTTAATATAATCAGAAGAAAATCCCCATTTACAATTTTACTTATAATTTTCCCCTTTTAAGTGCTCTTTTAAAATTCCTTAAAATATTTACGTATTTTCACATTCGGTAAAAAAATCTAAAAATTTAACGGTAACTTTTAGCCACTTGAAACTCGCACATTATTGCACTAAAATTGAATAGGCTATAAAACTGTATACTCTAAAAAACACTTCTGAGAAAAAAGCCTGAATATCTTAGGCTATTTAAAAATTTAAATTGCATTATGAGAAAGTCAAATTTCGTGGATTTTTGCAAAAATGTTGTCGATTTTCGGAAAAAAGGCGTTAAAATCCAAAAAAAAAGTACGGTAGCGGCCTCTGGCGGCCCTCAAAAGAAAAAATTAATACCAGAAATGGATTCCCCGACCCCAAAAACCCCCAGATACACATTTTGGCTAGTTTTCAATACAGCTGTTTCAACAGGTGAGCCACTTTTTGGAATAAAATAGATAGAAAAAATCGCTGGCTCGAAATTCATTTTAGATCTATGATTTCTTGGGCAAAAATGCTTGAAATAACCCAAATAACCATAATCGCGATGTGCCTTTGATGCAAAAAATTTTACCCGCCCTAATGTATATATATCAGTCTTTCTTAGATTAAAAATCCGTCTCTTACATAAATGAAAAAAATGAGATCAAATAAAGCTTACTTATACTTGGTATGAAAAAGTTGTATATTTTCATACCAAGTATCAGTAAGTTCTCCAAAGGGTTAAAAAAAGGACTAGGGGCAATTTTAAATTTATGTGGCCAAATAAAGTATGTGGTAGCTAAATCTAGCCACCAAAGGGCTAAAACGGCAACACTGGTTATGTGGGAGGTAGGCATGGCTATTGTCCGATTTCAAATATTTTCAACAAATTTCTTAGCTGGATCCTAAGCAAGGCGCGTACGGAGTTTGGAAAGGATTAGTGAAGCGGCTACTAAGATACAGTATTTCATCATAAGTGGGCGGGGTCCCACCCCTTTTCCAAAAATTTTATAATAATATTATTTTGCACCAAACTTCTACTTCACATACTAATTTTCAACAATTTGGGCAACCTATATGGGACCTGGTCTACGGAAAGGGGGCTTAGGTGTCAAGAAATCAATTTTCACTTTTTGGTTGATTCAGATGGAAGATGAGATGCTTTTTCACGTGGTGAAAAGCAGAAAATCCTAACTTGCTTAGAAGTGTACTAAAAATAATAATAATATTAATAATAATAATAATAATAATATTAATAATAATAATAATAAAACTATAATAATATTCCGACCAACAACAACACTTACTGGACGTCCGGCGCGGAGAACAATTAACGAGATAATGAGAAACTGACGAAACGAGTTGTTTACTTTTAACAGCTTTTTCACAGAAAACTAGTTTTCGCACGTAAGCTCCCTTTTCGTAGACCAGGTCACATATACCAAATTTCGTTGAGATATCTAAATTTTTGCTCGAGTTATCGTGTCCTTGGATAGACGGACGGACAGACAGACAGAAATGGCTTAATCGACTGCTTTTTTCATTCTGATCATTTATGAATACATTTGTCTATATCTATCTTGATTATTTTAGGCTGTTACAAACAACCGTTACGCGAACAAAGTTAATATAGCCTTGTGCACAAGTGCGCTCGGGTATAAAAACTGGTTCATAAGCATGTCATTTTTATGAGCTATTAAGGCGCCAAAATATCGAATTCGGGACAAATACGGGAAATTAAAAGAAATACAGAACATTTGACGTGCCGTATGAAATAAATAAATTACCAGGACAATTAACGAGAAAAAGGACTGTCCCGTATAATACAGAAAGGCTATACTTTTATAAGGGAAACATTTCAAATTCATAAGGGATACTTTTCTTACTGCCATACCTAAACAAAAGCGTCGGCGTTGTCTGGCTGTCAAACAATTCTCATGCCCACACAATTTGTATGAAGCATACCGAAACAACACGGCGTAAACGCTGAGCGGTTGTAAAATCCGATTTTGACAGGGCGTTAGGTATTGAAGTTGGCTGCAGAAAACGGCGAAACTGTAATTTTCGTGTTCCACACAAACAAACCTATGCTTATTGTTGGTGTGATTTCTTCATTTGACGGAGCGTTGACGCTTTTGTGTAGGTAAGTAGGGCACTTCGGCGTTAACGCTAGGTATTAGAAAACGCTCTTCCAACACTTTGGTTTAGGTACGGCAGTACGAGCTGGGTATCAGCTTACAAATTTCAAGCATATTATCATATCGAGCCATAACCGCCAAAAAACCGCAAGCGATATATCTTTCAAAAACTCTATTTTTGATGCAGAAATGCCCGTAGAGCATCTAGATGCCATTCTGCATCAATAAGAAAATTTTGAAAAAAAATCTCGCTTGCGTTTTTTGGCGGTTGGGGCTAGATATTCCTGTGAATAGAAACACGCCTAATTTTATTATTTTAGTTTTCCACAAATTTATGAGACTACCAATATGATAATTGGCACGCTGCACAGTGCCCCGCTTCCATATATGTATGTGGGCAAAAATTGGATTGCGGACGGATTTTAATGAAAATTTGTTTCTTAATGAACTTGAAAGCGCTGAATTCAGAAATGCAATTGGTTTTTTGATAACTTACATACTTCCACTGCACAGTGGCCAATTTTTCGAAAAAGCTGGCCAAAAGTCGAATCGTGGTACAATTGTAATCAAACCTTGTGTATCCGTCTTTATTTTGGTTGCTGGTTTTAAATTTCACCACATATTTTCGAAATTCAAAATGGCGGATCCATAATGGCCGCTGCGTACGCTTAGCATAATCAGATTTTTAGCAAAACTAAGGTAGTTAAGTATAAAAGGTCATGTTTTCTGCTTTTTTGTTATATAATGTGATGTAGCGGCTAGCAATGTACGCTATCATTCCGCAGGGCCTGGGTTCAAGCCCAGTTTCCGACCAACATCAAAAAAAAAGAAACAAAAAAGTTGTTTGTAATAATGGTCGCCCTTTGGCAGGCAATGGCAAACCCCCAAGTGTATTCAGCCACGAAGAACAGCTTCTCATAAAAATGCAATCCCCGTTCGGATTCGGCGTAAAACTGTTGGTCCCTCCCATTTGTGCGCCAACATCAAGGCGCACGCCACAAATCGGAAGAGAAGCTCGGACAAACACTGATGTTTGTTTCTAACAATGTTGATATTCAAATTTACACGGGAGATGAATCAATAAACAAGACATACATATTTGTTGGTACAGGAATATATTTTTAAGATAACAATTTTATACACCGTCAGACTCGCACTCATCTGAAATATCCAAGCTCATATCAATATTTTTTTATGGCAATTTCACATCCGCATTTACAACAGTTGATAATAATTGAATGACATCTGACGACAGTATATGATTTTGTGTAGGTGGGTTTAAACGTAAACTTGAAATGAGAGGGTCCGAGGATACAAGCAGCCAATGAAAAATATCTGTCATCGTATTTATCCTGGAAGATTTTGTTGAAAAGTTTTCCCGATATTTTTTAATATCCTTACTCCTTGACTCTTGAGCTTCTTCGGAAAGTTGCCCAATTGGCAGGGGTGCCCATTCAATAATGAGAGGCCCATGGATGAGCACTTCATGAATTGATGTTGGCATGGATAGCTTTTAATCAACAGTTTCGCAGTATCCAGGCAATATTGTTTGAAGAGATGTATATCAACGGCAAAACCGCATGATAAGACTTGCATTAAACAATGCATCGAAAATTTCTCGCCGAGTGCACTATAATAAAGTGGTACTTTCTGACATCATTAAATTCTAAAAACATCCAATCTTTAAAACATCAAAATCTTGACAGAAATAATTTTTTACATAATTTAAATCTTTTAAACATTAAAAAAACTAAGAATCGCGTATAAAAACTAATGTCCAAACTACAGTGGCGGCTTGTGGCAGGTGGTTTTAACCAAGGTGGATGGGAAAAACTTCAGTATATATGAAAAAGAAAATTAGACCGCCCATCTGGACCACTCTGGTAACTATTTTCCTAATTTATCATAATGAGTCAATAAAAAAAAATCAATCCGTGGATATCTATGTCTAACGTTAGTTTTTAGATGGTGTGACAATGAAAAAACATGTTTTGCATACTCTAGATTACAATGTCCATGAGCGGATAGTTGAAGACTGTAATTTTTTAAAGATAATCACCCTCATTGCGAGAGTCGTGTCGAATGCAAGTCGTTTTACGAGAGTCGAATCGTATCGAAAATTTCACATTATTGCCAAACATTTCCACTCGACTAGTGTATTAAAACGGAAAAACTTGGCAGCACTCTATACTTTTCGACGGTTTTCGTCGTTTACTTATTTCAGCACGACAGTAGACAATCGGAACGTTGTCGAGTCGTACAATTTAGCCTAATTTACGACTTACGCAATGAGGCTGAATACCACAACTTTAACAACGTCGAAAACTTTAATTTACGAAAAGTTTAGAGCGAATTGCTAGCAACAGTCACTTCGATCTCCTGTAACACTAAATGCCTTAAGAGAATCGACTTGTTGCCTCACAACGATACGCAGTGGAGCCCTCTTAACAATATAAGATGGTTATGCATACGAATGTACCAATTTTCTTTTGGACTTTTGGCCAGGGTTTTCCAAAAATTGGCCACTGTGCACTGTAAATGCAGTTTAAGTTGAAAATTTTGGTTCTTGTAGCATTTACATAGGTATGTACATATAATTCGCTCTATTTTAAAAAGAGTGGTGTCCAATGTCCTGTAGATGTGCAATAAAGTTTTATTTCTTTTGAAATGGGTTGCCACCCGTTACAAATTTTATTAAAATGAATTAATAAGTTGAATCAATTAGATATTACAATAAGGGTATCAATTGAAATGGTTTTGAAAATGCTTTACTTCTAAACGATACGTAGAAATGTTGCCACATGTTTAAAAAATTAAATTCAGTTTAATTAAGGCAATAAGGTCACTTGGGGTATTCACAACGGTGTCGTAAGTGTCCTATTGTTGTGTGTCGTCAACTTTAAATGCATAAAAAATATATATGGGGTGTTCGCAAGGTACCATCAATGTCATATTATGAATTTTCGCAGTGCTAAAAAAGAGTTGGTTGTTGTTTCAGGTTTTCTAAACATTTATTTAAGCTTTTAAAGTCTACGACATACAACAATATGACACTTACGACACCGTTGTGAATCCCCCAACTGAAATATGTTTATCAGTATGGATATCAGACACAAGAAAAAATTGGAGATATGTATCAAGAAATAAGTGAAGAGTAAAAACATTCCTGGGTTAGTTTAAGAGTCCAGTAATTTAAAAGAAATGTAATCAGAACAAATCACTGATTGGCAATGTATGTTTTTGTAATAAAATAACAAATACGATGTCAATTATTACAATTATTATTACAATTACATTACAATTATTATTTTAGTTTAACTAAATTTTACTTTACACACAGGTGGCAACCCCCTTCAAAATATTTATAAGCTGTGACCTTCTTAAACCTCTGACTCCCATATGGTGATACCTATGTATTTCAATTACCTAATTCCCTTAATACAAATGTAATTCGATTTTTTAAACAGGTGGCAACCCTGTTGCATGTAGTTAAGAAATAAACCCTTTTCACACGCATTTCGATTGATACCAATATTTTAACAATTCATTTAACTTCTTAAATAATTTAAATTTATTATTTATTTATTTATTTATTTTTTATCTAAAAAATAAATCCTTATTTTAAGTCAAGCTTTTTAATCTGTCTCCTCGTTTTTGAAAATCGAACTATTCGTTCTTATTTGATGGCACTGACAAGAAATGAAAAGATGATTTTATGCATTAGCAAAATCGCATTATTTCAAAAAGTGCAATAAGTTAGCAGCTTTTTTTCTATTTTGGAAGCTAAAAACCTTACAATTAAATAAAGTAATAAATAAAACATATTTGACATATATTTTTTATTAATTCCATTAAAACTACCCATTTTATTAAAACAAAATTTTTTTTTCTGGAATACCGTAAGGACACCTTGTGTTTAATTTTTTTCCAAAATTTTTATTCTTATAGTTATCTACCATATATATGAATATAAAAAACGTCAAAAAGACATTTTATTTCAAGCAATGTTTTTTTGATATTTATTTCCATGAAGAGCTAGCGCATGGCTATGTTTCGTGTAAAATTCTTAGTATTAAATTTGTTGAGTTCAGTGGCTTCCGGGCGGCATATCATTTATTTTATAGGGAAATTTCTGCTTTATTCTTTTTAGTGGAAAAATTACCTTTACAAAAATACCAAACACGCACATTGCAGACAACGAATGTTTCGATTTATGCCCACTTAGGCGGTATGAAATTTAGTACTTTTTCCACTAAATGGCTTTTTTCTTTCCGTTTTTCTTGAACTTCCAAAATACAATTCGAATTCGAGCTGTTGCAACGTATAACACCTTTCATTATTGCATCATGGGCTACAATTAATATAAAGTTGATTGTACAAAATTTAGTTATGTTTAAAATTTACATGTAAAGCAATAATAAGTATATACTTAACAGTTTTACGGTTTATTTTCAGATCGACATACTGTGCAATGAGGAATCGTTGGGTAAAGACCATACACTAAAGTTTGTTTATGTGACACGCTGGCGTTTCAGAGATCCACCACTGCGATTACAATTCCGCCCGCGAGTTGACTTGGTGTGAAGCCTTTAAACATACCGGGTGGCAAAGAGTCAAAAGAGTAACAATGTTAAGTGAAATCAAAAGTGAATGCCAACATAAAGGGTTTTAATTAAAAAAAAAAAAAAAAACGATAAAACGCTATATATACTTAGTAAAAAACGGAGAAGCTAGTTAGGAATCGAAAATACGGATTGTGGTTTTAACAGAAAAGACATCTTTATTACATTAAAACGATGGAAGTACATTTTTAGTGGGTACCAAACTGCATCTATGTTGGTTGTAATTAACTCATCTATAATGCCAATCAAAATAATCTTTTTAAAGATAATTTTAACTGTCTTAATATATTTAACATAAAAGATTCAACGAAAAACGCTGTATAACTTGAGCGGAAACAAATAGCATCTTCCTACTTCTCAATAATTGTTCTCATTTTAAACCTTTAACTTGTAATTAGTTATGTGTAATAATCTATGCGATTTGTATATTTGTAGTTTGTCAGTTAAGCTTTTCTTTTTTTAATCAAAAGATCAGGTTTTAAATCTCTTATTTATATATTTTATTATATTTTCACTGATACATACATACATATGTACATCTGTATTTACAATTCTATCATACCGGATTTTATCAAATGATCTAAAGTAAAATATCAAAGAAAGAAAAACTGTTCTATATGTATGTATGTATATGTACATACATACATACATATTTGTAAATAAAAGAACATTGAATATTAAAATTACTACTTAAATTTATACTTGTTTGCTTTACGGAGTCATAGGAATTACACACTAATCTCAAGCGCGATCGGCCATAAACGTTGCAACCGTTGGTTCAAATCAATTCGTAGCCAATCAATCGTAATCGTTTTGCCCACAAACGTTAAAATTTTGCACAATATCATTTTTACAATTTCATAGTTTCGGCATACATACATTTATGAAATTTAACAAAAACACGCACTTCGGGTCCGTTATCCATTTTGGGTTTAGTGAAAATACAAAACTACCATATAATGTTTTTTACGGCGTGGTTACCACGAAAATAAACACAAAATATATAGAATGACGTTGTACAACATGCCTATTAAAGGCTGAATTGGTGGTGCCCTACCATAGCCATAACCATAACAATAACAATAAACGTTCCGATAAAACGTACGCGCAGCTCTGTAAACGATTATTGGTGCCATATTATAACGCCAGAGCCATAACTATAACCGTAGGTATCTATTTTATTTTAATTTTTTGCCATAACCATAAGCAGCTCTGAAGTATTTCGCTACATTATGGCTAAGGCGTTATGGTCATGGCACCTCTAAGTTGGCCTTAACGTTGCGACGAGTTGAACAACTTGCCGGAAAATCAAAATTTTTTTTATCTTTCATACTAAGACACGAGTTCATTTAACGGCCTAACAATCGTTGCAATTTTGAGCACAACATCATCAAGTTGAACCAATGGTCTTACTTTACTATTACTATTTACGGCCTTGCCTTACTATTCTGGAATCGCTACTTCTGTCAAAGACGATAATGCGAGTAGATTGCCATGTATTTTTAAGACGATAAATTGATAATTCTAGCTACCCTGTTACCACTCAGTCCGACACAGGTTCACAAAAATCTCAACTGACCTTAAGAAGAGACGTAAAATTGTATGGTTCCAATTTGGTATGACAACACCTCAAATTGGAGAAAAAGCTCGGCCGAAAATACAAATGGGTCGTTTTCAAAGAGCTATTTTTTGTCCCCCCTTTTTAAATTATTTTGTGGTGGTAAAAACGAAAAATCAAAAACAGCATTATACGATCCAAATATTGAACCACCAACAAAGCTGTTTTTTTATTATTGTAAGCCGTTTTGTTTTCTTTTGCGAACGGTATTTCTTTGATGAATGTACTATACCTACTCCAAAAATTTAAACAAACAATTAAAAAATGCGTAACTGTTTGTGAATGGCTACAATAACTTTTGTTTTATTCTATTTTTGCCTGAAAAATTGTATCAGGATAAGCGTGGCTTTCTATTTCTATTGCCCCTCCGAATTTTTAATTTTCCGTGATATTGACATTAGTGATTTTGCTTTCCTAAGTGCATTGCAGTTAAGACGCGCAAAAAGTTATTGATCGAATGACAAGAAATGACTTAATAAAAGCAAGTGAGTTTATCACTGCACCATCGTAAGTATGGCAAAAAATTTCGGGAATGTCCCCCAGAATTTTATTCAAAACATATTAAAAATAAGATTATTACTATACATATGTACATATACATTTCGTCGTATAAAGTACGAAACCGCGTATCGTAATTCTGCAAAACCGCGTAACTGACATTTCCTGCCAAAAATTGGATTTGCTCACACAGGCTCTTGGCTCAATCCTTCTCCATTCGTTCTGAAATATACTAGCCAGAAACACGATTGCTTTATAAAAAAGAAAACTATTTTGAAATATAAGTGTTTTTTTTTTTTTAATATTTTTATTGAGCTTTGTACCACGATTGTTTATTAGGAAAAATTGAAAAAGCAACAAAGTGTAAGCGGTAGAAGTTATAGCACTATTTCGGAGATCACCACATTTCCTCATCAGACTTCTTTTTTCTAGACTTCAGCAGGAATCGAACCTG
>NW_023458564.1:19858058-19875203 GCF_013731165.1 Rhagoletis pomonella | reverse complement strand
TCTATACATCCATTTGCTTATTTGCTTTTTTGTATAGTTTCAGGCAGTGTGTGTTTTAAGTGTTTTTACTCTCTAGAAAATAATTTAAGCTACCCCATACGCGGTTTTGCATTATCTTGATTAGCGGTTAGACATTTTGTTGATACGCGGTTTTGTACTTTAAACGACAATTTGCTTAAGGTTATATTTTATCTTTTTTCTATCTAGATCCCTACCTCTAGCCTTTTCGTTCTAATTATATTTATGCTATTCTGTTCTCCTTTATCTTTATTTTTATCTTTATACTCTATTGTTCTTATAAAAGTAAAGTTTTTAAATTTAACTTGGTCTTCATCTTTGTTTTTATCTGTTATACCTTTAACTATATCCTTTTCTTCGTCTACATATTCACATAGATGATGTGAGGTCCGATGACGTGATAAAATGCTCTGTGTTGTGATGTCAGATTATTATATCGATAGCTCCCGAGAATACCCAAATAGATAAAAAATATTGATAACAAAATCTATAAAAAATATTAGTAAGCAAATCGATAAAAATATCGATTATTATATCGATAGCTCCCGAGAATACCGAAGATCCCGAAATAGTTCCCAGGTTGAGTCTGTGTCTATCTACATACACATCCTTTTCTTTATAACTACCTTTATTTTAAGCTCTCTTCTTCTATCTTCATCTTTCCTTTTATCGGTATCCTCATCCTCATCTTTTTCTAATATTTATTTTTGTTTACCATTTTCTTCATCTACATATTCCCCTTCACCTTTGCTCTTATATGAGTAAAGTGTTTAAACTTACCTTGATCTTCATTTTTGCATTTATCCTTACGAATCTTTGTTTGTTTTTATTTTTACCTTCGCCTTTATACATTTCTTAATCTATTTACGTACTCACCTTCACTTTCATTCTTGTATTGGCCAGAGAACGTTAAATACAGAGAAGCAGCAATTACGAAAGAAGTTCACCACTCGAATCGAAAATTGAGAGTGGCAAGTTAACAGATCTGAGCGGCAAGTTAACAGAGCTGAGCCGAGATACAAATTTGTTAATTTGTATCAATGTTAAGTACTTTGGTTTGGTGTTTTTTCGCGGCATTGATTTAATAAAAAAAGTTGAAAATTCTTGGTTAAATTAATGAAAATAAATTTTCGAAGATATATGTATGCCAGGGAATGCTTTAACTCCAAAACGTAGATTTGTTATTTAATAAATATGTGAAAGCTATGCAAATATGCAAACTCATTGGTGATTTGCCGTCGGCTTTTGTTTTTTTTTTTACGATTCTTATTGTAGTTGCTACGCTATTTTCAATGCAACAATCCCAGTTTTCTAGCTGCCTTAGTTTTTTCACAAACTCACTTTAAAGATGGACGCATTAACAAAAAAAAATGTACAAAGCAGTGCACTTGTTAACTTCAAAGTTGTTTTTGAGTTTTACTGCAATACTCGTAGATATTATTTATAGATAATAGTTCTGGAGTCAAATGCAAATCCATTTCCCAGGCATGCGCATATGGATGCTTGTAGTACAGTAGCGGCTCGATAATCCGGACAATTAGTGCCAAGGAATTGACCGGATTATCGAGTCGTCCGGATTACCGAGACCCTGCTTAAAAATGAATAAAAATAGCCAAGTTTTCATTTATATTTCATTTCTTAAAATTTTATTTTCATATAATTCGTTAAACAAACAAAAAACTCAAAATTTCTTTTTTTAAAACATGCCAATAACGGTAAACTTGAACAAAAGTGTACTTATTGTTTCAAAATAAGCCTATCAAGTGTAACTTGTTTAACTGCGTTGTTTTTATTTTCCATTGCGATTTCTCTTTGTTTTTGCAGTTTAATTATATCCATAGCAGAAAAATTATTTTCTTCTGCATACTTAATGCATAAATTAAATGACGATACTGCTTCTGAATGTGTTACTTTCTGTTCAACCTCAAGACTTTCGCTTTCCTCTGCAATTTCATTATGTTCTTCGCCACTGTCATAATTAACCTCAACAACATCGTCGTCTATCCACTCATTCACTTCTCGCTGTACGTAAACATCTGGTGCTATATTGACTAACAAACCTACCAAATCATCAACGCGTTCAGCATAATTTTCTTGTAGCACGCTAAGGGGTAAGTCATCTTCAGAGTCCCACTCCTCATTGTATAGAAGTTTATTCCAGCATTTTCGCAATACGCTGGATTTTACTGAGTCCCATGAGCTAGCTGTTATTAAGGCGGCATCTTTTAAAGTAAACTTTTTTAAACATTCCATGAGATCATTTTCCATTATAGACAAAATATGGGATAGAAAACTTTTGCGATAATTCATTTTAAAAATGCGAATTCCATTTTGATCCATCGGTTGTAAAAGCGCGGTACAATTTGGAGGTAAGAACATAACATGGAAATTTTCGCTAATGGTTACTAGCTGAGGGGAATGACACGTTGCATTGTCTAATAATAAGAGTGCTTTTTTAGGCAAGTTCTTGTTTTCCAAGTACGACTTTACTTCAGGTATAAAGGAATAAGTAAACCATCTCTTGAAGAGCATGTCCGTCATCCAAGCGTTTTTGCTGTGGGTGTACTCTACAAGCAAGTTCTCTCCTCTAAACGAACGTGGGTTTTGTGCCTTGCCTATAATAAGTGGTTTAAGTTTATGTTCACCTGTGGCATTGCAACATAACAGGACAGTTATTCTCTATTTTCCCACTTTTCTTCCGGGAGCAGATTTTTCAGCTCGCAAAGCTAAAGTTTTATCAGGAAGTTTTCGCCAAAACAGTGCTGTTTCATCGGCATTGTACAATTGGCAGTGTTCCAAGTTAAGTTCGAATAATTTGTCTTTGAATGCATTAACAAACGGCTTAACAGCGCTTTCGTTATTGCTCAGCTTTTCTCCCGAAATCGTCAACCGCTTGATACCAAATCGGGATTGAAAATTATACAGCCAACCTTTACTTGCAAAAAAAGTCGCAGTTCCGCCATAAATTTCGTGAAACAACTCCCTCGCTTTTTCTTGTAAAAGATCACTTGGGATAGGAACATTTTGCTGCCTTTTCTTCAAAAACCAATTATAGAGTTGTCTTTCCATCTCTTCATACTCTGCGCGTTTCATAGTTTTCCTTTTATCAAGTCCACATTCCATTTGCCCAAAAAAACTACAAATAGTGTGCATATTAGTTTGCACAACTTAAAGATTTTTCTATAATTTTACTCTTACCTCTGAAGTTTCTGTTGTTTTTTTTTAATGTCACTTATTGTCGATTTCCCTACTCCATATTTCAAAGCAAGCTGTCTTATAGATGCGCCTTTCTTTAACTCAGCAATTATTTCATTTTTTTTGTCAATGGTTAAAAAGATTTTCTTATGAATGCCCGACATTGTGCCACTTCAACACCAAAATTAAACTATAAAATAAAGCACCTGCTGAATGTAAGAATTTAAGCATCAAGGCGCCAGCCAGACGCTGCATAACTGTAAACTGCCTGGATTTTTTCGAATTTTTAGTATTGCAGCATTTGAATTGTAACGTTTACATATCGCAAAAACCGATGTCCGGACTACTGAGGGAAACATTTAATGCAAGTGTCCGGATTACAGAGTGTGCAATGCAATTTATTTTGGTGTCCGGATTACCGGGGTGTCCGGATTATCGAGTGTCCGTATTACCGAGCCGCTACTGTACATACAGATGCGATCAACTAATTATGTAGCAACGAAATTCAAAATGATATTGTTTGCAAATTATGTTTATTTATTTATTTTTAATAATTTCGTTTAAAATATAATTCAATCTATAACAGAAACCACAATAATAAAAGTTTAAAAGCTTACACAAATTGCAAAATAATTAATCAAACTTCAAAAAATTGTTATAAAAATTTGAAAATTCTTAATTAGAATATTTAGAAAAATTTCGGGTATGCAGCTTTGTAGTCCATTTAATCAAGTACACTAAAGTCCAAGTTTCTAGTCGTTAAAAATTACCGTTGATTTTTTAGAATTTTTTTTTGTGGAGGGTGTTTTCTTCCATATATGTAGCACATGAACATAATTTTTTTTTGTATGGAAAAAACAGCAACAGAAATTTTTAACAACTTGAAACTTGCACTTTCTTATACTATAATTAAATTGACTACAATACTGCATACACGAACATTTTTTAAATTTTCAAATAAAAAATTTGGACGACCATTTCTTGAAGTTTGATTCGTTTTTTTTTTGCAATTTGTGCAAGCTTTTAAACTTTTATTATTGAACTGAATTATATTTTAAATTAAAATCATTAAAAATAAAAAAACATAATTTGCAAACAATATCATATTGAATTTTGTTGCTAATTAGTTGATACATTCAGTATGTATGTACTTACATATGTAAATATGTACCCCATACACATACTCCAAAATCATTTATTGATAACGTTCTTGCACATGCACATAATATTACATATACATATGTATGTACATACTAACTTTCTTCTTATTTGGGGCTGACACACTTTAACTTAAGAGCCCGCTTTATTTCGTCTACTATTATGCCCCAATAGTTTTGGAATCAAATGGAAATGCGTTTCCCACGCATACATATATGTATCTGTACATGCTCCATTAATTGACAACGTTTTTGCATGCATATATAAGTACATACAAACACACACAAGCACATATATACAAATGTACATATGTACAACTCACGGCAGCATACATACACACATACATAATTACACGTGTACTTAAATACAACAATAACTATTTCATTCATAAACGCATGCGCGTATTTCTCAAGGCCAAGTAAATTCATTCATTAAAATAACCGCAGCACAACTCCCCGCAAATTCATCACCTTCAAGCGCAACTTTTTCAATCCGACACAAAAATTCTAAAATCTTAAAATGAAGAAATCTCGGCCAGCCAAGCGAAAAGTAAGTGGCACCTATTTCTCTATATCCAGTAAAATAAGTTACAAATCTCGAATTTTGGTAATTTTTGATAATTTTTGACAAAACACTCAATTTCTCTGTTCCCTTCCAATATTTCAACCATTAACTAGTATTTAAAGGTGTATTTTTAATAAACATTAAATAAAAGTGTACGTTTTCTGCAGGAAAATACATTAAATTTTTTTAATAAAATCAAAACTTCTAAAATCACAAACATACATATGTGGTTTTATCGGAAGTTCACAAATGTAACGTGGCAACTTAGCTCGTTTTCAAATTTTTTGGTCCCAAATTGTAAAATATTTGTCCATGACGCGCCACCATTTTTGTACAGGTGGGTCAATGTGCTTTGAACACCATTTGTATAAATACAAAAAAAAAAATATTTTATTTATTTTTTAGTATTAAAAATTTCTATACTTCAAAGCGTTTATAAAAATATATTTACATACATGCACGGACAATTTTTAATATTTTTCATCCGTAAGCAAGTCTTCAGTACCATAAAAGATTCAAACGCATCAAAGTACAAGCAATGCAATGTCCAAGCTAGTGCTACTCCACTGTAGAGGTGTATATAAATGTATGCATGTATGCGTGTAAAAAATGTCAATTCCAGTTTGCGTTTAACCCATTTTAGCGGACATAGTTTTTTTGGTTCCAGCTGTTAATAACACTATTTTACAACGCTTTTTATGTTTCATCTTTATGAAAGTTACATGTATCGTCGAGAACATGGTTACATGTAGAATTTTAAATTAATTCATATTATTATGCATACAAAATGTACGAGTATTGCTTTATTAAATGCAAACTTATGCGAAAATCTCAATATTTCGTAAACGGAGGGTTAATATTTTCGCGCACGTGCCAATCTGGTGTCGATTCCCAGAAATTGAATAATTTGTGTGTTGATGGGAGCGGCGAGGGGAGGACGAAAGCCGACTAATCGTACATTTGTATGTACATGTATATGTTACATACATACATTACATATCTACATATTTACAAATGCATATGTACATACGTGCATATTTATGCGTTTGGCTTTTTGCATGAATAGAAAATTTGATTGCAGAAATAATTTTAATGAAATTAATTTTACAAATACATTTGTGCTATATAATATTAAGTTTATTAATTAATATCGGTATTTCGATAACGAGCCATAATTTGTTAGACACACATATGTACGTACAAAAACAGGCAATCAAAAGTGATTGCATGGTTCTTTTTTGTTTAATATTTACAATGTTTTTCAAGTAAACATTTTTTTGTTATTTTTTTATAAGAATATGGTTAATGCTTTATTCGAAAGCACATAAGTCAAACTTTCAAAATTTATACAGAACGTAGTAAAATTCAACAAATTTTCATGGAAATTTTCTACTTTTGGGTTAGCAGATAGATTGGTTATGTATGTAATCATTAAAAATCGACGCGATTTTTTGGCCGCTTAAAACTTGCACTTGCTTTTCTACCGATCTATCATTCTAAAAATTCAGATTAAAAAGTTCAAAATTTGGACGAAATTTTTTTGAATTTTTCTAAGTTTTGCATAAAGTTTGACTTATGTGGTTTTGATTAAAGCATGAATCATATTTGTATAAAAAAAAAAATAACGAAAAAATTTTAACCGCGTGCAGAAATTGTTTGTTTGCAAATGTGAATACATATAAATGCATCTACACAGGTGGGTATTATGCATATGTATTTACAAACATTTTTATACGCTTCCAGATAATTTTGTCTAATAAATAAAAAAGGGGTGTCGATTAAATTCAATTAAAAGGGCGTTAAAATAACTATCAAGTAATTTTTGTTGATAGATATAAACGTGCACAAAAATAAATAATATTTCACAATTGCAAATTTATTCAAATTCTGTTAATTTTGCGCCGCTCTGCACTCACGCTGTTAAAAAATGGTGAACTTCTAGAGCAATCGATGTTAAAATTTAACGTGGTGAACTTCTAGAGCATTTCTGATCTGTTACAAAATACCAACGAGTAGCGTGTTGCTGTTTCTCCGTATTTAACGTTCTCTGGTTCTTTTTTTATATTTGCGCTATGCTAGCTGAGTTTAAAAAGAGAAGAGAATAGAGAGCAATATGTGGTTTGTTGATGCTCTCTAAACACAAACGCGTGAAAGGCAAACGACCTAGCAATACGTGGTATTGTTGATCAACTTAATACTTTAATTAAACATACTTATTATTAAAATTTCATTTTAAAAATACCACTGTGTCCTACTGTGGTAGAAATATGTCATTTTAAAACTTAAATCATAGAAATCGACCCAGTACTCGGCTGTTTTGCTCTCACGTTTTTTTTTTGGGCTTTAATTATATATATATAGTAAAGATAAGCAAGCACCATTCCGTTGGGAACCATTTTGTCCTAGATTTCTAAATCACATTGAGGGACTTTTACTTTCTATTTAATTTTTGGGAGGTTAAATTTTTTTTGAAAATTTTGAAGAATTTTTTTTTAATTTCGCAAAGTTTAAAATTTTAATTTTTATGAGTTTCGTTATAGATTGTCCTATCTACATACATTCATACCTATATACATAAAATGGTAGCTGTTTTTGTTGTTCGGACTAAACTCAAAAACCACTGGATAGAGTTCAGTCAAATTGTAGGAGGTTATACCTTTCACATATGGTCCTATTATAGACTAACTTCTAGAAAACTCGCTTGGTGGCACTGGAGTTGAGTCATTTATAAGAGTCGTATTGATTGACCGATTTCGTTCAAACTCGCAGTGTAAGCCACCTGTATGATGACTTCGTTTGCTAGAAATTGACCTGCTGGGTGGCGCTGGAATCGAGATATTTAGAAAATCCTTATTTTTAATACAACCCTGGATATTTTTAATTTTTACGCATTTACTTTTCAGATGGCTAAATAAAATTGTGTAAGCGCACCTTTGTCTGACGCCCTCACACCCCCTTAGGATAGGTTACGTTATCACCAGGAACGGATTTTTAGGAACTAAAAACCTATAAAGAAGGCAAAATAAAATAACGAAATAGGCAGGAAAAGGCAAAATAAAATTGCGAAATAGGCGGGAAAAGGCACTAGAAATAGCAAAAAAGGAAAAAGAAGGCACTAAAAAAGACAAAAACTTTAAAATAACACTGGTTTACAGGAAAAATGTTCAACGCGCGCCACTACATATCCAGTTCTTATATAAAATTGTAGATTTCGAAAATCCAGGTTATTTTTTATTCTATGTATAGTTTTCGAAATATTTTCAGGTGTATATGGCGTATGAGTAACATTCTTTCCTGCTAATTTTGCATAAAAAAAATCTTTGCGCATTTTCATATGACCACCCAAGGTACATTGAACAGGTAGTATCAGTAGAGCAGCTGATTTGATTTATTTTCAAATTATTTAGTCTCGAAAATGTCAAATATGTTTAATTTTTTCTCACAAAAATTCTGAATTGTTAAAATCCATTTGCAAGTGAAACCTTTTTCCATACAAAACAAGCGATTGAATAGCAGCTTTTGGAACGTTCGCCCAACTCAGCAGCACGACCGCTGATTACTGGGCCTTGCAAAGGATGGATCAATGCTTCGAGAAGCAAACAAATTTACTAGGAAAGAAAATTGCATCAATTTTTATTTTTTCCAATTTCAATTTTTTATTTTTTATGATTTTTTGTATTTCACATGGCACGCTTTGATTTAGAAGAAAAAATTCAGAACAGTTTTTGACACTTTCGATACCAGAAGCAACAACAAAATACACGCAAATGTTGTTTTTGCTCTACTGATACTACCTGTTTAATGTGCCTTGTGACCACCTATTACTTCTTTATTTATCCATCGATTTTCTTTATCATCAACTTGATTTTTTTGTAACAGAACCGGCTTTAACACACCTTTTAATATACTAAATACAAGTGGTGCCCAATTTAATACAAGTGGTGCCCAATTTAAATATGGAACGTTTGAAACTTTTATATTATCAGGAATAAGGGATTTTTCCTCGCTGTAATCACTTTTTTAAAAGCACAATAGGCAAAAAAAGGCAAATATCTTAAAAAAGGCAATAGCAAATGTGTATATATGGAATTAGGGAAAGCTAAATCGTGGATATTCTTAATCAAATATAATCTATCTCTTTAGCAGAAAAAATGCAATTTCCATAAAATCCGTTCCCTGGTTATCACACACCCTTAATGTGATTTTGAGTTTACCTCGGATTAACGAAATTGCTCGGGAGGCCGTAAATGCAGCAGTAGAACTCAATGAAACTAGTTCATAAATATTATGACGAATTGTAAAAGTGGCGAATTGAAAAGGAAAGATTCACCCACATCCGTCCAAGAAGGAACACGGTTGGTATATCAATTGCTTCATTTGAACGATATCACCAGCGATCACACCAGCCATTTAGCCAGTGTTCGGAAAAACTTTTCATCCTGTGGGGCAGCGAGGATTCTTTGCTTTCCTATAACAGAAAACGCTCGTCTGTGCTCTTAGGCTTCCTTATAAGGAGTTTTATTGGCTTCCGCATCGGACCAGTGTTGTAGTTGCAAGATCAAAGAAGATTATGCACGCTTGGCAGAGATTTCACAGGTGGAAATAAGACAATGGGCAAAGCTCACGACATCGAAAGTAATAAGTATTCCATATGGCATCGAAATGCTACTATTTTTGGCCTGGCTAGTCGTTAAAATTTTTTAACTTTACAGACCATTTTTTCTTCTAAACGCTATTTTTGTGTTGGGCCCCCGCAAAAGTTCTTATTAGGCTCCGCGAAGCAAGCGGGCATGGGCTAGGTAATTATAAAAACAGTCATAAATAAGTTAGATATGACTTTTATTTTTTTCGCGGTAGATTTTCCGCTGGAAATTTTATAAAACCCTATAATTATAAAGCTACTGTGAAACTCAGGTTGGGTTAGGTTGAAGTGGCTGCTAGTGACCGTACTACATATCCAGGCCCTTAAGGTTTTGGGCCCGTTGTGATACCACTCGGCACTTTAGAACACTCCTACTCAAACCATCGTGTGGAGTCTACGAAACTCTAGAGTCGTCGTATTCCTACTTCCCCTATGTTGGTTAAACCTTCGAGGAATTCTGAACCCAAGAACTTTTGTCTTCTTTTGCAAAGTGCGAGAAAGCAGGTTCCGTAAGGTTTCCGGCTCTTCTTCATCTCTGCAGCATCTGCATAAGTCGTTGTGGGGGTTCCCTAGCCTCTCCGCGTGCCTTCCAGTGGCAACATGGCCTGTTAGCAGGCCCAAGGCTGTAGCTACCGTTCTTGAGCTGCATGTAACCGAGTCAAGCGCTTTGAGTGACGCCTGACAGTCTGAGTAGGTTAAGATATTGTTACATATTGCTTCTCCTGTACGTAGGTGTTCAATCGCTAACTGTATGGCAGCGAATATCGAAAGCACAGCTATTGCGTTTTGGTTTTATGATGTTAAAGAAATAACAAAAAAAAAAAATGTCAGAATAAAGTACAATTATACCTACCTTTTCCATCACTAGTCTAACTTGTATTTGCTTTCATTTTGAGCACATGGAATGCTGACAACTTGTGGGCCTGCTGACAGGTGGCACAAACAACTGACTGTGATCGGCATGCATGACAACCCCATAAGAATTTTATTCCGTTTCCAATTGCCTTGGTATTAGAATATACCATTCCTGAACCTTACATTACTATCATTTAGTTTTCATAGTGGAGGTGATGTTTCAATTACGTTAAATGTCACAGTGCTAACTAGTGCACTTTTGATACTCCTTTACACTTTTGATTTCCATACTGATTACGATTGAATTGTAAGCACAAATTATTTTTAATTTTTTGTTTTGATTTAAAAGCAATTCACGAGTTACACATTTATTTAACTGATCGAATTTTACTTTTTTCCTGGTAATAGAATATAATACAATAAGTTTCAAATTTGATTTCTAAATTTCACAAAATATTGATGTAAACTTTTTCAAGCTTAGCCAAGTCTTATAGTTCCTTACTAACTCATTTTCATAATAAAAGGTTTTTTAAAAATATGCACATTGATATACAGTATACTTAAATTATAAATAATAATCACATTCTATGTATTTTTCGGTCGAAAGCTAGGTCGCCAATGTCCCGAAGGTCCATACTGCATAGGTAACCAAAAACCAGGACCACCATAACGTGGTGGAGGTGGAAATAAGCCGAGCGGCGGCAACGGTTGCCGCAGTAGTGGCATCATAGCTCCAGGTAAAATGGTTTGCATGTGGTAAGTGCCATGCGGCCCGTGTCGTGGTGCCATCATTGGTGGCGCCCAGTGGTTGTTTGTTGGCCATGTCGACTGCAGAAAAAATGTTTTCGAAATAATAAAAGTATGTATGTTTTTGAATGATAAAAGTATAAACAGAACGAAATCGTTGAGTGAATTTTGTCGGACGGAGCGATGTCGTCGGGTGATATTCGCCGCAAAAGTTCACCCAGTAAAATAGAGCCGAAACGAAATTCGCATCAGTTGAATGACAAATAAAAATATAATTGTACAAAAGCGAAAAGATGAGAAGTGGAGAAACAAAGCTATTTTTCACTGACTGCTGATTTTGTGATCGGCGGCAGCGGCAATTTCGTCAGACTAACTTCCGTCATCGCTTCGGTTGTGTGCAATCTCATATACCGCAGTGTGCAAGGTGTTACTAGATCAGCTGATTTTGTATATGTGTTTTGCCTCACGGCTTCTTATGTTAAATTGAAAAATTTTGTTTGAATTTCCACACACACTCTTAAGGCTGATTCACATACAACTTTCTTCGCTTTACTTGATAGTTCTTTGCTTTGACATATAAGATCGATGTAGGCATATGCATGAGTATGCTCACATAAACAACGTTTGAAGCAAAGCAAAGCAAAACGAAGCAAAATCTTGGGCAACTCTCAACTTTTGCCCGCTTTGGCAATCAGCTGTCTACATGTATCTCTTCTCGTGCGCTTGCATTTGCCTTTAATGACAAAAATAGGGTAAATAGAAATTTTTATTGCTATTATTAATGCATATTATTATATTGTTATCTATTTTACAGATAAAATATATGGAGGAAAAGGAGAACGCAAAAGCTGTCAAAGCGTTTATTGTAGCATACCTTCTGCGTTTCACGCTTTGTTGTCAAAGTTTGAACTGTCAAGCAAAGCGAGGAAAGTTGTGTGTGAATGGCCCTTTACAGATTTTGACAGTTTATGTCGTCAAAGCAAAAAGAAAATACATGTAAGTTTTTTTATTGTACTCCTGCTATCCCCTTATATAAATTCGCCTTGGCAGTGTGTTTTAATTTTGACATTTTTGACGAAGTTTGCTCAACGATTTGATTCTGTTTACAATTTAAGAGTCTGTAGCAGTCTCAATTTCGAAAATACCGAATTCCATTAATTGATTTAAGAAAAATTTTGAAAACCAGGACGGAGCCGATATACATACTATGTACATAAATATGTGCATATCTATCAAATATCAGCGACCGTTTGTCCAGTAGCTGTTACGAACACAACATAATGGAACATTTAAACTATAAGTTGATCCGAGACTCTTGCTTTCGTGAGAGCGATTTTTTTAATAAATAAAAGTGTTAGGCGGAGGCTGTGGTGTAGTGGTTATTAGTGCGCTCTACCAAAATAAAAAATTTTAATATCAAATGTTATATTCTCCATCCAATGGCATCAGAACCCAGACAGTGCTTTGTACATTTTGATAGTTAAGGAGTGGTGTTGCATTTGGAATTTTTTTGTTGATCTGAACTCATTTTCGATAAAAAATTTCAGACAAAACCACCCTGCGAACGATAAAACCATCTTTTCACAGCAACAGAGTACGATGATTTTTTTTTAAGTGTTCTACAAAATCTTAAGCTTAGGTTTATATGGTATTTGTTAGGGAATGAACTGCATTTTAATTGATTGAAAAATCTTGAAAATTAATAAATAAACATAAGTGGCAAAAAATATTATTGTGAATTTGGTACAAAATGATATGTTCAACTTTGACTTTTTAAACAATTTAGTTCTTGTAAAAATGATATACCATTGCACTAAATATTTTTGTTTAATAAAGTTTTTCTTTACATGTTTATTTATTTACATAATGCTACGATTTTGGTTTTGAACTATGTATACTTCATTAAATGTTGTTATTCAAGTATTTATGTAAGTTAACAACAAGATGTAACTACATCAGTAATTATGTCCGCTTAAGTACCCGCATCGAGGTACTTAAGCGGGTTCTCTTAAGTAGAACCGAGTTCAGCAAAGCACGACAGTCGTTTCTCCTCTGTGCCAACTGACGCCAATTGGAAACGCCAAGTGAAGCCAAGTCCTTCTCCACCTGATCTTTCCATCGCAGTGGGGGCCTCCCTCTTCCTCTGCTACCACCAGCGGGTTCCGAGTTGAATACTTTCACCACCATTCGAACGACATGACCAAGCCAGCGGAGCCGCTGTATTTTAATTCGCTGCATTATGTCCATATCGTTGTAAAGCTCATACAGCTCATCGTTCCATCGTCTGCGGTACTCGCCGTCGCCAACGCGTAAAGGCCCGTAAATCTTCCGCAAAATTTTTCTCTCAAACACTCCAAGAGCCGCCTCATCGGATGTTGTCATTGTCCATGCTTCTGCGCCATATACCAGCACGGGCATGATGAGTGACTTATAGAGCGCGGTTTTCGTACGTCGAGAGAGGACTTTACTCCTGAATTGCCTACTCAGTCCAAAGTAGCACTTGTTGGCAAGAGTGATTCTACGTTGGATTTCAATGCTGACATTATTATCGGTGTTAATGCTGGTTCCCAAGTAAACGAAATTCTCTACTTTCTCGAAATTGTAACTGTCAACAGTGACGTGGGTTCCAAGGCGCGAATGTGCTGACTGTTTGTTTGATGACAGGAGATACTTCGTCTTGTCCTCGTTTACCACCAGACCCATGCGCTTTGCTTCCCTATCCAACTTGGAAAAGGCAGAACAGACTTCGCGGTTTTTGTTACCGATGATGTCGATGTCATCGGCATAAGCCAGCAATTGCACGCTCTTTTAGTAAATTGTTACTGAGCGATTCAGTTCTGCAGCTCTTATTATCTTCTCCAACATCAGATTAAAGAAGTCACATGACAGGGAGTCGCCCTGTCTGAAACCCCGTTTTGTGGCGAACGGCTCGGAGAGGTCTTTTCCAATTCTGACGGAGCTGGTGGTATTGCTCAACGTCATTTTACACAGCCGTATGAGTTTTGAGGGGATGCCAAATTCAGACATAGCGGCGTATAGGCAACTCCTTTTAGTGCTGTCAAAAGCGGCTTTAAAGTCGACAAATAGGTGGTGAGTGTCGATCCTTTTCTCGCGGGTCTTTTCCAAGATTTGGCGTATTGTGAATACCTGGTCTATGGTGGATTTGCCAGGTCTAAAGCCACACTGATAAGGCCCAATCAGTTCATTGACGGTGGACTTCAGTCTTTCACACAATACGCTCGATAAGACCTTGTAACCTATGCTTAGAAGGCTGATCCCGCGGTAGTTGGCGCGAATGGAGGGGTCACCTTTCTTGTAGATTGGGCAGAGCACACTTAAATTCCAGTCGTCGGGCATGCGTTCATCTGACCATATTCTGCACAAGAGTTGATGCATGCACCTTATCAACTCCTCGCCGCCGTACTTGAATAGCTCAGCTAGCAGGCTGTCAGCTCCAGCGGCTTTGTTGTTTTTCAGCCGCGTTATTGCTATACGTACCTCGTCATAGTCAGGCGGTGGAATGTCGACTCCGTCATCATCGACTGCGGGCTCGGGTTCTTCTTCTCCACAACTTTCCGTGCTGCTACCATTTAGAAAGCCGGAAAAGTGTTCCCTCCATAATTTAAGTACGCTCTGGACATCAGTTACTAGGTCGCCATTATTGTTCTTACAGGAGTGCGCCCCGGTCTTTAAACCTTCCGTAAGTCGCCTAACTCTCTGGTAAAATTTTCGGGCATTCCTCCTGTCGGCCAGCATTTCAAGCTCTTCGCACTCACGTATTTCTGCCTCTCTCTTCTTGTTGCGGCAAATACGTCTCGCTTCCCTCTTCAGATCCCTATAGCGGTCCCACATAGCGCGCGTTGCGCCCGATCGCAGCGTGGCCTTGTAGGCGACATCTTTTTTCTCTGCAGCTTCCTGACACTCCTTAACGTACCAGTTGTTCTTTCGGGCTCGCTGAAATCCGACTACTTCTTCGGCGGCGGTACTTAATGAGCGGGAAATGTGGTTCCACTGCTCGCATATGTCGGTTTGTTGAAGAGTGCTCTCTGAGAGCAGGTGTGCGAGTCGAGTAGCGAAAGCGCTGGCTGTCTGTTGTGATTGCAGCTTTTCGACGTTAAGCTTTCCTTGCATATTTGGGCGCACATTTTTTGCTGCACAGAGGCGGGTGCGTATAGTGGTCCGAGTCGATGTTTGGGCCTCGGAGTGTGCGTACGTCTAAAACACTGGAAGCGTGCCTTCCGTCTATCACAATGATCGATTTGGTTTCTCGTTTTTCGATCCGGAGACAGCCAGGTAGCTTGATGGATCTTTTTACGGACGTTTCGTCGTGGAGGCTGAATTTTCCGACGGTGGTTCCAAAGATCCCTTCTTTGCCCACCCTGGCATTGAAGTCGCCAAGCACGATTTTGATATCATTACGGGGGCAGCGCTCGTACGTGCGCTCCAAGCGCTCAAAGAAGAGATCCTTGGATGCCTCATCCTTCTCTGCCGTCGGGGCATGGGCGCAGATGAGCGAGATGTTAACGAATCTAGCTTTGATGCGGATTGTGGCTAGACGCTCATCCACCGGGGTGAACGACAGTACTCGGCGACGGAGTCTCTCTCCCACCACAAATCCAACTCCGAATCTGCGCTCCTTTACATGACAGCTGTAGTAGACGTCGCAAGGCCCTATACATTGTTTGCCTTGCCCCGTCCAACGCATTTCTTGGATGGCGGTGATGTCAGCTTTTGTCCTTACGAGGACATCAACCAGCCGGGCAGAGGCACCTTCCCCATTAAGGGTCCGGACATTCCAGGTGCATGCCCTCAAATCGTAGTCCTTTAAACGTTTGCCGTGGTCGTCATCATAAGGGGGGGGTCTCATCCGAGGCTTTGCCTTGCTTCTTCACTGGAAGTGGCTTTTACGTGGCGGGTCCCAAGCCCAGCGCACAACCCATTGCTGGGACGGGGGTGGTTTCGCAACCAAATACACGTTTATATAGCGAGCCGCTTGCTCCAAGCAGACACCCGCTTGCAGCCGCACCTACTGGTGAACAGACGCTGCAGACTTCAGTGAGCCCTTAAACCGAATAAGTCGGAGTGGCCCCACCGAAGCTCCCTCTCTTTCTGCCGTGACCCAAGGCTCCACTCGGATTGGTTACCGGATCTTGCACATGGGTTGCTTACGTTGCCCAGAGTGCGCGAACGAGGACGCAAGAGTCGGGATTGAGTATAGCCATGCAACTGTAACTGCATACCCAGCGCAAAGACTATACCTCATTGCACTTACCACGTGTAAATTACTGCAAGCGGAATTTTTTCCGAGTGGTATCTAACTGCATAAAATGATAGCAGTTTTCGTTGTTCTGCAAAATGAGCAAAATAAATAAAATCTTGTTAAATTATGGTAAGTGTAGAGCCAGTCTAGGTAAACGTAATACTTTCTTTGATAATTGAGTTGCAAATTTTTAAGGCAGGTATCGCTAATGTGCAGGTATGTTGAATGCATCTATCGGAGCAGTTTCCTTATAAATGTTAAAAATTATGCCACTGATGCGCATTTTGGGATAGGTATCTTAAATGTGCACTTAAGCACAAAGGCAGCAAAGCAGAATATACTGTAATACCTAAGAGCGGCCAAAGGCCGCCTACGCAGAAAGAAGTTCTGTGCAAAAATACTTCCGCCCCTCTTCGAGAGAAGTTGTTTTGTCAGATGTCCACAGATATGTGTGTTTTAATATTAGATCGCCTATAGGTACGGGGACCAGATTTCTGTGGCAAAAAAATCGGGACATTTTTAAAGCATCGAATCCGAACTTACAGTGTTCGTCACTGTATCTACAACTTATATTTTTTTGAGGGAATTAGTATTATTTTTTATAATTTCACTAAATTCAAGTTAGAATCGTTACATTAAAAAAAAAACTTATTTATTATACGTCACAATTTACCAAAAATGATATCCGTCTATGTACTAAAAAACG
>NW_023458564.1:19846718-19857958 GCF_013731165.1 Rhagoletis pomonella | reverse complement strand
GTTTCTGGCTAGTATATTTCAGAACGAATGGAGAAGGATTGAGCCAAGAGCTTGTGTGAGCAAATCCAATTTTTAGCATCCAATGTCAGTTACGCGGTTTTGCAGAATTACGATACGCGGTTTCGTACTTTATACGACGAAATGTATATGTACATATGTATAGTAATAATCTTATTTTTAATATGTTTTGAATAAAATACTGGGGGACATTTCCGAAATTTTTTGCCATACTTACGATGGTGCAGTGATAAACTCACTTGCTTTTATTAAGTTATTTCTTGTCATTCGATCAATAACTTTTTGCGCGTCTTAACTGCAATGCACTTAGGAAAGCAAAATCACTAATGTCAATATCACGGAAAATTAAAAATTCGGAGGGGCAATAGAAATAGAAAGCCACGCTTATCCTGATACAATTTTTCAGGCAAAAATAGAATAAAACAAGCCATTGTAGCCATTCACAAACAGTTACGCATTTTTTAATTGTTTGTTTAAATTTTTGGAGTAGGTATAGTACATTCATCAAAGAAATACCGTTCGCAAAAGAAAACAAAACGGCTTACAATAATAAAAAAACAGCTTTGTTGGTGGTTCAATATTTGGATCGTATAATGCTGTTTTTGATTTTTCGTTTTTACCACCACAAAATAGTTTAAAAAGGGGGGACAAAAAATAGCACTTTGGAAATGGCCCATTTGTATTTTCGGCCGAGCTTTTTCTCCAATTTGAGGTGTTGTCATACCAAATTGGAACCATACAATTTTACGTCTCTTCTTAAGGTCAGTTGAGATTTTTAAGAACTGTTTGTGAACCTGTGTCGGACTGCGTGGTAACAGGGTAGCTAGAATTATCAATTTATCGTCTTAAAAATACATGGCAATCCAATCTACTCGCATTATCGTCTTTGACAGAAGTAGCGATTCCAGAATAGTAAGGCAAGGCTGTAAATAGTAATAGTAAAGTAAGACCATTGGTTCAACTTGATGATGTTGTGCTCAAAATTGCAACGATTGTTAGGCCGTTAAATGAACCTGTGTCTTAGTTGTATGAAAGATAAAAAAATTTTGATTTTCCGGCAAGTTGTTCAACTCGTCGCAACGTTAAGGCCAACTTAGAGGTGCCATGACCATAACGCCTTAGCACCAATAATCGTTTACAGAGCTGCGCGTACGTTTTATCGGAACGTTTATTGTTATTGTTATGGTTATGGCTATGGTAGGGCACCACCAATTCAGCCTTTAATAGGCATGTTGTACAACGTCATTCTATATATTTTGTGTTTATTTTCGTGGTAACCACGCCGTAAAAAACATTATATGGTAGTTTTGTATTTTCACTAAACCCAAAGTGATTACGATTGATTGGCTACGAATTGATTTGAACCAACGGTTGCAACGTTGATGGCTGATCGAGCTTGAGATTAGTGTGTTTTGGCATTATCAACCGAGTAAATGTACCAGAATAATACCTGTAATTCCTATGACTCACTAAAGCAAACAAGTATAAATTTAAGTAGTAATTTTAATATTCAATGTTCTTTTATTTACAAATATGTATGTATGTATGTACATATACATATGTACATACATATAGAACAGTTTTTCTTTCTTTGATATTTTACTTTAGATCATTTGATAAAATCCGGTACGATAGAATTGTAAATACAGATGTATGTATCAGTGAAAATATAATAAAATATATAAATAAGAGATTTAAAACCTGATCTTTTGATTAAAAAAAAAGAAAATCTTAACTGACAAACTACAAATATACAAATCGCATAGATTATTACACATAACTAATTACAAGTTAAAGGTTTAAAATGAGAACAATTATTGAGAAGTAGGAAGATGCTATTTGTTTCCGCTCAAGTTTTACAGCGTTTTTCGTTGAATCTTTTATGTTAAATAAATTAAGACAGTTAAAATTATCTTTAAAAAGATTATTTTGATTGGCATTATAGATGAGTTAATTACAACCAACATACATAGATGCAGTTTGGTACCCACAAAAGAATGTACTTGCATCGCTTTAATGTAATAAAGATGTCTTTTCTGTTAAAACCACAATCCGTATTTTCGATTCCTTTAACAGAATTATCGCTGTACACATAGTGGTTAACTCACGCGCATATGTACATACATTGAACTATTACTAACCTTCAGTTGTAAATAAATTACAATACTTATTTCGGTTTTATAATCTTACAGTGGAATTTCACTTCGATATTTAAACATTCTACAAAACTAGCTTCTCCGTTTTTTACTAAGTATATATAGCGTTTTATCGTTTCTTTTTTTTTTTTTAAATTAAAACCCTTTATGTTGGCATTCACTTTTGATTTCACTTAACATTGTTACTCTTTTGACTCTTTGCCACCCGGTGTGTTTAAAGGCTTCACACCAAGTCAACTCGCGGGCGGAATTGTAATCGCAGTGGTGGATCTCTGAAACGCCAGCGTGTCACATAAACAAACTTTAGTGTATGGTCTTTACCCAACAATTCCTCATTGCACAGTATGTCGATCTGAAAATAAACCGTAAAACTGTTAAGTATATACTTATTATTGCTTTACATGTAAATTTTAAACATAACTAAATTTTGAACAATCAACTTTATATTCAGCCCTATTCTGCATTTCGACTCGAATCGAAATTTTCTCCGTTTGGCAACTTTGGTATTCTGCGTTCCGTTTCCTTTCGATCAATCTTCGAAATTTACGATTATACCTATTCTACATTTCGATCGTAGATCCGTTTTTCTAAGTTGCAAATTTGTTGACGGAGAACGTTTCAATTGTTATTTTCGTGGGTTTAAATAATAAAATTTTATAAAAAATTTAAGTAAAATATACTATGCATGATTGTAAAAGTCATCATAAATGAATTTTCTCGATTTCTGTGTTTTCGCGAGCGGTAATACGGGCAATACGAAAAATTGGCTCAAATAATGGCAACCAAAAGGTATATTGCGCGACGTTTTCAAAGTGGAAGTCCAGGCGTTTTTGTTTACATTATCTATAAATAAGACTGTGAAATGCACTGAATACAATTTATTCTTTTTATATAAAATTAATCGATGTATGCACATAGATACATAATAATAATAATAGATTGGCGCTTACACATATGTTAGTGTTTGGCCGAGCTTCTCCTCCGACTTGTGGCGTGCGCCTTGATATTGTCACACAAAGCGGAGGGACCTACAGTTTTACGCCGACTCCGAACGGCGATTGTATTTTTATGAGAAGCTGTTTTTCATGGCAGAAATACAATCGGAGGTTTGCCATTGCCTGCCGACGGACGACCGCTGTTAAGAAAAAACTTTTTTTCTATATTTTTTGCGATGTTGCTTTGACCAGGGTTCCGGGTCCTGCGGAGTGGAAGCGCGCACTGCTTACCACTACACCACAGCGGCCGACATAGATACATACATACATAAAATGTGAAGTTACATAAAAAAGATGCTTTTATTATTGCACTCGTTTTTACTAACTTTTTAAAAAGAGGTGCGCATGTTGTCTCGAATTCGATTTGCTATGGAAAGATAAGCTTTGTTCTTCCCCCCCTCCTGACGGCTTTTAAAATGGGATTCGTTTGAGTTAAAATTTTCCACTCTGTAGTAAATGCAAATGTTGTGGACTGCTCTAAACAACGTTTATAATTTCACTGACTTTAAACGATGAGTAAAAGAGTACAAGATGAATTCCTTATGACTCTTCACTCATCTAAAAAAAGATCAAACATGTCCCTAAATCTCCGCCTTTCAACTTCCGCATCAGCAATCTGGGACTCGTTCTTCTCTTCAAGCAATAACGCCGCGGCTATGGATTTCATTATAATTATGTATCCACTTAAATTTTATTTTTAAATTACAGTGATGCTACGTATATTTAGTTATTTTAAAATATTTGCAAACTTTAACTTCATGTGCTGCTATAGTTTGGTGGCAAATATCTCTTTGTTTTGTTTCGATTTCACACATTCCTAGGCAAACAGCTAATTTCGAAAGATGTTTTCTGTCTTCCTCTTTTTCTTTCGTTTCGATCGTAACGCAGAATACCTAAGTTCGATTCCAGCGGAGCGGAATGCGGGAACGTAATCGAAATGCAGAATAGGGCTGATTAATTGTAGCCTATGATGCAATAATGAAAGGTGTTGTACGTTGCAACAGCTCGAATTCGAATTGTATTTTGGAAGTTCAAGAAAAACGGAAAGAAAAAAGCCATTTAGTGGAAAAAATACTAAATTTCATACCTTCTTAACGGCGCACAGTGCCGCCTAAGTGGGCATAAATTGAAACATTCGTTGTCTGCAATGTGAACGTGTTTGGTATTTTTGTAAAGGTAATTTTTCCACTAAAAAGAATAAAGCATAAATTTCCCTATAAAATAAATTATATGCCGCCCGGAAGCCACCGAACTCAACAAATTTAATACTAAGAATTTTACTCGATATAGCTGCTAATTTTTTGCACTTTTTGAAATAATGCGTTTTTTGCTAATGCATAAAATCATCTTTTCATTTCTTGTCAGTGCCATCAAATAAGCACGAATAGTTGGATTTTCAAAAACGAGGAGACAGATTAAAAAGCTTGACCTAAAATAAGGGATTATTTGTTTAGGTAAAATATTAAATTCAAATTATTTAAGAAGTTAAATGGATTATTAAAATATTGGTATCAATCGAAATGGGTGTGAAAAGGGTTTATTTCTTAACTACATGCAACAGGGATGCCACCTGTTTAAAAAATCGACTTCCATTTGTATTAAGGGAATTAGGTAATTGAAATACATAGGTATCACCATATGGGAGTCAGAGGTTTAAGAAGGTCACAGCTTATAAATATTTTGAAGGGGGTTGCCAGTAAAGTAAAATTTAGTTAAACTAAAATAATAATTGTGTCACACCAAAGGTTTACGACATCGTATTTGTTATTTTATTACAAAAACATACATTGTCAATCAGTGATTTGTTTTGATTACATTCCTTTTAAATTACTGGACTCTTAAATTAACCCAGGAATGTTTTTACTCTTCACTTATTTCTGCAGGACATTGGCATTTACAGTGGAAGTATGAAAGTTATCAAAAAACCAATTGCATTTCTGAATTGAGCGTTTTCAAGTTCATTAAGACACAAATTTTCATTCAAATCCGTTCACAATCCTATTTTTGCCCACATATATGGAAGCGGGGCACTGTGCAGCGTGCCAATTATCAGATTGGTAGTCTCATAAATTTGTAGAAAACTAAAATAATAAAATTAGGAATCTAGCCCCAACCGCCAAAAAACGTAAGCGAGATTTTTTTTTTCAAATTTTTCTTATTGATGCAGAATGGCATCTAGATGCTCTACGGGCATTTCTGCATCAAAAATAGAGTTTTTGAAAGATACAGTATCGGTCATATCTATAGCACGCCATTTCGAAGTGATATTGTCTGCAACTTATGTTTATTTGTTTATTTTTGAGAATTTTCAATTAAAATACAATTCATTCTCTAACAAACCCCATATAAACCCAAGTTTAACAATTTGTAGAAAATTCCAAAAAGTGCAACAAATGTTCACCTAAGTTTCAAACTTTTTTCTCGGAAGTGTTTGAATTTTTCTGAAGTTTTGGATCGTGAATTTTTTTTTTTCTCGGAGAACACGAATTGATCCAGTAAATCTGAGTATGAGGCATTATTGATATGGCCAACAGCTATCAAACCTGATATATTCGCACTATCGGTTTTTTTGTGTTCCACAGTGTTATATAAGGGATTGTTTGAGGAATCATATAAGGAATTATACATTACACAAGTGTACGTATATCCGAAAACGAGTCGTGTTTTATTTATTTGTTTTCGAAATCAACGATATATTTCAGAATTTATAATTAATACGTTGTGTTCATTTTAGTAAATCCACTTTGATTTTTGATTTTACAAAATTTGTTATATACACTCCTCGAAATTTTATTAAAGGCATTTGCATTTATACCATTAATATTTGTTGCAACGATTACGCCACACTCTTTTTGCTCTGGTCTTAAGTCTTTAAACCTCTATTTATTCTGGCACATAAAATATGCCAATATCGTACTTCTTTTCTAAGTATTTGTGAAAATTTCCGTTTAGTGGCTGATTCTCCTACGAAATTCAATTAAAGGTAGTCGTTTCTGAGTTTCAGAAAAAGTTAATTGAGAACGAGATCATTTTTCTTTTGATGCCATTTTGAAGGTTAAGTATTTTTTAAGGCATTTGAGTCTTTATACGCGTGAGTTTTTTCAAAAATTAGGCATGGGAAAAGGAAAAACGCTCACAACCGCGGAACTTGCTCAGATCCTTGCTTACAAGGACACAGGCATGTCCAATCGGCAAATCGCGGCTAAATTGGGTCGGTCTGCTACAGCAATAGATAACGCGATTAAGTTATAAAAGAATTATAATACTAATCGGTCGAATAAAAATAATCAAAAAATCTCTCCTCGGCAAAAATCCGCTATTATTCGCGCTGGGCTGGAAAGAAACGCAACCGCTTCCAAAATTGTATCAGACCTTAACTTACCAGTATGTAAACGTCGTGTGCAACAAATTTTATCCAGCAGCGATCGCTTAGTTTGGAGAAAAATGAAATCCAAACCGGCATTGAATGAATCCCACAAAACAGCTAGATTAGCCTTTGCAAAACAGCACATGTCATGGATCGAGGAGTGGAAAAATGTTATATTTTCTGACGAGAAAAAATTTTATCCCGATGGACCTGACGGTTTTAATTACTATTGGCATGATTTGAGGGGCTCTGAGCGCTTTTCCACCAAACGAGACTTTGGAGGAGGTACTTTGATGGTTTGGGCTGGTTTCAGCCACTACAAAAGGACTCCAATCTGCAAAATTTCCGGACGTATGAACTCGGAGGACTACATAAATCTTTTGGACGAAGTTTTGATTAACTTTATGGAAGATCTACCGGACACAAATGCGACATTTCAGCAAGATAATGCTGCAATACACGCATCACGTGCCACCCGCAGTTGGCTTCGAGAGAAGGAAATTCCTGTTTTAGAGTGGCCATCACGATCTCCAGACATAAGTCTGATTGAGAACATGTGGGGCTATCTTTAGCGTCGAGTATACGCTGGAGGACGAAAGTTTCATTCGATAGAACAGCTCGTAGCACCGTAACTGAAGAGTGATCCAAAATTGCGCATTCGGAGTTCCAAAAAGTGATCTTTTCGATGCCCAACCGCATTTTTGAAGTTATAAATAAATCTGGAGGATGGACTCATTATTAGCATAAGCATTTTCTGAGTTTTCTAAACCATTTTTAATAATGCCTTTGATTAAATTTCGCAGCTGGAGTTTTGAATTTCGCTTTTAAATTGCATTGTGAGCTCGTAATTGGATATGTAAGCAACTTTTTTTAGTTGTTAACTCTAAATGAAATAGGTTGTCTATACTAATAAAAAAACAAACATTCTCGCGGTTTAAATTCACGGTTTTTGAAGAGAAATTAGGCGCCTTTAATTGAATTTCGCGGAGTGTATGTGCATACAGGATCGGTCATATCAATAGCAATATATATATATAATATTCCAGAGTGCTATTATTTCCCACTCATGTTTATTTATTTATTTCTAGAAATTTGCAATAAAATGTAATTAAATTTCTAACAAAACCCATATGGCCCCAATTTTAAAACTTCGTAGAAAACTACAGAAAAATACATCAAATTTTCACCCAAAATTCAAACTTTTTTCTCAGAAGTGTTAGAAGTTTTTTGAGCACACAGTTTTATGGTATCTTCAATTTTAGTCTAGTTATGTTAGGGCTGCCAGACGTCTTGGTTTTCCCGGACATGTCCCGGTTTTAGACTATTTGTGCCGGCGTCCCGGTCCAACCTTAAAATGTCCCGGGTTTCGTTTTAGTGTCCCGGTTTTTGATTTGATTGCACAAATTTGAATAAAAGATCAAACATCACTACACTAAGGGAAAAAACGCGTTGTAATATTCAGAAAAATGTTATGAATTCACTGAGGGAAATAAAGCATAGTAAACATGAATATTTTCTAAATGTTCGTATTTAAAAATAATACTTTCATAACACGCACGCGTGGTGTTGATTCAAACTCAATATTTAAATGCACATTTACATGTCTGGCTGTAGCTGAGTGCGCGACGATGCTTGCTACAATTTGCTAATTTCCAGGGGGTCAGGGTTCGATTCCGATTACAACCAGCATGGAATTTAAATATTTTTTTAACTTAACTATGAAAAAGCAATCGGTAATTGCAAATCGCTTCATTTTAATATGGGCGTATTTGAATTGAATATTGCTATACTAAATACTAAAATTTTTATACTTAAATGTATTACGAGTTGGGTTGGTGCTCTTTCATATATAGGTTTTTTTTTTAATCTAGTAATACACGCTTTTTTAATTCTAACCTTTTTTCTCTCAGTGCACCGGTTTAATTTGTGAAATAGTCACATTTCGAGATACTTAGTTGAACTTTGCACAAGCAATAGTTGATGATTAGTATATCGATGGCTGAGTGGAAGATCAACCTATCTCGGCAGCCAGTTCGAAAACGCCCTATCTCAGAAAATTTTTCAACAACGCTTTATCTCAGAAAACTTTTCAAGAACGCCCTAGCTCAGTATTTGGTTGAAGAACTCCCTATCTTAGGTGCCGATTCAGAAACGCCTTATCTCAGCTTATTTTCAATGTATTTTCCTTTGAGATAGGGCGTTTTTGAACCGAATTCTGAGATAGGGCGTTATTCAACCAAATTCTGAGGTAGGGTGTTTTTCAATAATATTCTGAATTAGGGCGTTTTTCAATCAAATTCTGAAGTAGGGCGTTTTTGAAAAGTTTTCTGAGATAGGGCGTTTTCGAACTGGCTGCCGAGATAGGTCGATCTTCCACTCAGCCATCGATATGTACCTAAATACGTTCAAAATGGCGTGCACAGAGTTTTACAATTATATTAAGGAAAATACAGAAGTTTTGAAACAAGTTCACAGCAACTAAAAATATGACTGATATTTTAATGTTACCTTGTACTTATATTTTTTTCTTTCATGAAACCTAGAGTACTTATAAGTACAGTGCCGTACAAAATTATTGGCTCGGAGGCTCTTTAATCAGATCACAATTTCTAATCAGATCTTTTAGAACAATTTTTAAAATGTAGCTTTTGAGCCAATTAATAAAGTGCAAGTCTGAAGTTGCCAGCAAATTTCGTTGACTTTTAGTATTTATTTTTTTGCTGACAGTGTCTTCCATATAAAAAGAATTATCAAATATAGTTTGTATGGAAGAAACTCTCAGTAAAAACAATACCAAAAATCAACTAAAATTTAATGGGCTGCAAAACTTCATTTTAAACATTTTTATAAAAAGTCTGATTAGAATGTTGCAAATTTGTATGCAAATTTATTGAATTTTTCCGAGTTTAGCACAAAGTTTAACAATTTTATTTTTATGTTTTTTCATATATTTAGTATAAACTGTACTTTCATAAAGAATAAAAAAGGTTCATGCATTGTAAAAAATTCTCTGTGCTTTAGTTGTGATAAGTTGTTTTGTTTTGTTGGCGTACGTTGTAATGATCTCATGATCTGATGTTTTTATGTTTTTGTTTTTGTCTGTCAAAATAAAATTTCCCTACATCCTTTCGCACGTCGAAATGAAAGAGAAGGGGGCGAGAGGCCCGCCCTAAAGTGTTCCGGTTTGGCAACAGAGATATCTGGCAGCCCTAAGTTATATGTAAGTTTGAAAAAATAATTCCGTGATTGTTTAGAACCTTTTTCACCGAAGGTGTGGCGGTTGTCTTCCATACAGTGTTGCCAGTTAATAAAATATAACCAAAATCCCGTTTTATGCTAAAGGTATAACAGAAATCCGGCGCTGTATATATCCATTATACGTAAAACGCTTTCGGATGAAAAAAAAACAAGTTCTTACATTAGGGTGGCCCCAAAAATTTATGTGAAAAAGTATAGTCGGAATTTTAATGCTCTCACCCCCTAGGATTGTTCTATACCGAAAAAATATACCCCAACTTCTATTTTAAATCAAAAAAATATTTAGTGGTCGCTCAAAGCGCTTTAAGTTTTCTATGTATTTTACATGGGAAAAACAACTTTTCATAAAAATGGTATAGAATTCATGAAAATCAATAGTTTTCGATCGGAAAACTCTGTTTCTCTTCAGGTGACTCCCAATAATAATACCAAATTCTTTATTAACCATTTTTTCATAGTAACTATGTATATTGTATAGGTCCGCCAAAAACCCCCTAAAAATTCAATAATTGTTTTTTAAGTAAATTAGATTTGCATCTAATGCTTATTACAGATGCCGTTTTTAAATCGATTAAATCGAAGATCGATTAATCGAACCCTTCCTATTCGATTTTTTAGCTCCAAATCGATCCGTGAATCGATTAAAAAAATTCGAGAATCGACATTCCATTTTTGCTCAACTGATGCAAAATTAGGGCTAATAATGCAACAAAAACTCCAAAATTTTTAGATCCCAACTTTATGCAAATTTTCATACAAAATTTTCACTTCTTAAGTACTCTTTTTATGTTTTTTTTTAAAGGGTAATTGAGTGAAATATAGTCAGCGAATACAAAATAAAAAACTAAAAAACGTCCGCATTGCAAAACATGTATATACATCTAAAAAATAAATTCCATTAAACTTCTTAAAACAGAAGTTAATTTTGAAGTAAAACGAAAAATTTTTTTTTCTCATTTGTGTTAAAAAAAACATGGCATTAAATGAAAGAATTCTAACCACTCCGTTGCGCATTAAACACCACCCGTGTCTGCTTCCACATTGCATTTTTAAAATGGCATGCATTTTTTGTCATTTCGTTGCCTGGCGGAAATTTAGTTTATGAATTTATGAAGTTTCTGTTGAATGATCATATCTTTATCTTAGTGCAGAAACACCTTATCTCACTTTTTTTCCAATATTGAAACCGTTATGAACAATGTATGTATGTATGTTTTAAAAATTACTTATGTACAATAAAAGTTTGGTCAGATCGCTGTATTTTGTTTCTTTATAAAAATAAAGTAAAATACGTTATTTGACAAAATATATGAACCGATCTTGGAAGTTGGATTTACTTTTTGACGATTCCTTCCTCCTTTGATTATCTTTATTTCGATTCGAATCGATTCAAAAATCGATTTTTTTTCGATCTAACATCTCTAATGCTTATTCGCTTATTCTGAT
>NW_023458564.1:19846105-19846618 GCF_013731165.1 Rhagoletis pomonella | reverse complement strand
ATTTCACGACATTATAAGCATACATTTTGCTGAACAATTTTTGCAAACATCAATTTTGAATAAATTAGCTTCAGTATTTACTGATTTATCGAAGCTTTCGTGGGCGTGGTTATTATCCGATTTTTTAAATTATCAGCTGTTTGGGATGTTTTGTGAAAGCCAACAACTGTGCCAAGTTTGGGAGAAATTGGTGGAGCGGTTCCCAAGATATACACATGTAATCATAAGTGGGCGTGCCTAAGCCCATTTTCCAAAAATTTATATTATTCTTATTTTTCGTTTAAAAATGATTGTACATATCAATTTTGAGTGAGTAAGCTTCAGTAGTTACTAAAATATCGCAGTTTTCGTATTTCTGAAAACTACCGTTATATGGGAGGTAGGCGTGGTTATCGTCCTATTTTGCCCATGTTCAACACCATCTGTCCTACGCTCAAAATAAGTAGACATACCAAGTTTCGTTAAGATCAGAATAAGCGAATAAGCATTAGAGATGTTAGATCGAAAAAAAAT
>NW_023458564.1:19832446-19846095 GCF_013731165.1 Rhagoletis pomonella | reverse complement strand
GCAATTTCGTCAGACTAACTTCCGTCATCGCTTCGGTTGTGTGCAATCTCATATACCGCAGTGTGCAAGGCGAATTTATATAAGGTGGTGTTACTAGATCAGCTGATTTTTTATATGTGTTTTGCCTCACGGCTTCTTATGTTAAATTGAAAAATTTAGTTTGAATTTCCACACACACTGTTACAGATTTTGACAGTTTATGTCGCCAAAGCAAAAACAAAATACATGTAAGTTTTTTTATTGTACTCCTGCTATCCCCTTATATAAATTCGCCTTGGCAGTGTGTTTTAATTTTGACATTTTTGACGAAGTTTGCTGAACGATTTGATTCTGTTTACAATTTAAGAGTCTGTAGCAGTCTCAATTTCGAAAATACCGAATTCAATTAATTGATTTACGAAAAATTTTGAAAACCAGGACGGAGCCGATATACATACTATGTACATAAATATGTGCATATCTATCAAATATCAGCGACCGTTTGTCCAGTAGCTGTTACGAACACAGCATAATGGAGCATTTAAACTATAAGTTGATCCGAGACTCTTGCTTTCGTGAGAGCGATTTTTTTAATAAATAAAAGTGTTAGGCGGAGGCTGTGGTGTAGTGGTTATTATTGCGCTCTACCAAAAAAAAAATATGTAATATCAAATGTTATATTCTCCATCCAATGGCATCAGAACCCAGACAGTGCTTTGTACATTTTGATAGTTAAGGAGTGGTGTTGCATGGGAATTTTTTTGTTAAGCTGAACTCATTTTCGATAAAAAATTTTAGACAAAACCACCCTGTGAACGATAAAACCATCTTTTCACAGCAACAGAGTACGTATGTATGAAAACTTTTTTATTGAGCTGAACTGATTCTTGTAAAAAGTTTCTAGACAAAACCACTCTGTGATCGATCAAACAAACTTATCGTTAAATTTCCTCAAAAAATACCTTTTCGGTTTAAAAATTTCAAATTGCTAACATGGAAAAACCAAAAATTACTATTAGGGGATACCACAACGCTTGAATTACAATACCGGCCGCCGAATTGGGTAACGCTGTCGTCCACCGTTCGCCCAGCTATTTCGCCTACTTAAGGAGAAATAGAGCAGTAGCGAAAACAGCGGATACCATTTGGTCGCCTTTATAATTTGGGTGACCATATTTAGAAAAACCTAAAGCATATTTAGAAATTAGTAAATTATAACAAATATAAATGTAAAAAAAAGAGGGATTATTATTAATTATTTTATTTCAAGCCAGATTTAACAAATCCACAACTATATTTTTCAAACAAATTTATTAATAAATACGGTTTGAAATATGGACTTATTTGAAGCGTAGCCGGAGTTGGACTGATGAGGGTTATTGAAGTGAAACTTCTTAGGCAGCGGTATCGCAAAAATGAGAGTGAAATTTTTAAAACTGAAAATGTTACATGAGTGAGAAGGAAGATATATTATAGGGAAAAACGTAAGAAAGCGACGTATGACGGCTATACAAAGCGATAAAAAATACATCTTCAACGCGCATGCATACGAGTACCTACATACAGTGAAACCCGCTTAAGTATGTGCGAGATGCGGTAACCAATCCGAGCGGAGCCTTGGGTCACGGCAGAAAGAGAGGGAGCTTCGGTGGAGCCACTCCGACTTATTCGGTTTAAGGGCTCACTGAAGTCTGCAGCGTCTGTTCACCAGTAGGGGCGGCTGCAAGCGGGTGTCTGCTTGGAGCAAGCGGCTCGCTATATAAATGTGTATTTAGTTGCGAAACCACCCCCGTCCCAGCAATGGACCCGCCACGTAAAAACCACTTCCAGTGAAGAGGCAAGGCAAAGCCTCGGATGAGACCCGCCCTTATGATGACGAACGGCAAACGTTTAAAGGACTACGATTTGAGGGCATGCACCTGGAATGTCCGGACCCTTAATGGGGATGGTGCCTCTGCCCGGCTGGTTGATGTCATCGTAAGGACAAAAGCTGACATCACCGCCATCCAAGAAATGCGTTGGACGGGGCAAGGCAAACAATGTCTGGGGCCTTGCGACGTCTACTACAGCTGCCATATAAAGAAGCGCAAATTCGGAGTTGGATTTGTGGTGGGAGAGAGACTCGGTTGCCGAGTACTGTCGTTCACCCCAGTGGACGAGCGTCTAGCCACAATCCGCATCAAAGCGAGATTCTTCAACATCTCGCTCATCTGCGCCCATGCCCCGACGGAAGAGAAGGATGTGGCATCCAAGGATCTCTTCTATGAGCGCTTGGACGTGCTTGGCGACTTCAATGCCAGGGTGGGTAAGGAAGGGATCTTTGGAACCACTATCGGAAAATTCAGCCTCCACGACGAAACGTCCGACAACGGATTGAGGCTGATCGACTTCGCCGGGGCCCAAAACATGGTAGTATGCAGTACTAGGTTCAAGAATAAAAAGATCAATCAAGTTACGTGGCTGTCTCCGGATCGAAAAATGAGAAACCAAATCGATCATGTTGTGATAGACGGAAGGCACGCTTCCAGTGTTTTAGACGTACGCACACTCCGAGGCCCAAACATCGACTCGGACCACTCTCTTGTTTCAGCCAAGATACGCACCCGCCTCTGTGCAGCAAAAAAGGTGCGCCCAAATATGCAAGGAAAGCTTAACGTCGAAAAGCTGCAATCACAACAGACAGCCAGCGCTTTCGCTACTCGACTCTCACACCTGCTCTCAGAGAGCACTCTTCAACAAACCGACATATGCGAGCAGTGGAACCACATTTCCCGCTCATTAAGTACCGCCGCCGAAGAAGTAGTCGGATTTCAGCGAGCCCGAAAGAACAACTGGTACAATGAGGAGTGTCAGGAAGCTACAGAGAAAAAAGATGCCGCCTACAGGGCCACGCTGCGATCGGGCGCAACGCGCGCTATGTGGGACCGCTATAGGAATCTGAAGAGGGAAGCGAGACGTATTTGTCGCAATAAGAATAGAGAGGCCGAAATACGTGAGTGCGAAGAGCATGAAATGCTGGCTGACAGGAGAAATGCCCGAAAATTTTACCAGAGAGTTAGGCGACTTACGGAAGGTTTAAAGACCGGGGCGCACTCCTGTAAGAACAATAATGGCGACCTTGTAACTGATGTCCAGAGCGTACTTAAATTATGGAGGGAACACTTTTCCGCCCTATTAAATGGTAGCAGCACGAAAAGTTGTGGAGAAGAAGAACCCGAGTCCGCAGTCAATGATGACGGAGTCGACATTCCACCGCCTGGCTATGACGAGGTACGTATAGCAATAACGCGACTGAAAAACAACAAAGCCGCTGGAGCTGACAGCCTGCCAGCTGAGCTATTCATGTACGGCGGCGAGGAGTTGATAAGGTGCATGCATCAACTCTTGTGCAGAATATGGTCAGATGAACGCATGCCCGACGACTGGAAATTAAGTGTGCTCTGCCTAATCCACAAGAAACGAGACCCCGCCATTCGCGCCAATTACCGCGGGATCAGCCTTCTAAGCATAGGTTACAAGGTATTATCGAGCGTATTGTGTGAAAGACTGAAGTCCACCGTCAATGAACTGATTGGGCCTTATCAGTGTGGCTTTAGACCTGGCAAATCCACCATAGACCAGGTATTCACAATACGCCAAATCTTGGAAAAGACCCGCGAGAAAAGGATCGACACTCACCACCTATTTGTCGACTTTAAAGCCGCTTTTGACAGCACTAAAAGGAGTTGCCTGTACGCCGCTATGTCTGAATTTGGCATCCCCTCAAAGCTCATACGGCTGTGTAAAATGACGTTGAGCAATACCACCAGCTCCGTCAGAATTGGAAAAGACCTCTCCGAGCCGTTCGCCACAAAACGGGGTTTCAGACAGGGCGACTTCCTTTCATGTGACTTCTTTAATCTGATGTTGGAGAAGATAATAAGAGCTGCAGAACTGAACCGCTCAGGAACAATTTACTACAAGAGCGTGCAATTGCTGGCTTATGCCGATGACATCGACATCATCGGTAACAAAATCCGCGAAGTCTGTTCTGCCTTTTCCAAGTTGGATAGGGAAGCAAAGCGAATGGGTCTGGTGGTAAACGAGGACAAGACGAAGTATCTCCTGTTATCAAACAAACAGTAAGCACATTCGCGCCTTGGCACCCACGTCACTGTTGACAGTTACAATTTCGAGAAAGTAGAGAATTTCGTTTACTTGGGAACCAGCATTAACACCGATAATAATGTCAGCATTGAAATCCAACGTAGAATCGCTTTTGCCAACAAGTGCAACTTTGGACTGAGTAGGCAATTCAGGAGTAAAGTCCTCTCTCGACGTACGATAACCACGCTCTATAAGTCACTGATCATGCCCGTGCTGGTATATGGCGCAGAAGCATGGACAATGCAACATCCGATGAGGCGGCTCTTGGAGTGTTTGAAAGAAAGATTTTGCGGAAGATTTACTGGCCTTTACGCGTTGGCGACGGCGAGTACCGCAGACGATGGAACGATAAGCTGTATGAGCTTTACAACGACATGGACATAGTGCAGCAAATTAAAATACAGCGGCTCCGCTGGCTTGGTCATGTCGTTCGAATGGACACCGACGCTCCAGCTCTGAAAGTATTCAACTCGGAACCCGCTGGTGGTAGCAAAGGAAGAGGTAGGCCCCCACTGCGATGGAAAGATCAGGTGGAGAAGGACTTGTCTTCACTTGGCGTTTCCAATTGGCGTCAGTTGGCACAGAGGAGAAACGACTGGCGTGCTTTGCTGAACTCGGCCAAAATCGCTTAGGCGGTTACAGCGCCAAAAAAGAAGAAGAATAAGATAAAGCCACCAGTGCCGCGCGGACTGCGCGGATACTTACAAATCCGTCCATTTAACTTGTTAATGTACTACTTTTTGTCAAATGTAACTGGGTGACTACCTACATAAGTGCACTATTTTGCTTTATTACTCATTTGTTAAGATTAAAAAATGGTCTTATGGCTCAACGAGAAACGAAATAAAACAAATTCGTGTTATTTCCTACTGTTTCCACGACTCGGCACCAAACAAAAAAAAAAAGATTAGGTACGTCATGCGGACTGCGCCCCTCGGTTCGGTTGGGCGGGAATGGAGGGTAAAAACCGTTGGAATTACTTAATGTATTTCCAACAATTTTAGTCAGTACGGCGTGTGTGACAAACACGAAAGCAATATTAATAATTTTATTTTATATGTCTTACAGAGGTTTTGCAAAACTATATTTTTAGTGATAGTTTCCACGAAAATTTATCTGGTTTCGATAGTAAAGAGCCAAAATGGTTGCTTCATAGCCTATTTATTTAACTTTAATATTTTTGAGTGGTATATAGTGCTCTTGACGCACGTGAACTTACCGTCACTTTGTGCCATCATACGTGGGGAAGCCTTAAGGGTCACTTGCAAACTAAAGAGAGTCGGATGTTGGCGCGGCGCGAGTGCAGTGCAGCGAAACGCGGGGGTCATGAGCGAGGCGCGACCGGGCGCGGCTACTATTTCTTTGTTTTTATAAAAACACAAGCTCATCTAAATTTTTAGTATTAGCAACGCGCTTATTCGTGCTTTTATGAAATTTTACTGAACGCCCAGGCCCGCACGAGTTCGTGCTGACAGCAAATATTCCGGCCCGTACCCGCGGACTTAGGCAGGGGCCCGTAATTTGTAGATATAGCGATTCCGTTTAAGAAGAATAGGAAGTTCCCTAACCTGATTTAATTTAACTTTTTTAAATTAGCTAAAAATATGATTAAAGTGATTGACCCGTAGTTATAGTCAAAATAAAGTGCACTGTAAAGTTAGTTGCAGCTTTTTAGCATAACTTTCAATGGGATATCTGTAAAAAAAACTGCAACAATATACCCAATTTTTTATTTAACCACTAACGATATTTTATTGGCCCCCATTGCATTTTTCGGGGTTTTGTGGGTTTTTGACGGACCTATAAATTATAGATGCGATGAAAAACTGGTTAAATAAACAATTGGGTATTATTATTGGGAGTCTCCTGCAGATAAACAGAGTTTTCCGATAGAAAACTATTCATTTTTAAGAATTTTATACCATTTCTACGGAAAGCTTTTTTTCCCCATATAAAATACATGAAAAACTTTGTGCGCTTTGAGTGACCTCTAAATATTTTTTGATTTCAAAATAAAAAAATAGGGATATATTTTTTTGGTATAGAACAATCCTAGGGGGTGAGAGCATAAAAATTCCAACTTTACTTTTTCACATGCATTTTTGGACCACCCTAATGTACATCTATACGTCGTAAAAGGGAAAGTCGAGATTCTTTGTAGGCGGTAAACTTACAAACTGCTGAACGGATTTTGACGAGATTCTCTCTAATGTATTCCGTATCGATAGGAGAGTGACCTTTTTAATTTAGAATTTTAATAGGGTTGCTACCTGTTAAGAAAATTACTATATTCAATTCTAATGAGCGTAGGCATCAGTTCTGCACCGTCACTGTCAAGTGAAAAGACTTATAGCCCAGTTATGCATACTGAGCTTTGCTTGAGGGTTGTCATATAGGAATCTGTTAAATGGGCTTTGCGTGTAAGCGGTTACCCAACGCATAGCACTTAACATGTAGAATTCTGTTTGGTTTTGATTTTTACGTAAAAATGGTATAGCAGTGCAAGTATGCATAACTGGGCTATTAGCCTCTGGATGTGTAATAATGTATAATTTTTTTGCTGAGTGGGATTGTCACCTATTTAAAAACTATAAATCTTCACCGTTCGTTGGGTTAAAAAAAAATTAGATTCCAAATGAAAGTACGTGGCCTTCGCATGTACAAAAACTTAAAGTTTTTTGAGTAGGGTTGCCACCTATTTAAAATTACTGTCTTCTATACATAGTATAAAGGAAAGGCGAGATATTTTAACCGCGCTACTGAACGGATTTAGACAAGATTTTTCATGTATATAATAAACGAAGTACATGATGACATATGATTTCTTTCTCTTAATACGTAAATGTACATATCTACATATGCATACATTTAGCGCGTGGTGAAGCCTCGCGCATCCGTGGGCGGCTAGTTATTTTAATAAATAGAACACAACAAAATATTACATTTTTATTTTTGCCACTCCGAATTAATTTTGGAACTCACCTGCGATGCAAAATTACATCGTGATATTTAATCTTCACATTTTTTGATAAGCTTTGGGAATATGTTAGAAATGAGCATCAGGGGGTCCACCGAAACCAGTAAAGTTTTGAGAGGGGTCTACGAGAACTAAAGGGCTGCATAGATGGTTTTGAAACCGAAATCGAAACATTTGCTAAATTCGATATAGTTCACTTCTTCAAAGCTTGCAAATACCGTCAAATGCGGAGTACAGCAAATAACTAATCAAAATTTTGCTTCAGCAAAACATTGTTGTACACCTAGAAAAAGATTTAGTTATAATTACCAGGTTTTGGTTATAGTGACCAAGTAGCATAGTTGGAAATGGCGAAATGAATATCTAGTTGGTGAAAGTCTGGAATTTACTTGAGACTTCTTGTTGGGACAAATGTATATTTATTAATAGTTACAAAACCACTATCTTGATTGAACAATATTGTTAGTTGAATCAAATCATTGTTGAACAAAAAAAAGAGTGGTTTGGTTGAAACAAGTTTTCAATTATTTTTGTCATTTTGTTGTAAACTTGAAATAGCTAATCGTTTATTATTGGAAAAAAGTTCGAGTTTGGCACAAACAAAAATTTACTCAATGGTTGTTGTGTTCATTAGTGTTATTTTATTTGCATATATTAAGCATTAAAAAATACATTTACACTAGTAAAATAATACATACATATGTATGTATGTATATTAAAGTGGTCGAAAAATGTATGTAAAAATAAGGTCGCATTTTTAATACCGCCAGCCCCTAGGATTGTTCTATACCAAAAAAAATTATACCCCTATTTTTTTATTTTGAAATAAAAAAAATAAGGGTGTGCTCAAAGCGCTCAAAGTTTTCAATGTATTTTATATGGGGAAAAAACAACTTTTCGTAGAAATAGTGTAGAATTCTTGAAAATCAACATTTTTCGATCGAAAAACTTTGCTTATCTTCAGGAGATTCCCGGTAATAATACCCAATTGTTCCTTTAACAATTTTTTCATGGTGACTATATTTTATGGGTCCTTGAAAATGCAATGGGGGGACCAATAAAAAATATTTAATCATAAAAAATGGTTATATAAACAATTGAATATCAATATTTGAAGTCTCCTGAAGAGAACCACACTTTTACGATTGAAAAATATTGATTTTCAAGAGTTTTATGCCATTTTTACGAAAATTTGTTTTTTCCCCATATAAAATACATGGAACACTTTGAGCGCTGTGAGCACTCCCTAAATATTTTTTGATTTCAAAATAAAAAAATAAGGGTATATTTATTTTCGGTTCAGAACAATCCTAAGGGGTGGCGGCATTAAAAATCCGCCTTTATTATTTTGGACCACTCTAATGTATATGGGCAAAATTTTGGGAACGAGGAGCAATTGAAGAAAAATAGTTCTTTGACTCGCCCGCCAACTCTTGTTATAATTTGTTAATATATATATATATACATCTTAAAGCATTTAGAAATAAGTGCCGATTGACATCCAATGTATTGATTGCAAAGAATTTTTTACATGGAAAAGAGTGCATAACACCGTCAGCAAAAAAAAAAGATTAAAAATCAACGCGATTTTTTAGCAACTTAATACTTACACTTTATTACACTAGAATTTAATAAGCTAAAAAACTGCATACCAAAAATTATTCTTAAAATTAAAATTAAAATGCTTCGAATTGGAATGAAAAGTTTGTGGATTTTTTTACAAAGTCTGCAATTTTGATTTATATGGTATTTGTTAGATAAAGACCTAAACTTGTATATAAAAATAATGAACCTTAAAAAAGGCAAAAGAAAAGTAGTCAAAACTGGTAAAAATGTTGATGCGCTATCTTTTTCCGAGAGGTGTAGCTCGCTTATCGACGATTAAAAAATATATCATACGATAACTTGCTGAAACCCATGATTCAATACAAGGTTAGATAATTATTGACAGCCGCGGTTTGACACTCCCTTACAAAAGGTTGCATTTACGAAGGACGGAGAAAGGGGAAGAATGAATTTCCTTGGTGCGTAAATGGTAGTAGAAAAGTACGCAAAATAGGCAATTAGTAGTGAAGTTTCTTTTGTAAATTCTAATGTAATCATGAAATGCAGGAAATCTGGCATTTTAAACTGTGAGGTTATCGAACCTTGTATTATTGAATCATGGCTGAAACCAAATGTTGCCGACAGGATAAATAAAAGAAATGTTGCACCAAAAAGGTCATCGGTAGGGCAACCCAAAATATGCTCCTAAAAACTTATTTTAAGCGCTTAAAATATGCCAATAAATTCTAAATACTATATGCTAAAGTACAAGACCGCGTATGCGAGGTTGCAAAAATTATTTTCTAGAGAGTAAAAACACTCATATTTCAAAAGAGCTTGTGTGAGCAAATTAAATTTTTGGCAAAAAATATCAGCTACGCGGTTTTGCAGAACCACGATACGCGGTTTTGTACTTTAAACGACGATATATACCCTGCAGCGGAAAGCACTAGTCGGGAATAGAATACCGGTACATCGCAATTCTACCACCCATGATTTCTACTGTCGCCTTGAACATGGAGTTGTCCTAGGAGGTGACAATTGACTCCCGCTGCGTAACTTTGCCCTAGTACTTGTAGTAGTAACACATAGCCTGTAACCGAACCACGTTTTGTATCTCGCTGCGTAACTGGTACTAGTAATAATAAAGACTTCCATAACAAAACATAATTACATGCGTTTGATGAAACCTTTGTTAATTGCTTGCCAAACGAAATTAAAATGGCGCGCCATGGCGGGTCAGTGGTGGGACAACTCATCTGTCAAGAGCGAAACATATAAATAGGATTATCTTTCTCACACATAAAAAAAAAATCTTTATATAACGATGTGAACGTGCACTTTTGATATTTATTTCATTTTCGACACAATGTTACTATATTGCTATGAGGAATATTCTTGTTTTCGTTCGAATCGTAAATTTGAAATTTTTATATAGAAAATGATAGGAAAATTTCATGATTTTCGACTCGTACGAAAACAAGAATACGCCCCATTATTTCAGAAATTTTCATTATTAGATCTAACCGTAACAACGCAATGCTAAGTATCCGAAAATATTCATTTACTGCAAAATATGCTGAAATATGCATTTATTGCAAAATATGCTAAAATATGCCCTAAGAAATCTAACTCAATATATTTTTTGGAAAAACGTTTAAGCATTTCATCAGCGTGTTGCTAACATGCCTGCCAAAAAACATGCCCGAACATATTTTGGGTTGCCCTATTTTAAAAAAGTAGATGTCAGAAAAGTATCTTTCTGGTTCTGTCCAGTTCTAAGTGTTTTATTTAAAATTAAAAAAAGTCTACGTGGATCATGCTTTATAATATTTTATTTGTGTAATTCATTTGTAACTTCTTAGAAGACTCCCTAATCTGCACCACTTTCATATTCGGATTTCGCTATGAATCGTAGAAATGGTATGCTGCAACCCGAATCGTATTATCGACCTTTCGAAATTCGTAGCAATTGCATGCCTAAAAACGAACGAGTAAGAAATTTGAAGCATTTTTGCCTAATTGTGTACGAAAACAATTTTGCGTCGAAAGCGAGATAAAAATTAAGCAAGAAAATGTAAATCGATGTGTTTGAAGGAAATATTAGTGGTGTTCTTTTAAACAGATAAATTTGCCTTTCGCATATACGTATATGAACTCACAAAAAAGAAAGTGGCTGAATTCCAAAACGTCAAAATACAAACCATCAGTCTCTTTTACTTCCACAACCCAGTGAATTACCTTATCCGGTAACACAGAACGGAAAATTCTAGTTAGTAAGGGTTATAATCCCTAAGCGCAGCCGAAGGCAGAAGCAAGCGCAACAGGTGATGGATCTAACAAAGTGCATGTTTTCAATGGCTTGGAAGAATCTGTTATTGCATTAACTGGATTGAGAACTAGTTCTACAGGCATAGGAGTTATGGCTTGTGGCTCAACAATTCAACCAGAAACTGCATGGATGCGTCCATGGTTACTATGCCCCACAGCTCCGCATATCTTTGTGAATTCATTTCCAGCGCGCCCTTACTTCGCTGCTATAATTGCAAATGCAATAGAATCCATCGTTGCCTTCAAAATATGTAAAATTAAAAAAAATTACTATAAATAAGCACTTGATGAATGTTTTTTTTTTTAATTCCTTTCCACAACTGACAGCTGGCAATGCTGCACAGGTTTCCGCAAGGGTTGCAGCATATCGATTTTTCGTTTTTCGTAACGTAGCTACGAATTGCGAATTACGAAAATTCGGGTTTTATAATAAGAGTGTCAATACGTACACTTCATACCCAAGTAAAAAAGCAAATTGTATGGATATTTACGCATATTCATATTAGCGCATTCATATCTGGCATCTCCCCTTTTTCACACCACGTGTCACCGAGGGTTATATTCATGTTTATTGCTAGCTCAAAACCAAAAATACTCACTGTAGAAAGACAGATTCGCACGTTGTAAGAACAACAACACCAACAGAGTCTCGAATCATACATATTATCCATAATTCTATCCTCTAAGGAATTAAAACTATTTTTCGCAAAAAGAATGTCAGTTAACATTAATTACTTACATATGAATAATTCATAAAATCCGCTGGCACTGGTATTGGAATGGGTATGATTTGCGGATGTAGTAAGCTTCTTTGATTCATCGTAATCGACGGCCCATCCTGGTCGTTATATCTATGCCTACGCCGTTCATTATGACTGCTCTGCCTACGCGATCGTGTTGAAGGATCACGGGAACGACTACGCGATTTTGAAGGTGACCGCGAACTTCTACGCCGGCGGTCACTTTTGCCTCGGTCTTCCGATCTATGTCGATAGCGTGAGTGTGTCTTGTCTTTTGTCTTATCCGAGTGTGTCCGATCTCTTCGACTAGATTCGCCCAAATAACGATCTCTTGAAATTGAACGATGCTGTGTGCGGAGGCTTTTTGAACGGTTTTTAAATTGCGCAGAGTCTAGAGAACGAGAACGAGAACGTGATGTCGGACGACTACGACTACGGCGCGACCTTGACGAGGGAAGCGATGACAATGGTTTTTCGGGCTTAGTTCCATATTTTCGTCGTAGTCGATCTCGTTCCCTTACCTCATCTATGAAGTATGGAAGTTTTTCAGGTGTCCTTCGTCGATGACTATATGTTGGTGGTGAGTCGCGGCGAGCCGTACGTTTTCTTGTTGGGCCGAGACTATCAAAAGCAGGTTTATCTACTTTAGTGTGTCGCGAAGCACTTGTATTGCCACTAGTTGCACACTCATTGTTTCGGTTCTTATATTTCTGAATTCGCTCCGGACTTCTGGAACCCTTTGTGTAAAAAATAATTATTTATATAATTTAGTGTTAAGTATTATAAATACAAGTCCAAGGAATCACAAAAAATAAATAAAAATAAAAAATAGGTTAAAAGATTTCTTGAGCTCAAACTTTCCGCAATTTAATTCACAATCCTTGATAGTTATTTATGTACATGTACATATATATCTTTGTTAAAATTATAACCTACTCTGGAGTTGCGATGTTCTTTTCGACAATGTTTAGAAAGATCTTCAGAAATGTTACTTCCACTAACCAGTTGTTTTTGTGTATGATCCTCCGCGGAATCACTAACGTTCTTCGGGTTTACAACTATATCATCTCGTTGAAACAACGGCTTAGAACCTTCACCTGTGAACACGATGAATATTTATATTAGGCATTTGTAAATAACGCTAGTGTATTTATATAACAAATTTCCAGTTTAAGCTTCTCAAGTTTTAGTTTACTTGGCCATTTGTAAATTTCTTAAAAATTTACTTTCATACATTGCAAAATGTATTTCTGATTCAAGCATAAAGTATTTAATTGAAAAGAACAGCGAGTGATATATTAAGATATGTGAGAAGAGTTTTTTCATAAATTTAAGCAACGTTTAATTTCGACACCTAAGTGGAAGATCGACCTATCTCGCTAGCCGGTACTTTTCAAGAACGGCCTACTTCAGAATTTGATTGAAGAACGCCCTATTTCAGAATTTGATTGAAAAGCACCCTATCTCAGAATTTGGTTGAAGAATGCCCTATCTCAGAGTTTGGTTGAAGAACGCCCTATCTCAGAATTTGGTTGAAGAACGCCCTATCTCAGCAAATTTTCAATATGTTTTCGCTTGAGATAGAAAATTTTTGAACTAAATTCTGAGGTTGGGCATTCTTCAACCAAATTCTGAAATAGGGTGTTTTTTTAATAAAATTCTGAAATAGGGCTATATAATTCTGAGGTAGGGCGTTGTTAAACAATTTTCTGAGATAGGGCGTTTTCGAGCTGGTTGCCGAGATAGGTCGATCTTCCACTCAGTGGTGCTATTCTGTAACCAGTTAACGACAAATTTCGGATCGATATCGCAACTTTGCGACAAGTTTTACGAGTTTTCTAGGGACTGCGATAAGACCTGTTTTAAAACCACATGTTGCTTATGAATAATAACAACGCAACTAAAGGCTATTCTAAATGACCAGAAAAAAA
>NW_023458564.1:19814241-19832346 GCF_013731165.1 Rhagoletis pomonella | reverse complement strand
ACTTGCAACTTACGCAAATTTTCATTTTGCTTGAAAATAAGCTGTTGAGAGGAAAAGTAGAAAAATACATATTTCAATTCATTCTCTAGAACTAGAATCGTTTCAAGATTCCGTCTCGGGCACACCACACAAACCCATGAATACATCTTAAAAAAACAAATATCCACCAAATTGCATCACCTGTAACACAAACCAAACATTAGACCACATCCTCAACAATTGCCAAAACACTACAACACAAAAAAGCAATATTTAACACAGAGAATATAAACGACGTCCTAGCTACCCACAGCTTAGCTAATATTGAAAAAATTGCCAAATTTATGAAAGATATAACGATAAAGATAAGATCTAAATAATAATAATACATACATATGTATATCGACAATTGTCGGAAAAAGAACTATACGAATTTTATCGCTACAATATACATAGTTACTCAATAAACTTGTCGCAAACGCAAGCGATGATTGTCGCAAACAGCGACAACATTTGTCGGACGGTAGAAAATTTAGAGAACAGCACCACAGGTGTCGACTTTGTTTACATTGCTCAATAAAATATTGATTTCAGTTGTATAACAAGTTAAACAAAAAGCTAGATTTTTAAAATAAATAATGCAGACAGTTACAAGCAAACTTTATAGTTATTTTTATTATTCACTTCGCATATCAAGTTTGACTTCTATTTATTTACTTTCTCTTAGCTTGGTTCTTTTCCTTTTTTGTGTTTATTTACATTGTCTATAGAGTTTAAGTTGATTGTTGATCTCCACAGGTGGTAAAAAATTGGATATATTTGAGCAACGTAATATTTACCGTTTAAAGTACAAAACCGCGTATCGTCGTTCTGCAAAACCGCGTAACTGACATTTGCTGCCAAAAATTGGATTTGCTCACACAAGCTCTTGGCTCAAGTCTTATCCATTCGTCATGAAATATACTAGCTAGCAATGCGATTGCTTTATAAAAAAGATAACCATTTTAAAATATGAGTGTTTTAACTCTCTAGAAAATTATTTATGCAACCTCACATACTGGGTTTTGCATTATCTTGATAGCTGTTTTGTACTATAAACGACGATATGTAGCTTTAATAATGGCGAGAAATGGGAGACTAATGGTGACTTCGTTTCTTTCAAATGTTGTCTTTCCCCGGTGCACAATGTGTTTGGCATTACACTCAACCCGGTAAAAGGGCATGTTTTTGCCTTCTTGTCCTTGTCTAGCTCACGTCTGACAAAGCTTCGAAGGGCAGAGAATGTGCCTTTTTTGCCTTACAAGAGTGTGACATCTTAAGAAACGAACACGAAATTTTCTCACCCTCTGCCTTCAGTTTAGAATCGAACACGAAAAGAGAAAGGGGCAATCAAAAGGCGACCTTTTTTGCTAGAAATGAAATCACCATAAGATATGAATGTGATAAAATACACATACAACACAACCATATTTTGGTAAGAATTTGAATGCAACGGATTATGTGGGAGTTGTTGGAGTTCAATGAATGTTGATTGCAGTTTTAATGGTTGATTGTAGTTTCAGTTGTTGATTGTAGTTTTAATTGCTGATTGTAGGTTTATTTGTTGATTGTAGTTTTAATTGCTGATTGTAGGTTTGTTTGTTGATTGTAGGTTTATTTGTTGATTGTAGGTTTATTTGTTGATTGTAGTTTTATTTGTTGATTGTAGTTTTAGTTGTTGATTGTAGTTTTAGTTGTTGATTGTAGTTTTAGTTGTTGATTGTAGTTTTAGTTGTGGATTGCAGTTTTAGTTGTTGATTGTAGTTTTAGTTGTAGATTGTTGTTTTAATTGTTGATTGCTGTTGTAGCGACTACTCAACCTTGCCTAGAACGGCTTGTCCCTCAATCGTTGTCGTCAAACTCAACTAACGGGAGACCCAGTAAGTGTTAGTCAATAAGGGCTGGGGTGTTATTTGAGTCCGGTTTTGGGGCATGTGAAGAGATTTCTCCAGTTGTGACGGGACTCTCCATATGCCGGACACTGGTTGGGCACATCTGCATCAAACCTGCCCAGGTAAGAATTTAGAAGTTGTTGATTGTTGTTTTAGTTGCTGATGGTGTGGTAACGCCTTTAATCGTTAGGTGATTGAAGCTTTGGGTGGCATTTCTTTTCTTCCGAGCACTGTAAAATAAGTTAAGTTATTCAATTCTTTAAGAAATATAATATACTAATGGCCCATATTTTAATTCCTACATCGGTTCTGATCTAAATAAGTTAATCCAACGAAACAATTTTAAATATTGGTAAGTCACATTAACATGGTGAACCCCAATACAAATCGTCCATTATAATAAATTCATAACATAAATTAAGTATAAAACCCTGATACATCACTGCTTTTACAGGGCAATTCTGACTAAGATAGAAAAAATTCTTTCGTAAGACAAATTAAAAACAGAAGACAAGATATGTGGTTCGAGAGATTTTTGTTATTCAAGCACAGGTCTTAGAAAAAAGCCTCTCCCGATTCGTGGTGAAAAGTTATTTTGAGAGAAAGCACTTGTATATAATTTAGCTCGCGGCGCTCCAGCAGTCGCAATGGCCGAGTGAGCAGAGCACTGGCGTGTAATTCGAGAGATCCGAGTTCGAATCCTGAAACAGTAGCGTTGTTTTTCTTTTTGGATTTTTTTTTAATTTCTTTTAGTTTTTGTATTGCATTTTTTATAAGAAAAATATATATTTTAATGTCATTTAATTTTTAGGAACTTATTTATTTTTTCCTTTTTTAATTTAATTTATTTTCCTTTTGTTAATCTAATTTTCTTTTAATATTTAGATTTTATTATTTTAAAAACAAAAATACTTTTTTTTTATTTTTTCATTAAGAAAAAATATTTTTTCTAATTTCATTTAATTAAAAAAAATATTTTTATTTCCCTGCAAAAATTGCGACTACTCCATGCATGCGTGTAAAGAGTAATCCCTAAGGACAAAGGAGTACTCCAAAATTAATCACAATTCATATAAAAAATATGGTCCAATTAACATTGCGATGTCCTAGGGCAGGACCATATACTCCATCCCTGCATTACATCAGAGTAGCACAAAACTACTCCAACATATTAACAATGGCATTGTTGTTGTATTTTTTCGTTTGTACACGCTTTTGTTCTTCACTTCTCAAATGCTTTTTCGAAATTAATAAAAACCAAGACAAAAATTAAAAATTACATGTTGCCTCTGACGGCATTCAAACCCGAACATGCTGGGAGCTAAGAACTAACAGCGAGCATCTCTACACGTTCAGCTACAGCCAAACATGCAAATGTGCTTTCAAATGCTCAACTTCAATCACATTTCGTTAAAACACGAGCAGTGATCGGATAACAAACAATAAGCTGGCGCAGAGACACGAGTTGGTCCGCTACAGCATGACAAAGGAGCACTTTTGTAAGTACTCCAATATACCACAAATAGACTACATGGTCCAACGATTTTTGCAGGGTTATTTCTGCCTTATTTTTATTTTAATATTTTTTCTCTTTCTAAATTTAATTTACTATTTTATTAGTTTTTATTGTTTTAAAAAGAAATATGTATGTGTACTTTTTTAATTAAATTAAATTTTTAAAAAACTTATTGCTGAAAGGCGGACAGCAAATCGCTAAGATCTCGTTAGCAGATCTTTCAATTTGTCTTTCGAAAGACAGCAAAGAGCTTTCAAGATAGTTGCCAGAAGCCGGATTTCAACTTTCGCTATCGCTAAAATGCAAAAGCTAAAATTGTATCCAAATTTTTCCAAAAATTACGATTCTCTGTCGCTAAAAATTGCCTAGCCAGGATTTTAGTACTTTGTCCGGCCGCAAGTAGCGCCGTTCAGCAACAGCAACTGTCAAAATTTGTTTGTATTTCAATGGTGATAAATAATAGAAATATAATACTATATACTTCTTTTTTAATATTGCCTGGTTATATAATGGCAATAACATGATCATCAAAAAAGAAAATAAAGCTAAAAATGCCAACGTCTTGCGCTTATTTGTAGTGCTGCCAGGACTTCAAAAATAAAAAAGCTAGATCGGCCAAAAACAAAACCAACCTTTTCAACATTTCATTAACTCTTATGTATAGAGGTGGTACAAATGTACTACCAAGCAACAAAAATGTAAATATATCGGCAACCAAAGTACTTACGATCATGAAATGTCATGAAAAGCAAAGCTTTTTCAATTTTTCCTAATAAACAATCGTGGTACAAAGCTCAATAAAAATATTAAAAATAAAATGTTAAGAAGCCACAATAACATTGACAAATACAAAAATTGGGTAGGTTCAGAAAGCGCAGTTGAACTCAGCCGTTGCTGCAAAATCAGTGATCGTTATGCGTCTTCTGAACCGCTTGATAACTTAGCTGTCAAATTCAACTATCAAAGGTACACACCAACATGTTGTCTCAAATGATCAGAAAAGTATTACGATCATCTAAAACGCAACCGTTCAGTTGATCAGAAGCACACAACAACGAGTTCAGAAGTGAAATCGCAACAGTAACTGAGCTGTTGCGCCTTCTGAACGAGCCCATTTTTGAACACCATATCGTTTAATAAAACCATTTTAATAATAAAGGGGGAAGCAAACTAAACGCCGAAGTCGATTTCTATTTGACAAACTGTTTAACTCGACACGGGTGCTTCAAAGCATACCTTCACGGTTTCAAACATGAACCGGAACAGATATGCGCAGGCCCATCGAGAGGGAGGAGGGAAAGGGGAGAATCCCCCGGGTCCGGGCTTTTTAAAGGGCCTGAAATATTAGAACCATAACTTGTTATTATTTACTATAATGCTTTTACTACAATTATAATCCGATTCGTGTTGTTGTCGTTGTTGTACCGGCTACAACAGCCCCGCCCAGATCGGTTAGTATCTCAGTCGTTGTCGTCGAACTCAACTTACGGAAAACAAGAAGCGAGAAGCCTCTATAGGGTCTGTTCACAGGGACAGATTCGTTGGTTGTGGCGGGTTATCCGGGCATACGAACTGATGCTTCGATTCGTGGGGTGTCTCTCCGCATGCCGGACACTCATTTGGCACATCTGCGTCTAATCTGCTCAGGTATGAATTTAACCTGCTGCAGTAGCCAGAGCGAAGTTGGACTACTGTGGTTCTAGTCTCGCGAGGCAGACAAAGCTCCGTCTCGTCGATGTCCGGTGATTGTGTGCCTAGAACGGCATTCACTGGTCTGGAGTCTACATAACTCGAGACTGACTCCCTGTGAATGCCGCTCAGGGCCTGTCGGTAAGCTGACGGGTCCAAAGGTTGCTTTATCTAGCATCTGCCTTCTGATGTGGCTTGGCGAGGGCTCCTCTGCAAGCAAGTGTCTGTTCGGGTGTCCGCGCCTATGGCGCCCTACTAGGAATTGCTTGCTGGGGAGCATTTTCGCCTCGTCATACAGGTGGTGTTCTGGCGACATCAGAAGACATCCAGGCGCTGTCCGAACTGTTATGTTTTGCAGCTTCATCCACTGCGTACTACTAGTCCCCGGCGACCACACTGGTGCTGCGTAATTTAGAACCGGCCGGCCAATTGCCTTATATGTTGCCAGCAACGTCTTTGCACCAAATACTGCCGGCTAGCGAGTTGAGGACCTTGTTACGGCTCGGTACTTCGTTGACAATTGCGGTTGCGTGCGCAGAGAAGGAGAGCAGACTGGCGAAGGTTACTCCTCGTAGAGGTTTACGCCGACAGGCTTTCCGGCGGCGGCGTGATCAACTTGAAAAAGAATCAGCGGCGACGGCGAGACCAGCGCGTCTGGAAACGCCGGCGTTATTGCCCATACGGCAGATTCCAAAGAGCCATGAGGCTACTAATCTTATCATGTCATCTCGTCAGCGTTAAGCATTCGCCATGCCAATTCAGATTATAATTCTATTTAATTCATTCATTGAATTAGTTTTAAATTTAAATTACATTACTTCCTACTTGAATTAAAATGTTGAGTGTCTGGCGCTGATGGATGGGCGAACAGAAGAAAGTCTGAGGTACTATATACATACATACACACATGGCTCTCTATGTTCTCTACAGATCCGTATGTACTATTTAAATTTAAAGAAACTTAAAACATTTTAAGTTAAGTTATTGGGGTAATTTATGTCGCTATCAATAAACTTTTGCAATAACTTTATCAACCGTTATGTTAAATTACGGAGTTCTTACGATTTTTTGCGGATTACATATTGAAAACAAGGTTGGTCTACTTTTTTCCAAAAGTTTAACCCATCAACTCGAACCAGAACAGGCCTTTTTGACCCACTGTTTAAAAAAATTAATTATAGATGGTTAAAATTTCGACTAAAATATTAAGTGTCAAATTTTTCTAAGGAGAACCGAATGTAATGAAAAATAAAACTTATTTTTACCCAAGGGGGGAGCTTTAACCCTGTGTAGAAAACATTGCGATGCGAGTGAGCAAAACCTTCCTGGGGTTTGACCACCACTAGGGAGTGCTAACGTAATTTTCACACAGCAACCTAGTATTTGTATACCCAGATAAAAATCACTTACGAATGTAAAAATTACCAAAAAAAAGTGTTTGCTTTTTATTAGAAGTCTGTTTAAAATATTTAAAAAAAAATACACAGGAAAATCAACTTGTATTTTTTTATCTGTAATAATTGAGGAGTAAGATGCAATGAGGCTGCTTCTGTTAAAACTGCTTTCTGAGTTATTAGCGTTATAGTGTTTGATGTGTTATAACTTTCTTGTTGTTCTAGCATGTATATAAAAAAGTAGTATTGTTGTAGTATTGAAAAATATGTTGAAAAATTTCTAGAAATTCTGAATAAAATTTTTTAAAATGTTGATGAAAATTGTTTGAATTTTTGAGAACTTTATATAAAGGCTGAATTTCTTTATTCATTCTGAACGTTTGGAATAAACTTTTTTGTTTATTTATTCTTTAGAACGTTCCTCCTTCGTCCAGGTGGTGAACAATTATGCAGAGGATTTTGAAGGGGAGAGGGTTAGGCTCCTAGCAGTGAAGAAGCGAGAAAGCTCGGAGATACCCGTTTACTTTCGACCACAAGTCATCGGTTCGATTCCCAGACGCCATTATCGAAAAATCGTCAGCGTAAGAGACAGTCGAGACTCCCTCTGGTGGTTAAAGGAGCTTGGAAATATAATAGTTAAATGGTAATGGGGAAAGGACACCACCCTGTTTTATTTTTCTAGGTTTACTTGATTTGTCTCTAAGCATTATTGATGAGTGTCGACCACTCATATAATTCGCCGACCACAGTTTGAGACTCTGTGGGAGAGAGGAGGCCTCTATGTCTTATACAGTGTTGCCATTTGAGGCGGATAGCAAACAGCCGGAGAAATTTCGGTTTAGCCGGCAGCCGATTTGTTAGCCGTTTGTAAAAAAAAATGCCGTTTTTAGCCGATTTTGCTATTTGCCTTAAAGTTCTAATATACATGTTTCCTTTTTTGACTAAGCGATCTAAACTCTGTTAGAAATGGCTACTAGCCTTATCGCTGAGAAAATTACCTAAAATTGAGCCGATTTCGCTTATTTTTATTTTAAACAAATATATATGGGGTATTCACAACGGTGTCGTAAGTGTCGTGTTGTTGTATGTCGCAAACTTTAAACGCCTAAAAAATATATTAAAGGGGTCCGTAAAGTACCATCAAAGTCATATTATCAATTTTTGCGGTGTTAAATAATAGTTGGTTGTCGTTTCAAGTTCTCTAAGCATTTATTTAAGCTTTTAAATTTTACGACATACAACAATACACCACTTACGACACCTTTGTGAATCCCTCAATAGTTTCTAAAGAAGGCCGTAGCGTGAATTTTCTTCATAAAATGTTGGTTATGAATGTCTTAAATTTAAGTGTGAAGTTTTATTCGCAAACTTAGAAAATAACAAATTGTTTCACTGCTTAACACGCGTTTGGTTTACACGCATAAAGGTTTAAGGTAAGGGAAAAATTGATATTTTCAAGCACTATGTTCACATATGTTTTTTTATACAAACTTTTTTTGCTGAGAACTTATTTAAATTCCAAAAACCGAAGGACAACTTGAATTAAAAGAACCAACACTTAAATGCGTCAAAATGAAAATAAAAGAGCACAAGTTTTAATGAAAGCAAAACTGTCGGGGAAGACAATAGGTTTGCTCGTCGAAAATCCAGCGAGAATTATCACTCAAAATATCAGATAGTAAAAAAAATGCTCCCAAATTCTCCCTTAAGTAGAGAAACTTGCGAATTTCTGTACGAACGCAAATTTCTACGAATTGCAAGCAGGGCTGCCAACTATACTTAGCTATGAAGTACCATATTGAGGATAAAAAAGTGCCAAAATGTGCCAAGTAGAAAAAGAAAGTGCCAAAACAGGTGTCATTCTTTTTAGTTCTTCCCATTTAGCACTAAGATTGAAAGTCCAATGCCAAAGTAAGATAAACCAGTTGTATACACTATAGAAATTAGAAAATTTTAGTTGAGAAAGGCAAAGGATTTCACAAAAATGTATTATAATATTAATATTTTTCAAAAGTGCCATTTTGGTATTGCAAAATTATATGCCATTTGATGTAGCACGGTTTCAGCCAAGTTGGCAGCAATGTTTGGCAAGTTTCCCTGCCAGAAAGCGTCCACGATTGCATTTCAAACATAAGAAATTTGTATAGAATTTTTAAAATTCTTTCAGAGGGGCAAAAAGCGGGATCTACATGTATATATATATTTTTTTTTAATTATACTTGTATTTATTTGTTGGATCTGCTTATTTTACATCTATTAAGCCTAACAACAAGTTTAAAAATCTTACGTCTAATTTTACAACAATCAGCCTCATTGCGAGAGTCGTGCCGAATGCAAGTCGTTTTTCGAGAGTCGAATCGTATCGAAAATTTAGCGTCATTGCCTAAAATTTCCACTCGACTAGTGTATTAAAACGGAAGAACTTGGCAGCACTGCATAGTTTTCGACAATTTTCGTCGTTTACTTATCTCAGCACGACAGAAGACAATGCTAATGTTGTCGAGTCGTACAATTCAGCCTAATTTACGACTTACGCAATGAGGCTGAATATAGCTCAAACCCTGGGGTTGAGCCCTGTTGGTTTAACGTCGCTCAATGAAAGGCTCGTAGATCTCTTCTTCGTTATATTTGTTGTGTTGCACAGGCCACTTGCCAGTGGATTTGGGTGGTTACGCAGTTTTATTTTGTATTTTTCTCTGCTGCTGTCGATTACAGATTTAACCATCGGTATAACAAGGATCTCTATGTATATTTTCATTGCGGTGCTCCCGTTAAGGCCCTTAGCGTTTTAGATTGGAATCTTTGGATCCTGTCAATGTTGGTTGCACAGGTCGTACCCCACAGTTGAATACCATACATCCATATAGGCTTAATCACTGTATTATATACAAGTACTTTATAATCTAGTTTCAGTTTTGATTTACTGTTTATAAGCCAGTTCACGCTAGCTGACTTTAGCTTCATTTGTGTAATCTTGGTTAATATGTGTTTCCAAGTGTTTTCCTAGATATGTCACCTCATTGGGTTGTGGAATATGGACATTATTTAATTTCATTGGGGGCATACTTGCGGTCTGAGTGAAAATGTTGTATGTTTACTCTTCTGTTCGTTGACTTTTATGCGCCAGTTTGCCAATGTTCCACTAGTACTCTTGAAGTTCTGTTGGGACATTTATTACGACTTACTAAGGCGGTATCATCAGCGAAGGTGGATGAGTTCGATTTTCTTCAACATACGTTTCAATTCCTTTGTCGTAACAACTGTCGGGTTTCCTATATCGACTCTGGTCGAGATTGCATTCCGATTACGAATACAGTTTTTTTTAGCCGAGTACTTTTCAAATCATTGGTATTAACTAAATTAATTAAGTAAACAAGTATTTACTTACATTTTGCATTTTAAAATCGCTTCAGTTTGTAAATTTTTAAATTTTACGATCTTGTTTATTCAAATTATCGTCGACAAAAAATCCAACCACGTGCCACAATCATATGTTTTTCCTAATTACAAATTCTTGCTGGCAAAATCTTTTCCAGCTCAATTGCAATTTGCAACTTCTCTCCAAGAACAAGTATTTCTACTTGTGATTTATTTAAATAAAACATGTGAAATTAGTTGAAACAGTTTAGCGCTTCTAGCCGTTTTTTTTTTTAGCCAGTTTAGCCGGTTGGTTCAAAACGTTCTGGCAACACTTGTCTTCTAGCAGCGTGGAGTGGCTGACGGTATCAAATGCCTTTGACAGATTCAACGCTACTACAATGGTTCTCTTACAGGGACGGTTGCGGTTTAAGCGACGTGTTATCTGAGTGTTTATGGCGTTAAGTGCTGTTTTTGTTCTGTGCACTTTACGGAAACCATGTAGATGCTTCGCTGAGGACAGGTGGCTCGTAAAATACGGGAGTAGCAAGGCCTCTAGTGTGTTCGCTACCGGGGGAAGGAGGGTTGTATCCTTTGTTGGTCGGTTTCCCAGGTTTGAGCAGTGGGATCACTCTCCCCATCTTCTAGATGTCTGGAATGACGAGAGTAGCCATTGACAGGTTGAGAACCTTGACTAATAGTCTACTCCCGCAGGACCCAAAATTTTCAACATCAACATGCATATTCCGTCGGGTTCCATGGCTTTGGAGGCTTACGCCTTCTCGATGGCTACCTGAACTTCACCGCAAGTGAAAACAAGAGGCTCAATGGTTGGTGGCAGTTTGGGCAGCCTTCTGGTCACTCGATGCCTGGCCGGATTATGCAGTATGACCTGTCGGTTTCGAACCTATCGTCGCGCTTCTTCGGAATGGACAGTGAGCTCACGGTTGACCTAAGCTCACATCAGAGGCGAAGTTACAGGTCTTCAGATGCCCTTCCCACTTTTTCCGCTTATGTACGTTCGCAAGCTGCCGAATCTCCGCGTTGGGATCCGTGATACGGGGATTTGCGAGATCGGTCTGACGAAGGTTGTCACGCTCATCGGCTAGAACAGCCGCTTCAGCAGAGTAGTTTGAACGGGGGTCCGTTATGCATCCTGCTGGTACGAAGCGAGCTGCAGCAGCAGTGACAACCCTGCGGAACTTACTTCACCCAGGTAGGCGTCGCCTGGTGTGGGGAGCGCAGCGAAGGTGCTTTCAGTAAATTCCGCGAAGCCTTTCCAATCAGCTTAGTAAAGATGATATAGGTCCGGTGTTCCGCGAAAGCAAAGTCGACTGGTTTATCGATCGAGATGACTACGAACGGCGCACAGTGGGGCAAAAAAGGTTGCTGTGGACAAATTAATTTTGAGAGCCCAAATATGAACCGATTTCAAGCTTTTTTTAATAAAAGATAATTAAATTTCGGGTCGATCTATCCGACGATTTTTTAAAAAGGCTCTGGTTTTTATTTATTTGTGTCCAAAAATGAAACTTTTTTGGAAAATGCCTGAAATTAATTTCAAACGTCTGCAATTTAAAAAATTATTCATAAACATTTTTCCATAGGGTAGATTTTATTAAAAACTGTACTTCATTTGTTACTAGCAATACCCGGCGCGCGTTGCTACGCCAAAGAAAGACACATGTATTTAGAGTTTTGAAACTGAACACCTTTTTATTTACCTTAATGCTAACAGATAAGCAATATTTTAAGTTTTTCCATTTGGTGTGTAAATATATAAATTTTGTGGTGACCCAACTCGTGAACAGGCGACGTATAATTGGCCATGTGAAAAGCACATTCAAATCCAAACCCGCTATAGTTAATGATTGCCCTTGTGCTTTATTTATAGTTATTGCAAAAGCAAGACGCAATGGGAATTGAAGCCGCTTATATTCGAACGGTAAATCGTTTGAAATCATCGGTATACGTGGAATCAGCAATTCGGTGTTAGTTTTTTTTTTATCACTGGTTCCGTTGCACAGTTTTGGCGCATTCAAGTTCCGAATAAGCATCACTGGTGATCCAACCTTTAACGCCAACGAATGAGGAGGCATTCCAGGTGGCTCCAAAGAATTAAGAAATTCAGTTGGATAATTAACAGCTTGATCTTTATCCATTACTGCATCAATCGATTTATATTCGACTGCTTCTCCTAGAATTTTCAATTGAATTTGACCGTTTAATTTACTAACATCATCGTTCTTCGGAGCTAAAATTGCACGTGTGCGGAGCCATTCCGGATATCGGTAGTTGATCGCTAAGTTCGGAAATACTCTGTCGATGGTGTCTTGAATGCTCTGGGACGGAAATGATATCTCATTTGTTGTGCGATCAATAGAACTTCACCGTTTCCGATATCCAAAAGTTGCTTTGAAAATATTTGGGCAGACGCATCTTGCAGCAAATGCACTCGCATATTTGTTGGGAGCGTAATTTTTTCAACATAGTTCCACAGATGCGATACTTTTGAGCACGCGTTCAATACCTCTGTAGGCGTTGATCGACGTATAACGGGTAATATTTGAGGAAAGTCACCTGCAAGAAGTATACCAGCGCCTCCCATCGGTTGATCTTTTCCACGAAAATCTTGCATAGCTCGCTCAACTGCTTCGAGCGATTTCTTATGTGTCATGGTGCATTCGTCCCAAATTATAATTTTGTACGTTTTAAGGGCTATGGTCATACCAGAGTTTTTGCTGATGTTGCATGTAGGTGTTTCGTTCTGCTTCAAATTCAATGGAAGCTTAAGTGCTGAATTCGCTGTACATCCGCCATCAAGTAGTGTTGATGCAATCCCAGGTAATGCTACTGCTACTGCAATCCCTTTTCGCATTCGAACTGACGCCGATATTAAATTGATGAGAAAAGTTTTCCCCGCACCTCCTGGATCATCTAGGAAGATAATTCCGCCATCTCCTTTGATTACACGTTGCATGATTTTGTTATAAGCTTTTTCTGATCAGCAACTAAAAACTCTTTTTGCGTTTGCACAAATCGTTATTAAAAATTTTATTATATTTTTTAAGCCTTATTAAATTATGCATTAATATTGAGCACTTTTTTAGTTTTTAAATATTAAACGAATTCGGTTTTTAAATTGCAACCTGGTGAAATTTTTTACAACTCTGGCATTAACGTGCATACATATGCACACATATAGATTTAAAAATTTGGAATCGGCATTTTCATTGTGGTAAGCTTTCGGTTTGCCAGACTTTGAAGTTTATCGCACTATATATCTTTGGTATTTTTTTTTAAATATTATCCGATTTTATTTTCTTAGGTATGTGGCAACCCTATATGATAATTGGTCTTGACTGAAACATTTCCCCGATAGCTCCCGTTTGATACGGATCCTGCGAAATAATTTTTAATGTACACATTTACATATGTGATTTTAGTTTTTTTTAAAGAGGTGGCAACTCTACTCAAAAATATGTAAATGTTTCTCCAATACCTTCCGTTTGATACACATATAGTAATATTTGGTGTGAATTGCATTATTCATTATTTTTCAATTTTTTACCAGGTGGCAACACTAATTAAAATATTTTTTGGTGTAAATTTTCTTAAATATCTTTCCCAAATACCTTCCATTTGATATCTACATACAATACTTTACTTGCATATTTAAATAAATTTTTTTTCTGACAGGTGGCAACTCTTTCAAAAATAGCCAAACTTCACAGGAACACTCTCCGGATTTCTATGAAGCTATCCTGGAAATTTTAACAAAATCCGCTGAGTGGTTTCGGAGTCTATAAGCTACATAGACACATACATACATCCTCTTTTATATATCGTCGTCTCAGAAAACGGATGTCGAATGTTACAAAACACGGTTTTGAGAAAATTGACTTTGAAGTTTAAGGTCGAATTAATCCGAAACTGTACGGTAGATTTTTGTAACTTTTGAAGGAGACGTAGTTGGTGTTATTAGTTTTGATTTCCCATATTTTTACATTTAATATCTCTTAACGTTAATGAGAAAATTTACTTTTCATTCCGTATAAATTTGTCGTAAGTAGCGTTTACTCACCACTTTGTTTTGTCCACAGAACATACGACAATAGTAAAGTATCTATTTCAACCACGATGGTATAATTTGAGAAAAAAACAGACATATTTATTAAATAATGATTACTTATTAGAAAAAACATAACAAAAACATAATCATGTATTTAATAAAAAAAATCTGTACATCTCTTATGCTGTAAATATGTTACGAACATACGTTTTCTTTATATAAAAACAAAAAACAATACTTAAATTCAGTCTTTTGTACATTTTTATCTCTTTCATTTCATTGGAGACTCAGTGCAAGCTAAAATTTTAAAATTTAAAATTTTAAAGTTAGTTACTTAGTTTAATTTTCAATTTTAATTGTATCGTTATAGTAGAGGACCATCCAATTGTCGTAAGTTCAAAGTTTTGCGATACATACGACAAATGTTTTATGATTAAAAAAAGGTACGTTTGTATGGGAATTTGTCGTATGTGACGCATTTTCAGCACATACAACAAAATGCATACCCAATCATTAATATTATGTAACATACGACAAAATGCGCACGAAATATCTCAAAAACTAATGGAGATATAAAAAAATGGATTGCAGAAATCGAAAGAGCATGTCCAACTTAGTAAAACTGCATCAAAATCCCAAAATCGTGATTTTGCACATTCGTCATCCGTTTTCTGAGGCGACGATATATAGATTTATACTAATATATATTTTGAAAGCCGTTTTTTTGTCGTTTTTTTCTGTTCGAAAAACTCGAGAACAGCCCGATATTTTTGAAATTTTGGGCATCGACTCCAGACTATCCAAGGATGATATTAGATCAAAAGTAATCTCGATATATCAAGAGGATGTGGCACCTCCCATACAAACTGAAGTTTTCACACAACATATCTCTGGAAGTATTCATCGTCGAATGCTGCAATTTAGTAGTACAAAGATATATAATACCAACGCCAAATTTATGGAAAAAAATGGGAGTTATTGAAAAAGAGGGCGTGACACCTCCCATACAAACTGAATTTCTCACACCACATACACATTCTAATGTGAGAAATTCAGTTTGTATGGGAGGTTCTACGCCCCCTTTTTCAATAACTCTCATTTTTGTCATGAGTTCGGCGTTGATATTATATATCTCTATACCAAGTTGCAGCACTCTACGATGAATACTTCCAGAGATATGTTTTGTAAAAACTTAAGTTTGTATGGGAGGTGCCTCTTCTATTATCATTCTTTGAGGGTTTACAGTCGAGGTCCAAAATTTCAAAAATATCGGTACAGCTGTTCTCAAGTTATTCGGTTAGAAAAAAACGGCTTTCAAAATATATGTATATCAGTATAGATGGCAAATTAAAAATATTTTCTAATTAAATATTTCCTATTTGAAATTAATTTCAAGTATTTTGCAAAAAATTGGAAGCATACAAACGTAAAATTTTTTTTCTTTAATTTTTCAGCATTTCACTGCATACTCAAAAAATTCTAAAAAAAAATTTAATAAAAAGTTGAAAATTTAGCTAAAACTTTGCAGATTTTTCATAATCTTTGGACAAAGTTTGAAATCTGGATTTATATAATGTTTGTTACATAATGAGCTAGACTTTTAGGGAAAAATAATAAACATTAAATAAACGAAAGCAAAATAGCCAAAATTGATCAAAATGTTGCTGGATTAATTAGCTGACCACAAGTGTATATTCTTTGGGAAAGGGTACGTAATTATCCAAAAAACAGCTTTGTTAGTTTTTCACTGGCTATGTTAAACTTAACATTTGCGGTACATTTCATTACGACTTAATAGGAGTTCTAAACAACTTTTTCGCTAACTGTTAAACTAATTTATTTTCTATCGTTCAGAACTTAATCGGCCAAAATAAATCAAGGAAAGCTTATATTTTTGTACTTTTCCTTGTTTTAGTAACTAAAACTGTTTTTAGGTTCGTGAAAATTCCTTCGACAAAAGGAGCAAAATATTAAACACAAAATGCTTGGACATGTGATAAGAATTAGTGTCATAACCAGCTGACAGATATAGTGAATACCAATAATCACTATGTTCAATATTTGAAAGAAAGAAAAAATCGGGCTAGTTTACTTTCTTGTAGAAGTGGCCATATATGTCTAGCCAAAGGATAAAGTTTTAATTTAAAATTAAAATTTTGGTTTGAAATATGCACTTTTTTTGTAAATTGGAGGGGGATTTCGCGCATGGATGAGGCCATTTTTTATAGCGCCCCGAAGGCCACCACCGCGGGAAGAAGGTTTGCGCATAAATACTGCTGATGGCCTAACACGAGTTTGATTTTTCTTTGCAAAAATCCTAATTTCACCCCATTTTTTGTAAAAAATTTTGAAGTGAAACTAACTTCTTTTTGTATCATGGTCATAGAATGAAATAAGAAGCTAGCGTCCAATTCTGCCGCAGAATTATTCGATTTCCTGCGACAGTTTTACTTCCATGCAGAATGTTGATTGGTGATTTTCAGTAGGGTCCACTTCTACCTTTATATTTATCCATTTTCAAGTGACATTTTTACATTCACGCAGAATGTTGATTGTTGTTTTGCATTGCTAATTTTTTTATGGATTAGGTATTCCGTCATATACATATGAACATATGCTCGCGTCGACATATGTTTTATTTAAGTTTTAAATAAAGTAGATTGCAATTTCAATTACCTAATTTACGCCTAATAACCACTTCATTCGGATCCACACTGCGCCTTAAGGGCCTTTTCCAACTGAACCACTTGGCACACTTTGCTCAATTTGGATTTTTCTGGTTGATGTCGACACGTTCATGATGAGGGCTGTATATTTTCTATTTTGAACTTCGATCAGCTCTCACGCTGTAGTGAAACTTCAGAGCTGCTTGTAGAAAAATTTATCAATGTTTTCCTACAGTAAATAAATGAATAACAAAACGTATCTCTACATATTCCTTGTACTTGTACTTTACTTAATTATGCCAAGGATGACATGATATGAAACTCTATAAGATTTTCACTGCTGTGGCTATATTGGGGGATGTTATAAAAATGAGCCTTTTCACAGAGCTCTCACGAGAAAAAGTTTCGTATCATGCCATTCTTGATTATGCCCCAAACCTTTAATTATTGTATCATGCACGATACAAAATTGTTTGAGATTTCAACGCCGCTAGTAATGGAACGATACGTATGGTCGCGCGATTTTAACCGATGCTTCAGAAACATCGAATAAATTCGATGTCGATAAATGATTTTAATCGATGTATGTAAAACCAGAACCTGTCGAACTTAAGTGCTGAACACATCGAAAACGACAGGCTACGAGCCACAGCTTCCAATTTATTATTCCTTCATTATCAGAGGTGGGCACTACCCCAAACAAGCGTTAGCTAAAAGTGAGAATGTGTTAGTGTGCCTAATTCATTTTGCATGCTGTCGCGTTCTCATCGTTACGCTCCTGCTTATATACGTACACACGAGGATTACGCTCTTTGAGCGTGTGCTCGTTCTCTGCCCATTCCGGTTCATTATCTAAACGCTCTGTCCATGGCGAGATGACCTTTTGAACGTGGCAGCGACAAAATGAATTTCAATGAGTTTGACATAAAGTAAGAGGCAGCACCTTATCTGTCGGTAGAAAAAAAAAAAGATATATTCTGGCCACAACCACAGTCGGGGTGTAGCTCTGTAATCGCTAAAATATTTTCACAGCTGTGGTAAGTAGCCCATCGTTTCCAATGTGTTTCAAGCTTTACTGTACGGCCACACATGCTCGTGCAAGTCCAAAAAACTCAATAAGGGTATTCATCAAACCTTATAAATGCATTGTAAACCGTATATGAACGACTACTAAATGAACCTAACATGTGTCAGCACTACATTTTGTCAAGCTGTCAGAACTGCAGCCAACACCGATCATACTCACTCATATTTTACGATTGCTAGCAGAAGGAGACACATGGGGTGTTCACAGTTCGTTCCAAATAGTGTCTCAAAATGTAGACGTCTACATTTTAAGACGTTTTCTAACCGTAAAATCTGTGGTGTTGTTGTTTCCCATACAAAATTGGAAAACGACGCCGTCTACATTTTGTCACACTCAAAGGTATGTTTTTTACGCGTCTACATTTTGTAACCTCGCAGCAGGGTTGCATTATGGCAATACTAATCACATTTTTTT
>NW_023458564.1:19811609-19814141 GCF_013731165.1 Rhagoletis pomonella | reverse complement strand
GAATATGTTGATGTGTGAATTCATAACTGCTTTGAGAGAATGGAAAACTCAAAAATTTTAAACCTCAATCCTAAGCGAAGAATAAGTAATGAAAACTGGATAGAAAAAATTGTTGATTTAAAATTGAAAATGATTTCACACTTACACAGCACTGGGTAGCAGGCCTATCAATGGTGCTGCTGGTTTTGCTCTGTCGTATAACAAGTCGGGCAGTGTTTCTTGACATACTTCACAACTCTGCGAATGGCAGGGATCCAATATCGTTGTCGAATTTCGTTGGTGTCGTTTTCGGTGGTGTTCAGTTACAATTAATTTTGTGACATAATTGTCTGTCGGCAAAATAATCGGGCGGCGTGCAGAAAGTGGTAGACAGTATGCTGCGTCTAATCTTCCGTAGACTCGGAGTAGACCTTCTTCGTCTAAGTAAGGCACTAGCGGATGTAGGTAGCTATTCTTTGGCAGGGCAATCTTCTTCCTTAGCAGATCGATCTCGTTTTGATAGGCTTGTTGTTGTACTATGCGGCATATTTACTTTTCAGCGGCAGTCAGTTCATCGGCTTGCAGTTCTTCTTTGCGTACTTCCCTCCTGGCATTCCTGGCAAAACGCAATACCCAGGCCAGGACTCTAACTAGCGTCAGAAAGGAAGAAAATTTAGTAAAATTGATTAACGGCTCACCTGCGGTACAGAGAAGAAGCTTTCGACTAGTTAGCTCCTCGTTGGCACATTCGATGGATGACAGCATAGTTTCTCGCGACCATTGTCCCTCTTGCTGATACAGAAACTCTGGTCCACGTAGCCAACGGGTGTTTATTGACGGCTCAGGTATCGGTACGGCACGTGTGGCATCATCTGCCACATTTAACGCTGTGGGTATCCAGCGCCACTGTTCCGCCGTCGTTGTTGACAGGATTTCCACAATCCTATGTGCCACGAATGGCTTATACGCTCGGGAGTGGGAAAGTATCCAGATGGATTACGGTCTGCGAATCGCTCCAAAAGGTTGTACTGTCACACTTCTTCTTCACACTATTTCTACCACGTCCCCCTGACTGACTCGTAAATAGGCGATGGCGGCGTATGCGTCTGTACTAGCGTCGACAAAGATGTGCAGTTGGGCGTTATCGGCACTTGGTAACATACTCGAATAAAACGAGGTACAGCGAATGAGTTCACATATTGAAATTTAGTCCACCAAGCCTTCCATTGCTTGGCTAGCGGATGCGGCAGTTGTTCATCCCACGTAATGTTCTGTTTCCACGTCGACTGAATCAACAATTTCGCATCAATTGTGATGTTGGCCAAAAAGCCGAAAGGATCGTAGATTGACGTTACGATACCTAGTAACTTTCTCTTCGTTGGAGGCCGTTCGCAACGCAGAATGTCTGCAGGTATTTTAAGAAATTTGAAGTGAAACTCGAAGGCATCGGAAGAAGTGTTCCAATACATGCCAAGTACCTTGTCGGCGGCCGCTCTTTTCTCCATATTGGCAACTGTTAACTGCATATCGTTCTCACTATTTAGTCTCGCTTGCAAAGATTTGTGGTTCGACACAAACTTTCGAAGCAGGAAACCAGCTTCGGCATTAGTTCCAATTGCCTTATAGTTTTTTCGGCCTCTTTGATGTCTTGGAAACTGATCACAAGGCCATCAACGTATGTTTTGTTGATAACGGCATCGACACACTTTGGTCGCTGGGAAATGAAATTGCTGGCATTTGTATTTTTTACATATTCTGCGCAACACGGAGAACAGGCAGCGCCGAATATTATTGACGTCTTAATATAAACTCGTATTAGTTGGCTGGTGTCGCCATCTCTCCACAGAAAACGTTGTGAGTCTTGGTCTTCGAGTCTGATCCATTTTTTTATTTCCTCAATGTCGCCCGCAACCGCAACGACGCCTTGGAAAAATTTGAAAAGTATAGAGATAAGCGACTGAACCTTCTCTGGCCCTTTGAGTAGTACGCTGTTGAGTGACACGTTTGATGCCTCGCGTAACCTTTGCTAATATACTTCTCGATTTCTCTTCTGTAGCTTTTGGCGAATTGCATGTCTCTTCTCAAGCGCGACTCGATGTTGAACAGACGCTTTTGTGCCATGTCGTAACTATCTGGTAGCTTGACGTCGTCTTTCCGCCACAAAAGACATACTTCGTAACGGAATCCATCGTACTTTGTGGTTTCTGCTAAGATTCTTTTGGCTCGGCTGTCGTCGTCGGATTCCAGGGTGGCGTTGACTGGTGATCTCACTACTAACGTATCACTTGCGATATAATCTTGCACCAACTGGTGTAGCTGCTTCATACGTGTAGCATCACTCAAGACGTGGTGGCCTGTGAACCCTGCAGTGGTCCATATGCAACCTATCCCAAATTGGTTTCAGCGGCAATTGGTTGGTTGTGTCCGTCGTCCACGATATTACGCGCGACACCGAGGAACGAGTTGTCAAGTCCCAGTAGTAAGTCTGGCTTAACGTTGGAGTAGGTTGGCAGTGGCACGGTTTTAAAGTGCTTAAACTTGCTTCGATCGAAG
>NW_023458564.1:19807705-19811509 GCF_013731165.1 Rhagoletis pomonella | reverse complement strand
AAAACCGTGCCACTGCCAAGCTACTCCAACGTTAAGCCAGACTTACTACTGGGACTTGACAACTCATTTCTCGGTGTCGCGCGTAATATCGTGGACGACGGACACAACCAACCAATTGCCGCTGAAACAAATTTGGGATAGGTTGCATACGGACCACTGCAGGGTTCACAGGCCACCACGTCTTGAGTGATGCTACACGTATGAAGCAGCTACACCAGTTGGTGCAAGATTATATCGCAAGTGATACGTTAGTAGTGAGATCACCAGTCAACGCCACCCTGGAATCCGACGACGACAGCCGAGCCAAAAGAATCTTAGCAGAAACCACAAAGTACGATGGATTCCGTTACGAAGTATGTCTTTTGTGGCGGAAAGACGACGTAAAGCTACCAGATAGTTACGACATGGCACAAAAGCGTCTGTTCAACATCGAGTCGCGCTTGAAAAGAGTCATGCAATTCGCCAAAAGCTACAAAAGAGAAATCGAGAAGTATATTAGCAAAGGTTACGCGAGGCATCAAACGTGTCACTCAACAGCGTACTACTCAAGGGGCCAGAGAAGGTTCAATCGCTTATCTTTATACTTTTCAAATTTTTCCAAGGCGTCGTTGCGGTTGCGGGCGACATTGAGGAAATGAAAAAATGGATCAGACTCGAAGACCAAGACTCACAACGTTTTCTGTGGAGAGATGGCGACACCAGCCAACCAATACGAGTTTATATTAAGACGTCAATAATATTCGGCGCTGCCTGTTCTCCGTGTTGCGCAGAATATGTAAAAAATACAAATGCCAGCAAATTCATTTCCCAGCGACCAAAGGGTGTCGATGCCGTTGTCAACAAAACATACGTTGATGGCCTTCTGATCAGTTTCCAAGACGTCAAAGAGGCCGAAAAAACTATAAGGCAGTTGGAATTAATGCCGAAGCTGGTTTCCTGCTTCGAAAGTTTGTGTCGAACCACAAATCTTTGCAAGCAAGACTAAATAGTGAGAACGATATGCAGTTAACAGTTGCCAATATGGAGAAAAGAGCGGCCGCCGACAAGGTACTTGGCATGTATTGGAACACTTCCTCCGATGCCTTCGAGTTTCACTTCAAATTTCTTAAAATACCTGCAGACATTCTGCGTTGCGAACGGCCTCCAACGAAGAGAAAGTTACTAGGTATCGTAACGTCAATCTACGATCCTTTCGGCTTTTTGGCAAACATCACAATTGATGCGAAATTGTTGATTCAGTCGACGTGGAAACAAAACATTACGTGGGATGAACAACTGCCGCATCCGCTAGCCAAGCAATGGAAGGCTTGGTGGACTAAATTTCAATATGTGAACTCATTCGCTGTACCTCGTTTTATTCGAGTATGTTACCAAGTGCCGATAACGTCCAACTGCACATCTTTGTCGACGCTAGTACAGACGCATACGCCGCCATCGCCTATTTACGTGGTAGAAGTAGTGTGAAGAAGAAGTGTGACAGTACAACCTTTTGGAGCGATTCGCAGACCGTAATCATCTGGATACATTCCCACTCCCGAGCGTATAAGCCATTCGTGGCGCATAGGATTGTGGAAATCCTGTCAACAACGACGGCGGAACAGTGGCGCTGGATACCCACAGCGTTAAATGTGGCAGATGATGCCACACGTGCCGTACCGATACCTGAGCCGTCAATAAACACCCGTTGGCTACGTGGACCAGAGTTTCTGTATCAGCAAGAGGGACAATGGTCGCGAGAAATTATGCTGTCATCCGTCGAATGTGCCAACGAGGAACTAACTAGTCGAAAGCTTCTTCTCTGTACCGCAGGTGAGCCGTTAATCAATTTTACTACATTTTCTTCCTTTCTGACGCTAGTTAGAGTCCTGGCCTGGGTATTGCGTTTTGTCAGGGATGCCAGGAGGGAAGTACGCAAAGAAGAACTGCAAGCCGATGAACTGACTGCCGCTGAAAAGTAAATATGCCGCATTGTACAACAACAAGCCTATCAAAACGAGATCGATCTGCTAAGGAAGAAGACTGCCCTGCCAAAGAATAGCTACCTACATCCGCTAGCGCCTTACTTAGACGAAGAAGGTCTACTCCGAGTCTACGGAAGATTAGACGCAGCATACTGTCTACCACTTTCTGCACGCCGCCCGATTATTTTGCCGACAGACAATTATATAATTTCTTTATCCTCGTGCTAGTAGTATAAGGTTAGTGATACTGTGCTCTATAACCAAAGAAACCACGACTATTGTCGCATGTGTAAACGAAAAGAGAGTGTGGGTCGTTCATGTAACAGACTGCGTAAACTTATAAGATTATCTGCTTGATAAAGTTATCGGTTTGGATGAATACCACTGATATATTCCAATTTTTTACTAGCCCATTTTCGAGCTACTTGCAAAGCTACTGGTAATAAAATAACAAAGGCGGTAAAATTTTAAACATACTGAAAGCAATTCCAAAAATTTCAACCCTGCGCAGAAATGGCAACATTCCCATTAAACATTTAGGTTTGAGCTCAACCTGGAATTAAGTAGAGAACTACGGGTTTTCTCAAATCTCCAACGTTGTTTCTCAACAGTACCTCAAGCTGAGGATCATTGCGTTCTCAACAAAAAGGTTTTTTTTTATTGTATGAAGAAATTACTGTTTCTCAAATTTAAAAAATTCTAGTTCTCAACTTGAACTCCAATATAATTTTCCAATTGCTTTCAAACATATCATTGAAATACTGAAATTGAAATAGTAAAATACTATATACCTTTTTGATGTATGCCACATAGAGGAATTTTAATATTAATTTTTCCTTTTGTATTGTGTAGTTAATCACTATCGTATTACAATACCTCACTTTACAGTAAAAAGTCCAACAGTAATTTTACCACTTGATTCACTTCGCGTTTTATTTTCTTTCAAGATTATTTATACTTTGAAGATTATTACTTTTTGTTGGTGATTTTCCTCTTTATATAGCTTTAGTTTTTTTCTTCATAATTAAAAGTTCGTTTCTCCATCGCTTTTTACGTATCTGCGCGTCGGTTAGAGATCAGTTGGAGAATAATGTTGGATATCAACTTGAGAACTATGAATTTCTCCAAGGTTGGAGAAATATTTTTTTTGGTGTTTATTGGGGATACCCAATTGGAGATTTGAAAAAAACCTTAAGGCCGGTCCACATGGAACTTTCGCGTTGGCTTAGGCATTGGCGTTGGTTTGACAGAACGCACGTTAAAAATATGCTTGCTACAATGAACGCTTGGTAGTGAATGCTTGGGCCACTAAATTAACATAACGACAGATAAATTAATATTTCATGTCAATAATTGCATTAAAAACGAGATTTCTTGCCCGCACTTGATTAAAAAGAAAAATATTTCACATAATGTTATTTATTCGCAACAGCTGACGAGCGACGCGCGCGAAAAGTTGAGAGTTGGCCATCTTTTTGCTTTGTGTTGGTGTGAGCGTTGTCGAATTTTGGCTATGTGGACGGCTGCATTTGAATTCATGTATTCATAGTCAGCTTTTGAAGCGACGCCAACGCTAACGCGACGCCAAAGTTCTATGTGGACGGCATGAACGAAAGACACAAGATCACGTAAGAACAAGAGAGTGAGAAAAGTCGATTTTTTAGCGGATTCTACGCCATCTTGTTTCACTGGAAAACGCGCGAAAAGTAAACCAAGCAAAGAAAACAACGAAAACCAAAATTAGCCAAAATTATTCACCCCTATTGCGAATGTCGACTGGCAGTAGATAAACGACAATTAAGCGATTATCGATTATCGATGCTATTGCGAGTGTCGCTTAGTC
>NW_023458564.1:19806145-19807605 GCF_013731165.1 Rhagoletis pomonella | reverse complement strand
TGCTATTGCGAGTGTCGCTTAGTCGCTCAATTAGCGACTGTGAATACTTTTTAATCGCTCATCCTTCTATTGCTGTTTTTTAGTCGTTGGAGTTTGCGTTTATAAAATTTACATAAGAAAGTGGTACTATAATGGATAAAAAGTAAGTCAATTGAACTGGAAGTTGTAAAAAATTGTGAAATATACATATGCATGTATGTGTCTGAATTACAGATCAAAAATTATAAACAACAAAAGGCAACTTGCGCGGTTGGTCGTACTGATGCAGGAGAGTGAAGACATAGGCAAAGGAATTTCCGGAAAGAGTAGGGTAGGAAGCTCCGCTTCTATTGGAAAAGATACATATACAATATTTCTTGTGCATATAACTCCGGCTACGCCATCCACAGTGTTTTTGCGCAGAACCAACATCAAAAGTTTATACAAAAAAACTGCATAATTTATTAATTGACTAGTGCTCGGAAATTTGAAATCTTTATTTTAAATTAAAGTTGAATTCTTTCAATACACTTGTTATGTTGTTATGTTAAAGTTTTTAAACTCGGGTCACGCATTTGGACACAAAAACCCAACATCATTGTACAAAAAACTTAACCGTACCGTATTTCTTAAACTTCCATAAAGTTTATTAATGAGGAAAACAGCTTTTCCTGCAAATCATGTAAAGCCTAAAAACCGTGAATCATCGGGAACGCAACTTTTGTTCATAAAACTCACATATGTACATACACCTTCCAAGTCCAAGGGATCCGACGAATCTCGCAATTCCCTCCTTGCTTTAGCCAACTCTACTAATCTATTAGCTTCCGCATCATCTTCCTCATCACTAAACCATATTTCAACTGTGTCCATTTTTTAAATTTAATAATAAAAGCAATTATTTTAAAAATGATGTAAATAAAACACTCAAGAAACAAATGTAAACAAACAAACAGCTGTTTACAATTCTGTCAACCATTCACAATAGTACAAATTTTTATCGATCAAGTTACGCAATAGCAAAATAAAAGATGATCGACTCGATCGACAAATTTCTATTCTACTGCCAGTCGACACTCGCAATAGGGGTGATTGTCAGCCACTTTAAACGCACAATTTAGGTAAAATGATGCAACAAAATGCTTTAAAATGTGTTGTCATATTGAATTAACTCTTCTTTACTTGAATAAAAGTGTAAAATAGTGGTACTTGTGATGTAAACAAACGCTCATCTGACGAACCCGCTTTCGCAAGCTTTTTTCTCAAAACCAGTTACAAATACAACGTCGCGTTCTTACGTGATCTTGTGTTTTTGATTCATGTGTGGACGGGCCTTTAGTCCTCAACTTAATCTCAAGTTGAGCTCAAACCTAAATGTTTGTTGTGTTGTCACATGCAACTTGCACTTGCAACTATCAAGTACGTGTTGAAATAATTTGACTGTTGAGGGTCACAACAAACCAAGACCGCAAAAAATATAT
>NW_023458564.1:19804280-19806045 GCF_013731165.1 Rhagoletis pomonella | reverse complement strand
ATTTGACTGTTGAGGGTCACAACAAACCAAGACCGCAAAAAATATATAAAAGAGCCTAATTTGGAGATACGTACAAGGAAAAACCAGTAGTATATATATATAGTTTTTTTTTACAATGCTACTTGTAAGAAAACAGATAGTATCAAAAGCTCTTCCTGGATGCACTGGAAGTAAGTTACAGCCTATAAGGTTTAAAGGTCGTTTAGAAATATTTTTTATAAAATCTTTGTCATACAGCTGATAAATCGGGTGTTGCAATAAATCATTGCCACAAACGCTTATCAGGCAATAATGTTCCTTCTGCTACGGATAAAAATATGAGACGATTAGAAGGGAAAGTTGCAGTTGTCACTGCTTCTACAGAAGGGTAAGTAAAACAATTATGTACACATATACATAAATTACTATAAAAACTAAACCTTTTCTCTAATGCAATCACTTTGTATAGTATTGGATTTTCAATTGCCAAACGTCTTGCTGAAGATGGTGCATCTGTAGTTATAAGCAGCCGTAAAGAAGTAAACGTGGATAGTGCCGTTGATCGTCTACGCAGATTAAATCTTAATGTTATTGGTTTAAAATGTCACGTAGGAGATTCAAAAGATCGCCAACGTCTTTTCGACGAAACAATACGTAAATATGGAAAATTGAATATATTGGTATCCAATGCTGCCACCAACCCAGCAGTGGGTGCAGTTTTGGAGTGCGACGAGGGCGTTTGGGACAAAATATTTGATGTAAATGTAAAGTCTTCTTATTTGCTAGCGAAGGAAGCTTTGCCGTACTTACGAAAAGAAAAAAATTCTAGTATAGTTTTCGTGTCTTCTATCGCAGGATATGATGCATTTGAGGTAAAGATTTACTTGTTTGAGTTTTTTTTAATTAAATGATGTGTTTTTTCAGTTGTTAGGCGCATATTCTGTAAGCAAAACGGCTTTGATTGGATTAACCAAAGCCGCGGCAAAAGATTTGGCACCTGAAGGTATACGCGTTAATTGCTTAGCTCCAGGGATTATTAAAACTAAATTTTCAAAAGCGGTAATATTTACTTAAACCCAAAACCCATCGCAGTTTTTAATTATTTTTCTCAAAGCTGTATGAAAGTGAGTCTGCGAACGAGCTTGCACTATCAAGGATACCTATGAGAAGACTAGGCACTCCAGAGGAAATGGCTGGTATCGTATCTTTTCTAGTGTCTAATGATGCGACATATATAACAGGCGAAACAATTGTTGCATCTGGTGGTATGTCAGGACGACTTTAAATCAAACCCGTGCTATTACAATTGGAATAAGGGTCCGGTACGATATGTCGAAATTTAAAACGTCGAAATTAAAAACACCGAAAAAAATAAATAGGAATTGAAGAATTTCGAAAAAAATAGTCGAAAGAAAATATATCGAAATAATGTAATGAATGATGTGTGAAATTGGCGCGAATTTTTGAATTGGAAGAGGGTCAAACGTCATTTTCGAATCGAACGTAGAATTCGAATATGCCATACACTCTTCGATTTTAAATTACTCCACCCTAAAGTATATATTTACATAACGCAGCCATCTTGAGACCTTTTATGATGACAATATGATGACAATAGCCCAACTTCGCTCTGGCTACTGCAGTAGATTAAACTCATACCTGAGCAGACCATAAGCGGATGTGCCAAATGAGTGTGCGGCATGCGGAGAGACCCTCACGACTCGAAACATCTCTTCGCATGCCCGGAAAACCCGACAACCCTAACGCCTTTATCCTTGTGGACCGA
>NW_023458564.1:19802828-19804180 GCF_013731165.1 Rhagoletis pomonella | reverse complement strand
ATATATTTTTTGCGGTCTTGGTTTGTTGTGACCCTCAACAGTCAAATCACAGTATACAGTCAAATTATAGTTGCGATCCCGTACGAGTCCGGACTAGTCAGAAATAGTCAGAATCAGTCAGATTTTACTGGAAATCGATCCCGTACTCGGTTCTCTGACTATTGAGAGGACAAAAAAGAGAGTAAATACGGTTCTCTCTCTGTCAGAAGTTACCAGTTTTTTAGTCCGAGAATTTTTTGCTGGTATAAGGTTTGTTCGTCGAAAATCCAGCAAGAATTATCCAACACTCAAAATATCAGAGAGTAAGAAAAAATTCTCTCAAATTCTCTCTCATGTTGAGAAACTTGCAAATTTCTGCACGAACGCAAATTTGCAGGAATTTGCAAGTTTCGCTGCCAGCTGGCGTCCACGGTTGCATTACAACATAAAAAATTTTTATAGAATTTTTAAAATTCTTTCGGATGGCCAAAAACAGGATATACATGTATATTTCTTGTTGTTCTGACTTTCTTTAACATACATTTCAATTTCTTCATCCAGCAAGAATTTGCAACTTCTCTCCAAGAGAACTGTCACTTTGCTCTCACAATTTTTGAGTGTTGGATATTTTTTTGGTCTGCACGAACGCGATTTGGGCAAAATTCGTGATAATTCGTACAAATTCGTACAAATTTTTTGCTCGACGAACAAACCTATATTCTGGTAAATGTGTCAAACGATCAGCTGTAGTGTGTTTGGGAACCAAATTGTAAACAAAAGAAAAGTGCACTCTGCATGTTGAAAAGTATTTAATTACTTGTTTAAGTGGATTCTAATGAATTTGAAAGTATTTTTGGTTATTTACATGTGTGAGCTGAGTGTGTTTACATACAAAATAAGCAAAAATTTACAACCAAAATTTGGAGGTTATGTTGAAGTTGACAGAAGTTCCCATTTTTTACTAGAAAGCGATCCCGTACTTTTCAATGTTACACCCGATTTACATGATTCAAGTACTTGAAAGCAATATTTGCTCATTCTCTTTTGTGTTTTCTATTTGCTTTTACACGTTTCAATTCTGTTGAATTCAAGTTTTTGGTTCTTTAAATGGGAAGCAACGAAAATGCCAAAAGCAAAGCAAGAAAGTTGAAACGACTTGACGGTACAGACGCATGTGTACTCGTCCCTTTTCTTCTCACCCCCTCACAACCCTGCAGTGGTCCGTATGCAACCTATCCCAAATTTGTTTCAGCGGCAATTGGTTGGTTGTGTCCGTCGCCCACGATATTACGCGCGACACCGAGGAACGAGTTGTCAAGTCCCAGCAGTAAGTCTGGCTTAACGTTGGAGTAGCTTGGCAGTGGCACGGTTTT
>NW_023458564.1:19795723-19802728 GCF_013731165.1 Rhagoletis pomonella | reverse complement strand
ACATTCTTTCAATTTCGGTGTTTAAAAACATTTAAATCTTAAAAAAATTGGCTGAATAATTTCCTAAAACGTTATCATAAATAATCCAATAGGGAACAGATTTTTATTTTGATTTAATATCAGAATTTCATCGATGTTACCAAATGAAAATATGGCTGTCATACTATCGAATTGCCTGCAAGCAATAAGCGCTGGCATATATTACAGCACATGAGAATTAGGCGGTCTCCATTGGAAATATATTTTGTGGCATGGTAATCACGACATCAGTGTTTTCCTGTACAGACAGGGTCTTAGTCATTTTTTTTAATAGGACTCCTGAAGGGGTCCAAAAAGATTATTCGTCGGATCATTTCAGAAAGTCCTTGAACAAATGAAGCAGTAAAAATTAAAAATAATATATGTTTGATGACAAAGATATATACCTATACCTAAGTAGGCCATTATCTAAGAAAAATTACGTGGTGGAACAAAACTAAGAATGCATTCTATCTAAATTTGAATATTAATTAATGGCGTTATCTCTTTTTTAGAAAATTTCAAAAGTTAAAAAATTATGTACAGTGTAATTGGAAGCCAATCACTCTTTTAATTAAAAAAAGTGTAGTATGTTTTAGCGAAAAATGTGTTTGAAGGCCCTAAAACAAATTTTGAGTGCTGTATGCATAACAAAATGCATAGCCAAAACAAGCGCGAAAAATATCTCCCATACAACGTCGTTGAAAATTTTTCGCAATAACTTTATCGCAATAAGCTGTTGTGAGTGATGGCGAATGGATTACTTGCATCGTTTTTTCCATTTAAGCGAAGCGCACATTAGCGCGATTCCATCGTTGCGAATACGTTGCGAATTCGGCTGTTAACTTCAAATCCGCAAACGTGCGCACACTTGAGCGATTTTTTCGCGTCGATTTCCGATGTACAATTCACTCAATTTTCCCTTTATTTCGTGTATTTTCGCATTCGGCGTGCCCAAATCGTACAAAATACTATTATTACGAACGTTTTTATTAGTTTTTGTACATTACACGTTTTTTTTCTTTGCCTTTATTGCTGTGACACCTTTCTTCTTCTTCTTTGACGCCTTCTAAACGCTGCAAGCCGCGTTTCGAACGCGTCAATAGAGAGGAACATTGAATGTTCGAAAAATTCGCAGCGACGGAATCGTGCAAGTGTGCGCTAGCGCATTAAAATGTATGGGTAGCATTGTTGTAATTTTTGGGCTTGCGGATTCGCAACGACAGAATCGCGCCAATGTGCGCTTCGCTTTATGAGAGGCCGACATGGACAATGCTCGGACTTATCATATTCGAGTGAGAGGAAACGTCTTTGTTTTTTCGATCGCGAATGCAAAGCAGCGGAAATTTGTTTGCCGATCGCATTCCGAATGTGAGAGATGATAAATTTTTTTGCATTTTTCACTCGCGATAAAAGAATGCAAAAATAGATTTGGAATATTATCGATCATGATAAATTTCAGAAATGAATGAAAACGAATTATCATAAATGAGAACTTCCGAACCCAGTTTGAGATGGAATGACATAGCGCAAACCCTTAATTGTGTTGACATGACATAGAAATGCATACAATTTTAGAAAACGACATTTTTACAGAAAATGTTGAATTTCGCAGTACTTTAGTAGATACATATCATCGTTTAAAGTACAAAACCGCGTATGGTCATTCTGCAAAAGCTCGTAACTGACATTGGCTGCCAAAAATTGGATTTGCTCACACAAGCTCTTGGCTCAATCCTTATCCATTCGTCCTGAAATATACTAGCCAGAAACGCGATTGCTTTATAAAAAAAAGATAACCATTTTGAAATATGAGTGTTTTCACTCTCTAGAAAATAAATTATGCAACCTCACATACGCGGTCTTGCATTATCTTGATACGCTGATTTGTACTTTAAACGACGATATGCATATGGGGAATTGGTACATGAGGTCAAAATTGAGAATCTCATAACCAAAGTACTTAACATAGTAGTAGTACTGTAATACTAAATTTATATTAAAGATTAATTCTTTTTTGGTAAAAAGAAATATAGGCGTGGTGTACGGTTCGGCTGTTTATTGAACTCTGAACGAAAAAATTTTCATAGCTGACAAATAAAACATTTCATAAAACTCAAAGTACATACAATTCATATTTTCCTACACAGGTACTCTTATAGCCAGTGCCAAATTATGATCAACCTACATTCGGCCGTCCTAATATGACACTCGACCCGAGTGTCCGTTTACTTAGCCTTATTCATTGGTTTCTTCTTCATCACATCGAAACTTGTCTTCGTCGTCATAACACGCCCACTGCTTCATTGAGTCAGCGGCGGTAGAAGTTTGTTGAGGGCCTTCGACATCTCCTATACGCCTAACTAAATACCGGTCATTTCGTAGACACTTAATAACTTAACTTAATAACTTAATAACTTGATAGGCTCCAAGAAACTTGTGCATGAACTACAACCCTGATCCTTGCTGTATACGCCTAATTGCAACTATATCACCTTCCCGGTAGTGATGGGCTTCTTTTCGTTTCCTATTAAAACTTCGCTTATTTTCAGCTTGAAGACGTAAAATATTTTCATGTGCCTGATATCGTAAGGCATTCCTCTCTTGATCAAAAACATTTATGCATTCATCTCCCAAAAAGTCCATTAGCTTTGGATCATCCTTAAAGTATGCTTCAACTCCGAACATAAGTTTAAAAGCAGTTGCGCCAGTACTTCGTGTACTCGTATTAAGTAGCTTTTGAGCTGTCAAGATGTCGATACCACTCATGCGGCTTTGGTGCAGACAACTTTGTCAGAAGAGGAATTAGAGTCCGGTTTACTCTCTCTATTTGGCCGTTTCCTCTAGGCATACCAGTCGTTGTTAATATATGCTGAATGCCTTCTTTCGCGCAATAAGCAGAACAAAATAACCTTATCGTATTTTCCTTTTAATCGTATTTTCTTTTGGTCTTGCTTTCCACTCTTGGTTTTTTAGATATGGCAACACAGTCCTGCTGCCATTTGCACATATTCTGCATGTACTCTCATAAAATTAAACAACAATCAATTTTTTATAAAAAAGGCTGTAATATACTAAAAGTATTTATTTGTTTGAACGTGCACACTCTAGCTGCGCATATATTGAGTGTAAATTTAGTGGAAAGTGCATTATATATTGTGAAATAGTCCCATACAAGTTGGTGAAAATTACAAACTTTAATAGCAAATTACTTAAAGGCTGCATTTCTTTATTCATTCTGAACGTTTGGAATAAACTTTTTTGTTTATTTATTCTTTAGAACGTTCCTGATGATATGTTGACGCATATTTCAAACGCATTCTGTTTATTCCGGCTGTGAAATGGGATTATCCGGAATGTATAAAGAAACGCAGCCAAAAACTATAAGGTTGCGCGCTTTAAAACTTTACATACACCCCCTTTAGAACCCCCTCTAACCCCTCCCTATTTTCCTTAATTCCGTAATCGGGGTTTACCATTCTAAAATTTTCCCATGTAGCATTCGTGTGCGATCCATCAATCCGGATCGCGATCCAAATATCGTGATAATTACTGACCGTGTGACAGGGCCCATAGGGGCCCAAAAATACAATCACAGTGGCAACCTTGATTATCTTTCATTGTTTATTTTCTTTTTACGTGATTTTGTTATGCTTTTAAATATTTGCTTTTGTTTGTGAAAATCAGTTGGTGACGCACCTAGTATTTATTTTTTGATATAAAATTCTACTTAACGAGAAATGTTTAATAATTTTTTTGGAAAGAAGCCAACAGTCAAAGAACAGCAAAGGGAAAATGACAAGAATTTACGGAAAGCAACTCGTGATATAGATCGCGAACGCCGTAAGCTGGAAGAAGAGGAAAAAAAACTGCAACAAGAAATTAAACGAGCCGCGGCGCAAGGTAACGACGATGTCTGCCGTATATTGGCAAAACAACTTATAGAGATTCGTAAACAAAAGTCTCGAACGTTTGCCGCTACTAGCAAAATCACCTCCATTGGTTATCAGAACAAAAATATTGGAACAAATGTCGTGCTTGCAGATGCCATGGGTACAACAGCAAAAACAATGGGCGATATGAACAAGGTTATGCGCCCCGAGAGTATAGCAGCCAATGTTCGGGACTTCCAAAAAGCAAATATGCACATGGAAATGACAGACGAAATGATAAACGATACGCTAGATGACATGTTGACCGAGTCGGGAGATGAGGAAGAAAGTGACGCCATTGTTAACAAGGTTCTGGATGAAATCGGAATTGAAATATCGGGTAAAATGGCAAGCATCCCTGCTACAGGTTCCGGAGATTTGGAAAAAAGTTCACGCACGGAGAAGGATATTGAGGCACAATTGGCAAAGCTACGGTCCTCTTAGATAGTATAATGAAAATAGAAATAAAGTTAATGTTTTAATTCATAATTGCTTTACAATCGTGTGAAAATATCTACATATGTACATACGTATATGCATGGTCTTTTGAAACAATGGGCCTGTTCGATGCACGTAATAAAATCGGCAATATTGCAGCACTGATGAAAACTTGCAGTACTGTTGCCACTTTCCAACTGATAAAACTTTGCTAGAAATTCACACCGAACGTGATACTTTAATAATGCGCGCAACGCTCGTGATGGCATCTCGAACAAGCCCAGTAGATTGAGAAAATCGGAACCTTTTCTTCATTAAGAGACTTATTCGTTTTTAAAAAGCATTCCTTCCTCGGTCGTATAATTTTAATGAGTTAAATAAAAGAAAATGCAACGATTTTTTTATTAACCATCTTGTACTAACAAAAATTCTGAGTATTTAGCATACATTTTACTTAGTAGGCCTATGTAGTATGGACATTAAATCCACTCAAACTTTTTGCTTTTTAAACGGCTATCACGGAGTCCATCGTAGTCGGAATTTTAGCGAAATCTACGAAAACGCTATTACTGAATCCGAATAGCCACGAACGTCTATATACATACTTTGAATGCATACGTTCGTAGCAATTCAGTCATCGCATTTTCGTAGATTTCACGAAAATCGCAATTCGATGGATTCAGCGATAGCCAAGAATAGCCTTGCTGCTCCCGTATTTCACGAACAACCTGACCCCAGCAAAGCATAAGCATGGTTTTCATATAGTGCACAGTACAACAACAGCACTTAACGCCATAAACACTCAGATAACTCGTGGCCTTAACCGAAATCGCCCTGTGAGAGAACTATTCTAGTAGCGTTGGACCTGTCCAAGGCGTTCGACACCACTGTCAGTCATTCAACGCTTCTAGAATATATAGAGGCCTCCTCACTCCCACAGGTGGTCGGCGAATTACCTGATTACCGCGATTGTCAACAATGTACAGAGCCGCAACAATGTCCTCAAGCCGCTGGCCGGCAGCACTTGGGGCAAAGATAAAGAAACGTTGTTGGCAACATACAAGGCAATTGGCCGACCGGTTCTAAACTATGCAGCACCCGTGTGGTCGCCTGGGACTAGCAGGAGGTAGTGGATGAAGCTACAGACTTGCCAGAACACGACACTACGAACAGCGACTGGATGACTCCTGATGACGTCCCAACATCACCTACACGACGAGGCCCAGATGCTCCCAGTCAAGGAGCATAATACAATGCTCTGCAAGCAGTTCCTTGTGGCGAGTCACAGACGTGGTCATCCCAGCAAACAGCGGCTTGCAGAAGAGCCTTCGCCCAGGCACGTCAGGAGGCATCTCTACGAACTGACGGACGAAGTCCAGAGGTTCATTAAACAAACTGTGGACCCGTCAGCTTATCGACAGGCCCTGAACGGCAGTCACAGGGTGTCAGTCTCGAGTCATGTACCGGACATTGACGAGACGGAGCTTCATCTGCCTCGGAAGACAAAAAACACAATAGCCCAACTTCGCTCTGGCTATGCAGCAGGTTAAACTCATACCTGAACAGACTAAACGCAGATGTACCAAATGAGTGTCCGGCATGCGGAGAGACACCTCATCACTCGAAAAATCTCTTCGTATCCCCGAAAACCCGACAACACTAACGCCTTTGTCCCTGTGGACCGACCGTATTGAGGCTGCACGCTTAGGATTACCGTTAGTGGAACTTGACGACAACGACTGAGATATTAACCGATCTGGGCGGGGTTGTTGTAATCGCTACAACAACAACAGTATTCATGTAACATCTATTACAAATTAATATACATATCGTCGTTTAAAGTACACAACCGCGTATGTAAGGTAGCATAAATTATTTTCTAGAGTAAAAACACTCTCTTTTTTATATAGCACTCGCATTTCTGGCTAGTATATTTCAGGACGAATGCATAAGGCTTGAGCCAAGAGCTTCGGTGAGCAAATCCAATTTTTGTCAAAAAATGTCAGTTAGGCGGTTCTGCAGAAGGACGGTACGCGGTTTTAACCGACAATATGTATATATTTACAAGTCATAATAATGATTAAATTATTATGTATTAAAATACACCTTCAACCAAAATTTGGAAGGCTTAGTACCAAAAACAACGGATAACATGCATCTTTTTAAAAGGCCCTACCTGTTTTTTATACCCATTTTATAATAAGGCCTATGCTGAATATCGCCATCGTCATCGTCGACGATCGTCAGCGCATCAGTAACATGGCTGTCAATGGCCGTATCGCCACTTTTACTGACGATGACGATATTCAACATAGGGCGGAATGTCTTTTGCTTCTCCTGTAAAATTAAATCAATTGTTTGTTAGGGCCTTTTTGAATTAAGATGATGATATGTTAGTTACCGCCAAGAAGGTACATATTTTGAATCTATGGTATTTCAATAGGTGTATGGAATCATAAAAGGTTGTTGTTGTAGCGGCTACAACAACCCCGCCCAGATCGGTTAATATTTCAGTCGTTGTCGTCAAGTTCCACTAACGCAGCCCTAAGCGTGCTGCCGCCATAGTAGGGTCGGTCCACAAGGATAAAGGCGTTAGGGTTGTCGGGTTTTCCGGGCA
>NW_023458564.1:19793270-19795623 GCF_013731165.1 Rhagoletis pomonella | reverse complement strand
TGCCCGGAAAACCCGACAACCCTAACGCCTTTATCCTTGTGGACCGATCCTATGGCGGCTGCACGCTTAGGGCTGCCGTTAGTGGAACTTGACGACAACGTCTGAAATATTAACCGATCTAGGCGGGGTTGTTGTAGCCGCTACAACAACAACCTTTTATGATTCCATACACCTATTAAAATACCATAGATTCAAAATATGTACCTTCTTGGCGGTAACTAACATATCATCTTAATTCAAAAAGGCCCTAACAAACAACTGTTTTAATTTTACAGGGGAAGCAAAAGACATTCCGCCCTATGTTGAATATCGCCATCGTCAGTAAAAGTGACGATACGGCCATTGTCAGCCATGTTACTGATGCGCTGACGATCGTCGACGATGACGATGGCGATATACAGCATAGGCCTTATTATAAAATGGGTATAAAAAACAGGTAGGGCCTTTTAAAAAGAGGCATGTTATCCGTTGTTTTTGGTACTAAGCCTTCCAAATTTTTGTTGAAGGTGTATTTTAATATATAATAATTTAATCATTATTATGACTTGTAAATATATACATATTGTCGGTTAAAACCGCGTATCGTCGTTCTGCAGAACCGCCTGACATTTTTTGACAAAAATTGGATTTGCTCACCGAAGCTCTTGGCTCAAGCCTTATGCATTCGTCCCGAAATATACTAGCCAGAAATGCGAGTGCTATATAAAAAAGAGCACCATTTTGAAATATGAGTGTTTTTACTCTAGAAAATAATTTATGCTACCTTACATACGCGGTTGTGTACTTTAAACGACGATATGTATATTAATTTGTAATAGATGTTACATGAATATTGTTGTTGTTGTAGCGATTACAACAACCCCGCCCAGATCGGTTAATATCTCAGTCGTTGTCGTCAAGTTCCACTAACGGTAATCCTAAGAAGCGTGCAGCCTCAATACGGTCGGTCCACAGGGACAAAGGCGTTAGTGTTGTCGGGTTTTCGGGGATACCAAGAGATTTTTCGAGTGATGAGGTGTCTCTCCGCATGCCGGACACTCATTTGGTACATCTGCGTTTAGTCTGTTCAGGTATGAGTTTAACCTGCTGCATAGCCAGAGCGAAGTTGGGCTATTGTGTTTTTTGTCTTCCGAGGCAGATGAAGCTCCGTCTCGTTAATGTCCGGTACATGACTCGAGACTGACACCCTGTGACTGCCGTTCAGGGCCTGACGATAAGCTGACGGGTCCACAGTTTGTTTAATGAACCTCTGGACTTCGTCCGTCAGTTCGTTGTTGTTGTTGTTGTTGTAGCGGCTACAACAACCCCGCCCAGATCGGTTGGTATCTCAGTCGTTGTTGTCAAGTTCCACTAACGGCAACCCTAGGAAGCGTGCAGCTTCTGTGGGATCTGTCCACAGGGACAGGGCCGTTAGGGTTGTCGGGTTTTCCGGGCATGCGAAGAGATGGTTCGAGTCATGATGGGTCTCTCCGCATGCCGGACATTCGTTCCGCACATCCTCATTCAGCCTACTCAAGTAGGAGTTTAACCTGCTGCAGTAGCCGGAGCGAAGTTGAGCGAGTGTAGTGCGTGTCTCCCGAGGCAGATGAAGCTCTGTCTCGTCAATGTCCGGAGGTGGTATCCCATTCCCACGACAGCCGGTTCTACGTACATTCCCACGACAGCCGGTTCTACGTACCGGAATGACTCGGGTTTCACCCGACCAAGGGCTGTTGTTTCGGCGATCTAACCCCGTTTAGGTCGGCGAAGTATCTCAGAAGTTGTCCGTCCATAGGGCAACATTCACTACGCATTCTCCGTCAGTTCGTAGAGATGCCTCCTAACGTGCCTGGGCGAAGGCTCTTCTGCAAGCCGCTGTTTGCTGGGATGACCACGTCTGTGGCTCGCCACAAGGAACTGATTGCAGAGCATTGTATTATGCTCCTTGACTGGGAGCATCTGGGCCTCGTCGTTTAGGTGATGTTGGGGCGACATCAGGAGTCATCCAGTCGCTGTTCGTAGTGACGTGTTCTGGCAAGTCTGTAGCTTCATCCACTGCCTCCTGCTAGTCCCAGGCGAACACACGGGTGCTGCATAGTTTAGAACCGATCGCCCAATTGCCTTGTATGTTGCCAACAACGTTTCTTTATCTTTGCCCCAAGTGCTGCCGGACAGCGACTTGAGGACATTGTTGCGGCTCTGTACTTTGTTGAAAATCGCGGTAATCAGGTAATTCGCCGACCACCTGTGGGAGTGAGGAGGCCTCTATATATTGTAGTAGCGTTGAATGACTGACAGTGTCGAACGCCTTGGACAGGTCCAACGCTACTAGAATAGTTCTCTCACAGGGGCGGTTTCGGTTAAGGCCACGAGT
>NW_023458564.1:19787855-19793170 GCF_013731165.1 Rhagoletis pomonella | reverse complement strand
CAGGGGCGGTTTCGGTTAAGGCCACGAGTTATCTGAGTGTTTATGGCGTTAAGTTCTGTTGTTGTACTGTGCACTATATGAAAACCATGCTTATGCTTTGCTGGGGTCAGGTTGTTCGTGAAATATGGGAGCAGCAAGCCTATTCTTGGCTATCGCTGAATCCATCGAATTGCGATTTTCGTGAAATCTACGAAAATGCGATGACTGAATTGCTACGAACGTATGCATTCAAAGTATGTATATAGACGTTCGTGGCTATTCGGATTCAGTAATAGCGTTTTCGTAGATTTCGCTAAAATTCCGACTACGATGGACTCCGTGATAGCCGTTTAAAAAGCAAAAAGTTTGGGTGGATTTAATGTCCATACTACATAGGCCTACTAAGTAAAATGTATGCTAAATACTCAGAATTTTTGTTAGTTCAAGATGGTTAATAAAAAATCGTTGCATTTTCTTTTATTTAACTCATTAAAATTGTACGACCGAGGAAGGAATGCTTTTTAAAAACGAATAAGTCTCTTAATGAAGAACGAAAAGGTTCCGATTTTCTTAATCTACTGGGCTTGTTCGATATGCCATCACAACCGCGGCGTTGCGCGCATTATTAAAGTATCACGTTCGGTGTGAATTTCTAGCAAAGTTTTATCAGTTGGAAAGTGGCAACAGTACTGCAAGTTTTCATCAGTGCTGCAATATTGCCGATTTTATTACGTGCATCGAACAGGCCCATTGTTCAAAAGACGTATGTACATATGTAGATATTTTCACACGATTGTAAAGCAATTATGAATTATAACATTAACTTTATTTCTATTTTCATTATACTATCTAAGAGGACCGTAGCTTTGCCAATTGTGCCTCAATATCCTTTTCCGTGCGTGAACTTTTTCCCAAATCTCCGGAACCTGTAGCAGGGATGCTTGCCATTTTACCCGATATTTCAATTCCGATTTCATCCAGAACCTTGTTAACAATGGCGTCACTTTCTTCCTCATCTCCCGACTCGGTCAACATGTCATCAAGCGTATCATTTATCATTTCGTCTGTCATTTCCATGTGCATATTTGCTTTTTGGAAGTCCCGAACATTGGCTGCTATACTCTCGGGGCGCATAACCTTGTTCATATCGCCCATTGTTTTTGCTGTTGTACCCATGGCATCTGCAAGCACGACATTTGTTCCAATATTTTTGTTCTGATAACCAATGGAGGTGATTTTGCTAGTAGCGGCAAACGTTCGAGACTTTTGTTTACGAATCTCTATAAGTTGTTTTGCCAATATACGGCAGACATCGTTGTTACCTTGCGCCGCGGCTCGTTTAATTTCTTGTTGCAGTTTTTTTTCCTCTTCTTCCAGCTTACGGCGTTCGCGCTCTATATCACGCGTTGCTTTCCGTAAATTCTTGTCATTTTCCCTTTGCTGTTCTTTGACTGTTGGCTTCTTTCCAAAAAAATTATTAAACATTTCTCGTTAAGTAGAATTTTATATCAAAAAATAAATACTAGGTGAGTCACCAGCTGATTTTCACAAACAAAAGCAAATATTTAAAAGCGTAACAAAATCACGTAAAAAGAAAATAAACAATGAAAGATAATCAAGGTTGCCACTGTGATTGTATTTTTGGGCCCCTATGGGCCCTGTCACACACTCAGTAATTATCACGATATTTGGATCGCGATCCAGATTGATGGATCGCACACGAATGCTACATGCCCAAAACTTATAGCGTGAGTATTTGTATAATTTTTGTGGTGAACACTTCCCTGCAAGACGCGACTGATGGAAACTCCAATACATTTGCAAAAAAAAAAAAATAATTATTATGATGCGAGAAAACATATATGTAATACTTCTATATTGGCAGTAAGCTAATTTCTCAATGATATTGATATTGATATATCTGTACTGTAGTGTTTTCGGACGGTACTAGCTCTTATTGCCAATATAGGAGTATTATATATGTGCGATAAAATATTTTTATTTTGTATTAACAATTTGCAGATAACGCTTTCCACAATTATTTTAAAATTTCCCATGTTAATAAAAATTTTTTCAATTTGTTTCGAAAGGTTTTAAGCAACGAGAACGAAAGCATAGCAAATACGTTTTCGATGTTCGCATTATGAGAGTACAAGATGTACAGACGAAATGTATGGATCGCTTTTTGAAAGTGCTACTCGCTCAATATCTATTGACAATATTGCGATCCGCGATCCAGCTTTAAATTTTTTTAGAAATTTTGAGATATGGATCACGATCCATCAATACTGCATGCTACACCGTCAATAAATATCGCGATACTTGGATCACGTCAAGAAATACTGACCGTGTGACAGTGCCCTATTATTCGATCTTCGACTGTGGTCGAAAGTGCTCATGAACCAAACATACAAGATCACGTAAGAACGCGACGTTGTATTTGTAACTGGTTTTGAGAAAAAAGTTTGTGAAAGCGGGTTCGTCAGCTGAGCGTTTGTTTACATCACAAGCACCACTATTTTACACTTTTATTCAAGTAAAGAAGAGTTAATTCAACATGACAACACATTTTAAAGCATTTTGTTGCATCATTTTACCTAAATTGTGCGTTTAAAGCGGCTGACAATAATTTTGGCTAATTTTGGTTTTCGTTGTTTTCTTTGCTTTGTTTACTTTTCGCTCGTTTTCCAGTGAAACAAGATGGCGTAGAACCCGCTAAAAATCGACTTTTGTTACTCTCTTGTTCTTACGTGATCTTGTGTCTTTCGTTCATGGAAAGTGCTGATCGAACGAATTTTCATTTGGTATTATGGCGCTCATTCGATGAAAAATAGCGCTATTGTGAATTTCGCTCCTTTAGGTTGTTCACAATAGTATAGTTTTCACCGCTGAGAAGCTTTGTTTCTCAGTATATCCAGTAAACAAACTTAGGTGGCTATAAGAGTACCTGTGTAGGAAAATATGAATTGTATGTACTTTTTTGGTTCAGAGTTCAATAAACAGCCGAACCGTACACCACGCCTATATTTCTTTTTGCCAAAAAAGAATTCATCTTTAATATAAATTTAGTATTACAGTACTACTGTAAAAATGTTAAGTACTTTGGTTATGAGATTCTCAATTTTGACCTTATGTACCAATTCCCCATATGCATATCGTCGTTTAAGGTACAAATCAGCGTATCAAGATAATGCAAGACCGCGTATGTGAGGTTGCATAACTTATTTTCTAGAGAGTAAAAACACTCATATTTCAAAATGGTTCTCTTTTTTTTTATAAAGCAATCGCGTTTCTGGCTAGTATATTTCAGGACGAATGGATAAGGATTGAGCCAAGAGCTTGTGTGAGCAAATCCAATTTTTGGCAACCAATGTCAGTTACGAGGTTTTGCAGAATGACCATACGCGGTTTTGTACTTTAAACGACGATATGTATCTACTAAAGTACTGCGAAATTCAACATTTTCTGTAAAAAGGTCGTTTTCTAAAACTGTATGCATTTCTATGTCATGTCAACACAATTAAGGGTTTGCGCTATGTCATTCCATCTCAAACTGTTTTAGCCAGGGTACGGAAGTTCTCATTTATGATAATTCGTTTTCATTCATTTATGAAATTTATCATGATCGATAATATTCCAAATGAAAAATGCAAACAAATTTATCATCTCTCCCATTCGGAATGCGATCGGCAAACAAATTTCCGCTGCTTTGCATTCGCGATCGAAAAAACAAAGAGGTTTCCTCTCACTCGAATATAATAAGTCCGAGCATTGTCCATGTCGGCCTCTCATAAATGGAAAAAACGATGCAAGTAATCCATTCGCCATCACTCACAACAGCTTATTGCGATAAAGTTATCGCGAAAAATTTTCAACGACGTTGTATGGGAGATATTTTTCGCGCTTGTTTTGGCTATGCATTTTGTTATGCATACAGCACTCAAAAATTTGTTTTAGGGCCTTCAAACACATTTTTCAAACACATTTTTCGCTAAAAAATACTACACTTTTTTTAATTAGAAGAGGTTAATGAGTGATTGGCTTCCAATTACACTGTACGTAATTTTTTAACTTTTGAAATTTTCTAAAAAAGAGATTTATAACGCCATTAATTAATATTCAAATGGGTAATTCTCTAGGGTGGGGTAACAACCCCTAAAAAAGGTGTGGAAAATAACAATCCGGAGGGGGCGAACTAATATTATTAACCATTTAAAAGTTATGAACAAAAAACTTTTGTTAAATTTCGTTGTTTTCTATGGGCAATTACACCGACAAAGATTCACTAAATCACCTGTTCTCACTTTTTAAACACTATTAAAATATATAATTTAACTTATTTATTAAAGAAACCCATAGTTTTATCAACCTAAGATAGATTATTTTGTTATTAAAAAGAAGTTGGCAATCTTTGCGAGCCGAAACGCGAGATTCCAAAAAAGCTATAGTGCTGCCACTGTATTAGTATGTCGTAATAATTCACTTTTCCTTATGAGATGTGTGCACTGTTCAATGCTTTTCGGTATCTTCTTTCGTTTAATATATGAATAAATAATGAAAATTTTTAATAAAAAATCGCGCGATTTTTTATTAAAAATTTTCGCCTGCGTCGCTTTTTCCATAAAAATCAATACTTCGATAAATAATGAAAATTTTTAATAAAAAATCGCGCGATTTTTTATTAAAAATTTTCGACTGCGGCGCTTTTTCCATAAAAATCAATACTTCGATAAATAATGAAAATTTTTAATAAAAAATCGCGCGATTAAAAATTTTCGCCTGCGTCGCTTTTTCCATAAAAATCAATACTTCGATAAATAATGAAAATTTTTAATAAAAAATCGCGCGATTTTTTATTAAAAATTTTCGACTGCGGCGCTTTTTCCATAAAAATCAATACTTCGATAAATAATGAAAATTTTTAATAAAAAAACGCGCGATGGTATAGCGAAATTTGCTATTATATTTTGGTTACAATATCTTATTTAGATGAAAGTAAAAAGAAGAAGAAGAAGTGTATAGTGTATAGTGTAAACTGAGTATAATAGCGCAAATGAAATGTGAAATAAAGTGGCAATACCAGCGATTTGAGGTTATAATAATTTTAGCAGGCGCAAAGTTTGTTTACTCTGTTTTATTAACGAAATATATACAATAAAAGAGAATAAATGATTTGGTTTGCATAAAATAATAACCGGAAACGTTTTAGTAGTGTTTTAAAAGTGGAAACTGGTGATTTAGTGCATTTTTGACGTGGTAATTGCTCATAGAAAACAACGAAATTTAACAAAAGTTTTTTGTTCATAACTTTTAAATGGTTAATAATATTATATCCC
>NW_023458564.1:19786279-19787755 GCF_013731165.1 Rhagoletis pomonella | reverse complement strand
TATTTAAACTACATATATGCAATCGTTTTGACTGTATTGTTACAGTTGGTTGATATCTTAAAGTCGAAATTTGGTCGGAATGATTGTATATCCTTTTGGAGTTATCTTCTTGAAGGGCTTAGTTTTGGATATACTAGCCCAGATGTCCTTCAAAAGCGCTTTGCTTGTGTTAAATGTATGTTAGATACATTACAAACGGTAGAGTTGAGCTACAAACAAACTTATGATGTGGTAATTAGATTGTGCCATCACTTATCCACGTTTCCATCGAAACAATTGATTGAAATTCTGGAAATATGTATCGATGGTGTACGGATGGGAGATCGTAAATATATATGGTAAATTTTAATTTATTTTAAAGGTTCATATATTATAAATTATATTTTTATATTATTAGCTGGAAAGATTTACTACCGGATGTTCTGAATCTTTTGGCCCAACATCCGCAGATATTTGTAAATGGTATACCAATGAGAGGAAGTGAATACCGTGCGAACATAATAAGTAGCTTGACATCTTTGCGGTGGCCGATAGAGATTCTAACGCCGCTTGCAGATTTGTTTAAGTAAGTAAAATTAAGTATGCAACTAGATATATATGTATAACCATTCCATTTTGGATAATCTTAGGGGACTAGGATTAAAAAGTGCTGAAAAGATTGCAGTACTAAATAAGTTTGGTGTAATGCTACAAACTTTGTCTCCTACCGAGCTGCCCGCGTTGGCTTTTCAGTTATTTTCTATGTGCTCAACATGTTCAGAAATTATGATATTACTTCTCGCTTTCGAAAAATATTTTCACCGTTTTTATTATAAGAAATTATTTGCTGATATGCAAAGCAATTCAACAGACTTTGATAGCATAGGTTTGTATTGCTAAGATGTTTTATTGCCATTACTAAATTGTTATTATTTATTAGATGCCTATTCCGACAAGGAACTGCGAGAAGCTGAGGAGACCATTTTACATCATTTGAATTATTGCACACAGTTTAAAATAGGCGAAATACAAATGGCTGCTGTTCTGCGCGTAAGCTTATAGAAAATAATACTTGTCACTATAATAACTCGGTGCATATAAACAAAAACCGTTAAAGTCGAAAAAGGGTAATGTGAGGTATGAACAAAGATGTACAAGAGCAGATATGCCCATTTCAAAGCCCATAAGAGCTGGTCAACTCGGTAAAAGGAATTAGAAAAAGTTGAAACATAAACGAGCTGGTTATTACAGCTTATTTATGAAGCAGTCTTTGATTTGTTATTGGCCTGGCTAACTTGTTACTTTGTGAAGCACTTAGCAAGTGATATCAAACAGGTAGTAGCATTTAAGCAAAAACAACATTTGCGTGAATTTTGTTGTTGCTTCTGGCATAGAAAGTATCAAATGCTGGTCTGATTTTTTCTTCTAAATCAAAGCGGGCCATGTGAGATATAACAAAAATAAAAATTTAAAGAATTGAATATAAAAATTTGAATT
>NW_023458564.1:19779507-19786179 GCF_013731165.1 Rhagoletis pomonella | reverse complement strand
TATGCGTTTTTTTTAAAAAAAAAGGTATCAAGCTCTTAAAAAATCACGCTGTATAAGCATGCCCTAAAGTGGCACCAGCCATGGTGTTGCACTTTACTGATGTCACATTACGGAATATCCTGGAGTGACACACCGTCCGAGGGACTAAGAGTTGTAGGCGGCGGCGTGTGGGTGGTGGTGCGGTTGTATCGGTGGTGTAGTCTGTTATGTCATATTGCGGTGCGGTTGTGTTTGTGTTGAGTTGCTCAGGCGGATTCTGTTTAACCGTGGAGACAGCTCGATTTGAGCAGCAAGAGGCCGCGTATTGCGGTGGTCCACTGCCTGTGAATCGTAAGCCCTGAGCAAACTCGGTGGCTCCACCCATTACATGTATTGCATCTAACGGAGGTGGAGTTGTGGTGTAGTCGTCTCTGGCACACGCCGCAGGTAGAAGTTGCTGGTCCAAGTTTTGGCTTAATGCCAGCCCTGAGAAGTATGAGAAGTAGATGTAGCCCTACGGACGTACAACTTTTGAGATTTCGCCGACCTAAACGGGATTAGATCGTCGAAACAATAGCCCTTATTCGGGTAAAACCCAAGTCATTCCGGTACGTAGAGCCGGTACCGTGGGAATGTGTTTTCTATTTGCTTTTACACGCTTCGATTCTGTTTAATTCAAGTTTTTGGTTCTTTACATGGGAAACAACGAAAATGGCAAAAGCAAGAAAATATAGACGTCTTGACGGTACAGACGCATGTGTACTCCTCTCTTTTCTTCTCATTCCCTCTTTTCCATATGCGAGCAGAATTGATTTCAATACTTGAACTGTGTAAAAGCAGTCTAATCGACCCATAAATATAATTCTGTTTCCAACAGTAATAATGTGCTGTAAAGAATATTAACCCCATAATGGATTATAATTAATTATTGTTGTTGTTGTAGCAGCAAACAAGTTCCACAAAAAGTTTTTGGGGAGTGTTGCTGGAGTGACTGTCCTTGGCCAAATATAAATCTGAGTCGTTCCGGTTACGTAGACCCGACTGGCGTGGGAACTACCGCTGTGGTTAGCAGTGCGCGCTACCACTCCGCAGGGCCTGGGTTCAAGTCCTCGTCAAGGAAACATCGCAAAAAAAATATAGAAAAAAGGATTTTTCCGAACAGCGGTCGTCCGTCGGCAGGCGATGGCAAACCTCCGAGTGTACTTCTGCCATGAGAAACAGCTTCTTATAAAAATACAATCGCCGTTCGGAGTCGGCGTAAAACCGTAGGTTACTCTCTTTTGTGTAACATCAAGGCGCACGCCACAAATCGGAGGAGAAGCTCAGCCAAACATTTACAAAAGGGCAAGCGCCAATATATTCCGCCCTATGTTGAATATCGTCATGTTGTTGTTGTAGCGGCTACAACAACCCCGCCCAGATCGGTTAATATTTCAGTCGTTGTCGTCAAGTTCCACTAACGGCAGCCCTAAGAAGAGTGCAGCCTCCATAAGGTCGGCCCACAGGGACATAGCCGTCAGGGTTGTCGGGTTTTCCTGGCATGCGAAGAGATGTTTCGAGTCGTGAGGGGTCTCCCCGCATGCCGGACACTCATTTGGTACATCCGCGCTTAGTATGCTCAGGTATGAGTTTAACCTGCTGCAGTAGCCAGAGCGAAGTTGGGCTGTTGTGGTTCTTGTCTTCCGAGGCAGATGAAGCTCCGTCTCGTCAATGTCCGGTGGTTGTGTGCCTAGAACGGCATTCATAGGTCTGGAGTCTACACAACTCGAGACTGACTCCCTCTGAATGCCGTTCAGGGTCTGTCGGTATGCTGACGGGTCCAGATGCTGCTTAATGAACATCTGGACTTCGTCCTTCAGTTCGTAGAGATGCCTCCTGACGTGCCTAGGCGAGGGCAAGAAGCTGTCTGTTTGGGTGGCCACATCTGTGGCTCCCAGCCAGAAACTGCTTGCAGAGCATTATGTATTGCTCCTTGATTGGGTCCATTTTCGCCTCGTCATGCAGGTGGTGTTCTGGCTACATCAGGAGGCATCCAGTCGCTGTCCTAAGTGCGGTGTTTTGAGTCGTCTGTAGCTTCATCCAGTGCGTCCTACTAGTCCCCGGCGACCACACTGGTGCTGCGTTGTTAAAAACCGGCCGTCCTATTGCCTTGTATGTTGCCAGCAACGTTTCTTTGTCTTTGCCCCAAGTACTGCCGGCTAGCGACTTGAGGACCTTGTTGCGGCACTGTACTCTATTGACAATAGCGGATGCGTGCGCAGAGAAGGAGAGCAGACTGTCGAATGTTACTCCGAGTATTTTGGGGATATTCACCGTCGGAATTGATGTATCATCGACGTGAATTCCCAGCGGTAGCCTGACCTCCTTTGGCCAGGTGGTGAACAAGGTCGCAGAGGATTTCGTAGGGGAGAGGGCTATATACTTTGCAGTGTAGAAGCGAGAAATCTCGGAGAGATACCCGTTTACTTTCGAACACAAGTCATCAATTCCATTCCCAGTCACCATGATCGAGCAATCGTTGGCGTAAGAGACAATCGAGACTCTTTCTGGTAGTTGAGGGAGCTTTGAAATATAAAAGTTGAACAGTAGCGGGGAAAGGACACCACCCTATGGAACTCCCTGTTTTATTTTCCTGAATTAGCTCGATTTGTCTCTAAACATTACCGACGAGTGTCGACCACTCAGATAATTTGCCGACCACCGTTTGAGCCTCTGTGGGAGAGAGGAAGCCTCTATATCTTCTAGTAGCGGTGAATGGCTGACAGTGGCAAACGCCTTTGACAAGTCCAACGCTACTAGAATAGTTCTCTCACAGGGACGGTTACGGTTGAGGCCACGATTTATCTGAGTGTTTATGGCGTTAAGTGCTGTTGTTGTACTGTGCGACACTTGGCTTTGTCCACCGAAGAATGCAGTATGAACTGCCGGCTAAAATAGCTCGCGCATCGCTCCGGGTTCGACGTAGCATGGTCGCCGAATTTCGAAATTTCGACCCCGTCGTCATGCTTCGTCGGATTGGACAGTGACCTCACGGTTGACCAAAGCTTACTCACACAAGAGGTGAAGTTACAGATCTCCAGATGCTCTTCCCACTTCTTCCGCTTATGTACGTTCACCAGGTGCCGAATCTCCGCGCTAAGATCCCTGATACGGGGATCTACGGGATCGAACTGACGAAGGCCGTTATGCATCCTGCCGGTACGAAGCGAGCTGCAGCAGCGGTGATAGCCCTGCGGAACTTACGTTCACCAAGGTAGACGTCGGTTGGTGTGGGGAGCGCAGCGAAGATGTTTTCAGTAAATCCCGCTAAGCCTTTCCAATCAGCTTTAGAAAAGTTGATATAGGTCCGATGTTCCGCGGAAGCAAAGTCGGTTGGTTTATCTATCGAGATGACTATAGGCAGATGCTCTGATGCCAAAGTCAGCATAGGTCGCCATGATATGCTGTTTATCAGACTAGCGCTGACTATTGTTATGTCTGGCGAGCTGCAGCAACTGCCCATAATCCTGGTGGGTGCGTCGTCGTTCATTGTGCAGAATGTCGAATCGTCTATCTGCTCAGCCAAGTCAGATCCCCTACGATCGTTTGACAGGCTTCAGTGACAAAGATCGTGGTGCGCATTAAAGCCACCTATTACCATACGGTTTTCACCTCTGAGGAGCGCACCTGTATATATCCTGCAGGGCAGCAGGTGACAGGAGGTATGTACACATTAAAGCTCAACATCGGCTGACCGGATAGCAATGCCCTGACATTCTAGGGTGGTATCCCTGCGGTCGATGCGCAACACGGGCCCTCGAAGTTCCTCGTCCAATCTCGCGTGGTGCGCAGACCTGACCATGCTCTAAAGTGGCACCAGCCAAGGCAGGTGTTGCACTTGACTGATGTCACGTTACGGAAAATCCTGGTCTGACATACCGTGCAGATTGTAGGAGGAACCAAAAGTTGTTGGTTGTGGTGCGGTTGTGTATGTTCTGTGGTATGTCGTGGTTGTGGTGTGGTCTATTGCGTTGTTATGTTGTTGTGCTGTGGTGTTTGCGTGGAGCTGCTTAGGTCGACTGGGGTTAGCCGTGGAGGCTGCTCCAGCAGCAGGGGCCACAACCGACGTGGTCCACTGCCGATGTGTCCGTAATCCTGAGCAGACTCTGAGGTGACTCCACCCCTCGCAAGCATTGCCTTGACTGAGGTGGAGTTGTGGTGTAGTCGTCTCTGGCATACACAGCAGGTGTAGGTTTCTGGCCCTGGGTTTGACTCGATGCCAGACCTGAGCAGAAGTATACGTAGCGAATGTAGCCCTATGGACGAACAACTTCTGAGATACTTCGCCGACCTAAACGGGGTTAGATCGCCGAAACAACAGCCCTTGGTCGGGTAAAAACCGAGTCATTCCAGTACGTAGAACCGGCTGTCGTGGGAATGTTCAATATCGTCATCGTCAGTAAAGGTGGCGATACGGTCATCGTCAGCCATGTTACTGTTGCGCTGACGATCGTCGACGACGATGACGATATTCAGAATCCCAAGCACGCAACATAGGACATCCACCCAGGACAGATGGTTCTCCAGCGTCTGCACCCACCTGATGAGACGCAACACAACATCAGTTAAGTGCAACGCATGCAACAACTGGTGCCACCTAAAACTGGCTTCATTGCAGCCTGTTGCCCAGCCGCACCACAAGACCCCGTGCCAACGCCACCAACAACACACACGCTGGCGCAAACACCAATCCCACCACTGGTGGCGACGCCTGCGGCCAACCCACCCGGTCAGGGACCGGCACGTCAGGCCCCAAAGGCACCTCAGGCACAGCCACCAGCACAGGCAGCGCGCCAGTACTCGCTCACTTCGCGCGTAACCATCATAAGGCCACAATCCATCAAACTGTTGCAGTTCAATTGCAACGGACTACAAGGTAAGATCGCTGAGATAGTCGGTTTCATGAGAAGGCATAAAATCTCAGTCGCGGCGTTCCAGGAGACCAAACTCCACTCCGGCTCGAGCCTTCAGAGCCAGGACGAGTTCAACGTACTCCGAAGAGACCGCCCCCGGCTTCGCGGGGGCAGCATCGCCTTCATATTTCATAACGCGGTTCAATACCGGCTCATTACTCCCCGAACTGGTACCAACGATACATTCATACAGTCAAGGCTTGGCCATCAAGTCGGGAGATACGGAGCTGGAGATCGTCAATGTGTACATACCCCCCGCCACCAGCTGCTCAGCTGGATACCACCCCAACATAAGTGCGCTGTTAGAGAGTGTGAACCGGGTAGTGCTAGGTGACTTCAATGCGCCCCATGAACTCTGGCACTCCAATCTGGGCAATGACCAGCGGGGTACAACGCTCGCCGAGCAAATTGACGACTCCACGTTATGCACTGTAAATGATGATGCCCCCTCCAGGGTCGCGGGTGACTTCTATAGCTCGCCAGATATAACTAAAGCCAGCGGGGGTCTGATAGACTGCATTGGATGGCAACCAGTGCTTACACTCGTATCAGACTATCTGCCCATAGTAGTCGCGATAGACCAGCCTAGAGATTTTATAACATCCGAAAAATGCTCTTCCACTACCACCATGCGCGCGCGTAGCAAAGCGCAATATCCGCAGGATCATCAACGCAGCAGCCGCTCGCTTCATACCAGCCGGCCTGATCGCTAAAATCCGCCCAGGCTTTCCCACTGAAGCGGCGGGACTCGAAGATGAGCGTGATCGAATCCGCCAGGCTAATCCAGGGGATCCCCGCAAAAGGGATCCCAATAGAGACATTAGAAACCTGGTCCACGAACACAATCGGAATACATGGAATGAGCATATAAAAACCTGCAACCTCTCCAACGGAGCCAGCAAACTATGGTCCACAGTCAAGTCTCTCTCCAATCCAACGAAGCGTAGGGACAATGCCGCTTTCACCTTCGGCACCACCACCACGTCGGATCCGCGGTCGTGCGTGCGCTTTTTCAGCCGGCAATTCATTGCACACCCAGAGAGAGACAAACCCCGCCGCAGCCTGCTGCGTAAAGCACAAAAGCTTCGCCCCGAAGACACACCACTGTGCTTTACCACCGAAGAGACGCAGGCAGCTGTCAACCACGCCAAGTCATCCAAGGCGTTAGGACCAGACGGAATTTCCATGCAGATGCTGGAAAAACTAGAACCAGCGGGATTCGAGTATGTGACCGCCGCTTCCAACTTTTCACTGTCCACCCTGATCATCCCCGAGATGTGGAAAATGGGTAAGATCATTTCCCTCCTTAAGCCAGGGAAGAAGGCGGACGCAGGAGACTCGTACAGACCCATCTCCATCCTATCCCGTGGCAAAAACCATGGAAACAATACTCCTCCCCAGCCTGATGAAGCATCTGGAGCTAGCCGAACACCAACATGGATTCCGGCAAATACACAGCACGACAACAGCATTAAACACCTATACCACACAGATTAGCGAAGGTCTGAACCAACGTCGACCCTGTGATAGGACGGTCCTAGTCGCTGTGGACCTGTCGAAGGCATTCGACACAGTGAACAACGCGACCCTCTGCCAAGACGTCCGGGACTCGTCGCTTTCAGCTCGGACAAAACGGTGGATAACCAGCTATCTGTGTGGTTGTCAGTCATCAGTTGAATTCCGAAACGCCAAACCTAAGCCGCGTAGAATTAAACAGGAGGTCCCCCAAGGCGGCGTACTC
>NW_023458564.1:19778351-19779407 GCF_013731165.1 Rhagoletis pomonella | reverse complement strand
TATAACAAAAATAAAAATTTAAAGAATTGAATATAAAAATTTGAATTTCGAAGCATTGATCCATCCTTTGCAAGGCCCAGTAATCAGCGGTTGTGCCGCTGAGTTGGGCGAACGTTCCAAAAGCTGCTATTCAAACGCCTGTTTTACATGGAAATTGATTTCACATGCAAATAGATCAAGGTGAATTTATATAAGGTGGTGTTACTAGCTCAGCTGATTTTGTGTATGTGTTTCGCCGCACGGCTTCTGCCCACCAAACAATTTGTGTTGCCAGCAATAAGAAAACGTGTCGCCCTCGGAAACAAATTTATTGCCGGTAATATTGCCATCGAATCGATTTCCTATTACCGGTCGCTCTAAAACGTCCGCCGAAGGCAACTCGCCTGGGCGAGTCGTTTTCTTATTACCTGAATGAGTCCTTTTCTTATCGCTTCAGGCGATTTTTGGAATAATTTTATCCTTTTTAATACTTCATTTATTTTTTTGTACCAAATTGCAACTTACAATCGGAATTAATTCATTTTCTCGCTGTGCGACTTCCTATTTTTTCAATCTTGTCCTTGGGCATAATTTGGATGCTTTTGGCCAATACTATTGACGCCATATTCATAAGTTTCGGAATTTTTGAGAACTTTTTTATTCAAAATTTACATGAACGAAGTGATGTTGCCGATTTGTCACCACAGCAATAAATCGGTGAGTCGCCAATTTGTTGCCATTGGCGATTGTTGCTTATTTCTCATGTTTTGCATGGTGGGTGATATCAAATTAAAAAATTTTGTTTGAATTTCTACACACACTGTTACAGATTTTGACAGTTTATGAAAATATTTGACATCTTCGAGACCAAATAAATTGGAAAAAATATCAAATCAGCTGCTTACTACCTGTTCAATGTGCCTTGACACATAGTATATCGCCGTGAGCTCATATCATGTCTTCCTTGCAAACCAAAGTTCCCCAAATCTTAACGAAATCTTTAGGAGTATCTCATTTCTGCAAAGATTTTTTTACGAAAAAAATTCTGCAAGAAATTCTTCACAAACCTAGCAGCAT
>NW_023458564.1:19776750-19778251 GCF_013731165.1 Rhagoletis pomonella | reverse complement strand
TTTACGAAAAAAATTCTGCAAGAAATTCTTCACAAACCTAGCAGCATTATTTTCATTGCTTTGCCGATTTTCTTCCGAAATTCCGTAAAAAATTATATGAGATCTTTACGAATTCTTTAAAATTTCTCTACAATTCAGAATATTCTGAAAAAATGGTTTTTAATAGCAGCTTTACCTTCTTCACCCAGATACGTTTTATTTATGGTAGTGCTCAAATTTGGCGTCCAAGAATGGAAGAAAGTATGAGGAAAAATGTTATCTTATTATTTTATGTTAGGGAAAAGGTTGAACTATGATGGAAGTTTATTGAAACTTTTTGACTCTATAAAATATACTTTGCTTATCCATTTGTTCGAACTTTGAATAATAATAATAATAATAATAATCGGCCCTATGCTGAATATCGTTATGTTGTTGTTGTAGCAGCAGTGCTCAACCCCCCAGATTAAGTCATGTATCGTTGTTGTTGTTGTAACAGCATACAAATTCCCCAAAGAGATTTTGGGGAGTGTTGCTGGAGTGACAGTCCTTGGCCAGATATAAATCTGGGTCGTTCCGGTTACGTAGACCCGACTGTCGTGTATCGTCGTCTTCATCCTCCGACTCTGTAAGCCTTTGGCCGAGAAAGCGGGCAGCGTCGATAGGCGTGGTCCAGAGCGCTGCTGGTGTCAGGGTCGTAGGGTAGCAGGTGCACGTGAAGAGGTGCTGGTCTACGTACGGCTCAATGTCTGCCTTCCAGTCGTGCAGGTGTCGCCTCACGTGTCGTGGGGGCGGTTCGTTTCGAAGCAAGGCATTGTTGGGGTGATTTCCTGGATGTTAGCCCACGAAGTATTGCTTCGACAACATGTTGTTATGTTATTAAACCGCCAGCATCTGGCTTTCTTCATGGAGGTGATGCTCGGACGATATGAGATGACAACCTGTAGCCGTACGTAGAGCTGCGTTCTGGCAGGTTTGGAGGTTCCTCTATTGGGTGTCGCTTTTCCCCGCCGTCCACACTGGTGTCGCGTAGTTCGCCACTGACCGGCTAATTGCCTTGTAGGTCGCGAGCAGAGTTTCTTTATTGGCTCCCCAGGTGCTGCCGGTTAGCGATTTGAGGACTTTGTTCCTGGCTCGGAGTTTGTTGCATGTGGCTGGGGCATGCGCGGTGAAGGAGAAGAGACTATCGAACGTCACTCCCAGGATTTAATGGTGATTAGTCGTCGGTATTTTGGCGTCATCGACGAAGACGTCCAGTTCTAGCCCCACCTCCTTGGGTCAGGTTGTAAAGAGTGGGGCGGTGGATTTAGCGGCAGAGATTTGGAGGCTCCTTGCAGTGAAGAAATTGGAGAGATCGGTGAGATATTCGGTTATTTGTTCGCAAAGTCTGTCGATGTTTGGGCCAGTTGCCATTATAGTGCAGTCATCAGCGTAGCTTACCAAGTTTACTCCTGCTGGCGGCGGAGGGAGTTTGGCCATGTAGAGATTAAACCGTGTCGGGGAGAGTACGCCGCCTTGGGGG
>NW_023458564.1:19765348-19776650 GCF_013731165.1 Rhagoletis pomonella | reverse complement strand
GGGGGACCTCCTGTTTAATTCTACGCGGCTTAGACTTGACGTTTCGGAATTCAACTGATGACTGACAACCACACAGATAGCTGGTTATCCACCGTTTTGTCCGAGCTGAAAGCGACGAGTCCAGGACGTCTTGGCAGAGGGTCGCGTGGTTCACTGTGTCGAATGCCTTCGACAGGTCCACAGCGACTAGGACCGTCCTATCACAGGGTCGACGTTGATTCAGACCTTCGCTAATCTGTGTGGTATAGGTGTTTAATGCTGTTGTCGTGCTGTGCATTTGCCGGAATCCATGTTGGTGTTCGGCTAGCTTCAGATGCTTCATCTGGCTGGGGAGGAGTATTGTTTCCATGGTTTTTGCCACGGGATAGGAGGGAGATGGGTCTGTACGAGTCTGCTGCGTCCGCCTTCTTCCCTGGCTTAAGGAGGGGAATGATCTTACCCATTTTCCACATCTCGGGGATCATCAGGGTGGACAGTGACAAGTTGGAAGCGGCGGTCACATACTCGAATCCCGCAGGTTCTAGCTTTTCCAGCATCTGCATGGAAATTCCGTCTGGTCCTAACGCCTTGGATGACTTGGCGTGGTTGACAGCTGTCTGCGTCTCTTCGGTGGTAAAGCACAGTGGTGTGTCTTCGGGGCGAAGCTTGTGCGCTTTACGCAGCAGGCTGCGGCGGGGTTTGTCTCTCTCTGGGTGTGCAATGAATTGCCGGCTGAAGAAGCGCACGCGCGACCGCGGATCCGACGTGGTGGTGGTGCCGAAGGTGAGAGCGACATTGTCCCTACGCTTCGTTTGATTGGAGAGAGACTTGACTGTGGACCATAGTTTGCTGGCTCCGTTAGAGAGGTTGCGTGTTTTTATATGCTCATGTGTTCGTGGACCAGGTTTCTAATGTCTCTATTGAGATCCCTTTTGCGGGGATCCCCTGGATTAGCCTGGCGGATTCGATCACGCTCTTCTTCGAGTCCCGCCGCTTCAGTGGGAAAGCCTGGGCGGATTTTAGCGATCAGGCCGGCTGGTATGAAGCGAGCGGCTGCTGCGTTGATGATCCTGCGGATATTGCGCTTTGCTACGCGCGCGCATGGTGGTAGTGGAAGAGCATTTTTTGGACGTTATAAAATCTCTAGGCTGGTCTATCGCGACTACTATGGGCAGATAGTCTGATACGAGTGTAAGCACTGGTTGCCATCCAATGCAGTCTATCAGACCCCCGCTGGCTATAGTTATATCTGGCGAGCTATAGAAGTCACCCGCGACCCTGGAGGGGGCATCATCATTTACAGTGCATAACGTGGAATCGTCAATTTGCGAGCGTTGTACCCCGCTGGTCATTGCCCAGATTGGAGTGCCAGAGTTCATGGGGCGCATTGAAGTCACCTAGCACTACCCGGTTCACACCCTCTAACAGCGCACTTATGTTGGGGTGGTATCCAGCTGAGCAGCTGGTGGCGGGTGGTATGTACACATTGACGATCTCCAGCTCCGTATCTCCCGACTTGATGGCCAAGCCTTGACTGTATGAATGTATCGTTGGTACCAGTTCGGGGAGTAATGAGCCGGTATTGAACCGCGTTATGCAATATGAAGGCGATGCTGCCCCCGCGAAGCCGGGGGCGGTCTCTTCGGAGTACGTTGAACTCGTCCTGGCTCTGAAGGCTCGAGCCGGAGTGGAGTTTGGTCTCCTGGAACGCCGCGACTGAGATTTTATGCCTTCTCATGAAACCGACTATCACAGCAATCTTACCTTGTAGTCCGTTGCAATTGAACTGCAACAGCTTGATGGATTGTGGCCTTATGATAGTTACGCGCGAAGTGAGCGAGTACTGGCGCGCTGCCTGTGCTGGTGGCTGTGCCTGAGGTGCCTTTGGGGCCTGACGTGCCGGTCCCTGACCGGGTGGGTTGGCCGCAGGCGTCGCCACCAGTGGTGGGATTGGTGTTTGCGCCAGCGTGTGTGTTGGTGGCGTTGGCACGGGGTCTTGTGGTGCGGCTGGGCAACAGGCTGCAATGAAGCCAGTACTCCATTCTCGGTGGTGCGTTAGGCCTGAGCAGCGCTTTAGGTGGCACCAGTTGTTGCATGCGTTGCACCTAACTGATGTTGTGTTGCGTCTCAACAGGTTGGTGCAGACGCTGTAGAACCATCTGTCCTGGGTGGATGTCCTATGTTGCGTGCTTGGAGTTGGTCCAGTGGTTGATCGTTGAGCGGGTGTTGGTTGTGTGGAGTTACGTGTTGGTTGTTGCAGCACGATGCAACCAAATTGTTACTTCACTCCCTATGGTGCCGAAGTCCTGAGCATACCATTAGATGGCACCAGGCGTTGCAGCGGTTGCAGCGGATTGAAGTTGAGGAGTCGTGTATGTTGCGGTGGCAAACACTACAGATCCAGGGTCCGGGATTTTGTTCTATTCCGGCGCGGACCAGAAGTATACGGAGCAGACTTGCCGGTGGGTCATGCTCCCATGGCAAACAATTTGGGGGGTTCCTGCTGTGGTGATGGGGTCCTTGGTCGGAGAGGGTTCCCCGAGTCAATCCGGTAGCGTAGAACCAACCATCTTGGGATTGCTGAATATCGTCATCGTCGTCGTCGACGATCGTCAGCGCAACAGTAACATGGCTGACGATGACCGTATCGTCACCTTTACTGACGATGACGATATTGAACATTCCCACGACAGCCGGTTTTACGTACCGGAATGACTCGGTTTTTACCCGACCAAGGGCTGTTGTTTCGGCGATCTAACCCCGTTTAGGTCGGCGAAGTATCTCAGAAGTTGTTCGTCCATAGAGCTACATTCGCTACGTATACTTCTGCTCAGGGCTGGCATCGAGTCAAACCCAGGGCCAGAAACCTACACCTGCTGTGTATGCCAGAGACGACTACACCACAACTCCACCTCAGTCAAGGCAATGCTTGCGAGGGGTGGAGTCACCTCAGAGTCTGCTCAGGATTACGGACACATCGGCAGTGGACCACGTCGTTTGTGGCCCCTGCTGCTAGAGCAGCCTCCACGGCTAACCCCAGTCGACCTGAGCAGCTCCACACAAACACCACAGCACAACAACATAACAACGCAATAGACCACACCACAACCACGACATACCACAGAACATACACAACCGCACTACGACCAACAACTTTTGGTTCCGCCTACAATCTGCACGGTATGTCAGACCAGGATTTTCCGTAATGTGACATCAGTCAAGTGCAACACCTGCCTTGGCTGGTGCCACTTAAGGGCATGGTCAGGTCTGCGCACCACGCGAGATTGGACGAGGAACTTCGAGGGCCCGTGTTGCGCTACACGGTCGCAAACCCCAACTGCGACGCCACCCACGACCACCACAGGGCAGCAACCACCACATGAAGCTCCTTCAATTTAACTGTAACGGGCTTCAGAGCAAGATCGAGGAGATAACCGTCTTCATGGGAAGGCATGGTATATTGATAGCTGCGGCCCAAGAGACAAAGTTGCACAGCAATTCAACATTGTTGAATTGTGCCGGGTATAACGTGCACCCTCGAGATCGCGAGCTAGATACTGGTGGTGGCTTAGCGTTCATCATGCACCACACCGTGCAGTATCGTCTTATTGAAGCAAACTTCGACCGCAGGGATACCACCCTAGAATGTCAGGGCATAGCTATCCGGTCAGGCGATGTTGAGCTTAAATGTGTACATACCTCCTGTCACCTGCTGCCCTGCAGGATATATACAGGTGCGCTCCTCAGAGGTGAAAACCGTATGGTAATAGGTGGCTTTAATGCGCACCACGATCTTTGTCACTCAAGCCTGTCAAACGATCGTAGGGGAACTGACTTGGCTGAGCAGATAGACGATTCGACATTCTGCACAATGAACGACGACGCACCCACCAGGATTATGGGCAGTTGCTGCAGCTCGCCAGACATAACAATAGTCAGCGCTAGTCTGATAAACAGTACATCATGGCGACCTATGCTGACTTTGGCATCAGAGCATCTGCCCATAGTCATCTCGATAGATAAACCAACCGACTTTGCTTCCGCGGAACATCGGACCTATATCAACTTTTCTAAAGCTGATTGGAAAGGCTTAGCGGGATTTACTGAAAACATCTTCGCTGCGCTCCCCACACCAACCGACGTTCACCTTGGTGAACGTAGGTTCCGCAGGGCTATCACCGCTGCTGCAGCTCGCTTCGTACCGGCAGGATGCATAACGGACCCACGTCCAAATTTCCCTGCTGAAGCGGCTGTTCTAGGCGATGAGCGTGAAAGCCTTCGTCAGTTCAATCCCGTAGATCCCCGTATCAGGGATCTTAGCGCGGAGATTCGGCACCTGGTGAACGTACATAAGCGGAAGAAGTGGGAAGAGCATCTGAAGACCTGTAACTTCACCTCTTGTGTGAGTAAGCTTTGGTCAACCGTGAGGTTACTGTCCAATCCGACGAAGCATGCCGACGGGGTCGAAATTTCGAAATTCGGCGACCATGCTACGTCGGACCCGGAGCGATGCGCGAGCTTTTTTAGCCGGCAGTTCATACTGCATCCTTCGGTGGACAAAGCCAAGTGTCGCACAGTACAACAACAGCACTTAACGCCATAATCACTCAGATAACTCGTGGCCTCAACCGTAACCGTCCCTGTGAGAGAACTATTCTAGTAGCGTTTGACTTGTCAAAGGCGTTTGCCACTGTCAGCCATTCACCGCTACTAGAAGATATAGAGGCTTCCTCTCTCCCACAGAGGTTCAAACGGTGGTCGGCAAATTATCTGAGTGGTCGACACTCGTCGGTAATGTTTCGAGACAAATCGAGCAAACTCAGGAAAATAAAACAGGGAGTTCCATAGGGTGGTGTCCTTTCCCCGCTACTGTTCAACTTTTATATTTCAAAGCTCCCTCAACCACCAGAAAGAGTCTCGATTGTCTCTGGTGACTGGGAATGGAATTGATGTCTTGTGTTCGAAAGTAAACGGGTATCTCTCCGAGATTTCTCGCTTCTACACTGCAAAGTGTCTAGCCCTCTCCCCTACGAAATCCTCTGCGACCTTGTTCACCACCTGGACAAAGGAGGTCAGGCTACCGCTGGGAATTCACGTCGATGATACATCAATTCCGACGGTGAATATCCCCAAAATACTCGGAGTAACATTCGACAGTCTGCTCTCCTTCTCTGCGCACGCATCCGCTATTGTCAATAGAGTACAGTGCCGCTACAAGGTCCTCAAGTCGCTAGCCGGCAGTACTTGGGGCAAAGACAAAGAAACGTTGCTGGCAACATACAAGGCAATAGGACGGCCGGTTTTCAACAACGCAGCACCAGTGTGGTCGCCGGGCACTAGTAGGACGCAGTGGATGAAGCTACAGACGACTCAAAACACCGCACTTAGGACAGCGACTGGATGCCTCCTGATGTCGCCAGAACACCACCTGCATGACGAGGCGAAAATGCTCCCAATCAAGGAGCAATACATAATGCTCTGCAAACAGTTTCTGGCTGGGAGCCACAGATGTGGCCACCCAAACAGACAGCTTCTTGCAGAGGAGCCCTCGCCTAGGCACGTCTGGAGGCATCTCTACGAACTGACGGACGAAGTCCAGATGTTCATTAAGCAGCATCTGGACCCGTCAGCATACCGACAGACCCTGAACGGCATTCAGAGGGAGTCAGTCTCGAGTTATGTAGACTCCAGACCTATGAATGCCGTTCTAGGCACACAACCACCGGACATTGACGAGACGGAGCTTCATCTGCCTCGGGAGACAAGAACCACAACAGCCCAACTTCGCTCTGGCTACTGCAGCAGGTTAAACTCATACCTGAGCATACTAAGCGCGGATGTACCAAATGAGTGTCCGGCATGCGGAGAGACCCCTCACGACTCGAAACATCTCTTCGCATGCCAGGAAAACCCGACAACCCTGACGGCTATGTCCCTGTGGACCGACCTTATGGAGGCTGCACTCTTCTTAGGGCTGCCGTTAGTGGAACTTGACGACAACGACTGAAATATTAACCGATCTGGGCGGGGTTGTTGTAGCCGCTACAACAACAACATGACGATATTCAACATAGGGCGGAATATATTGGCGCTTGCCCTTTTGTAAGTGTTTGGCTGAGCTTCTCCTCCGATTTGTGGCGTGCGCCTTGATGTTACACAAAAGAGAGTAACCTACGGTTTTACGCTGACTCCGAACGGCGTTTGTATTTTTATAAGAAGCTGTTTCTCATGGCAGAAGTACACTCGGAGGTTTGCCATCGCCTGCCGACGGACGACCGCTGTTAGGAAAAATCCTTTTTTCTATATTTTTTTGCGATGTTTCCTTGACGAGGTCTTGAACCAAGGCCCTGCGGAGCGCACTGCTAACCACAGCGGTAGTTCCCACGACAGTCGGGTCTACGTAATCGGAACGACTCAGATTTATATTTGGCCAAGGACAGTCACTCCAGCAACACTCCCCAAAAACTTTTTGTGGAACTTGTTTGCTGCTACAACAACAACAATAATTAATTATAATCCATTATGGGGTTAATATTCTTTACAGCACATTATTACTGTTGGAAACAGAATTATATTTATGGGTCGATTAGACTGCTTTTACACAGTTCAAGTATTGAATTCAACTCTGCTCGCATATGGAAAAGAGGGAATGAGAAGAAAAGAGAGGAGTACACATGCGTCTGTACCGTCAAGACGTCTATATTTTCTTGCTTTTGCCATTTTCGTTGTTTCCCATGTAAAGAACCAAAAACTTGAATTAAACAGAATCGAAGCATGTAAAAGCAAATAGAAAACACATTCCCACGGTACCGGCTCTACGTACCGGAATGACTTGGGTTTTACCCGAATAAGGGCTATTGTTTCGACGATCTAATCGCGTTTAGGTCGGCGAAATCTCAAAAGTTGTACGTCCGTAGGGCTACATCTACTTCTCATACTTCTCGGGGCTGGCATTAAGCCAAAACTTGGACCAGCAACTTTTACCTGCGGCGTGTGCCAGAGACGACTACACCACAACTCCACCTCCGTTAGATGCAATACATGTAATGGGTGGAGCCACCCAGTTTGCTCAGGGCTTGCGATTCACAGGCAGTGGACCACCGCAATACGCGGCCTCTTGCTGCTCAAATCGAGCTGTCTCCACGGTTAAACAGAGTCCGCCTGAGCAACTCAACACAAACACAACCGCACCGCAATATGACATAACAGAGTACACCACCGATACAACCGCACCACCACCCACACGCCGCCGCCTACAACTCTTAGTCCCTCGGACGGTCTGTCAGTCCAGGATATTCTGTAATGTGACATCAGTAAAGTGCAACACCATGGCTGGTGTCACTTTAGGGCATGCTTATAGTTACGTACGGGTCGTCGGATGATGTGTGTTCGCGAACGAACGCCTCTCTTGACTGCCATCGCATCCTCATCATGCATGCCCAGAATCACACGGGTACGCTTGCATTTAAGCACGAGCTAGCTCGCCGTTACGCATGCCGTCCGTAAAAATCGTACCCGCCTCTCGCCGTCAGGAGATATCACGCTCTCGCCCCGTCCTTATCCCTCCCGCCCAGTCTGTCCGTTTCTGCACCTCCAAAGTGCTGCCGCTATGCCAGTGGTGTTATCTGGCTGACCTTCCTAAACCCAACCTGCCATGGTCAACTACGGCCAAATATCGTCGACCCCAACCCTCAATGAGTCCCCTTTACAACCTCGTCCCCATTTCACCCTTCCGTGTCACGTCCGTCCGTCTCTCATCTGGAAAAATCAATGGCACATTACGTTCACCTTTAACAATTCATGATAATTTATTCACACCTTTCAGAGCTAATAATTCACGTTGGTCTATCCATATCTCTGGTGTCTCTTACAAACTAACAACTTACGAGCTACTTAAAACTACCCGGGCCTGTTCAAGCGGCCTCACCACCCACCGATATGCATAATCCTATACAGTGATTTAAAGTTATGATCGTGCTACTTAAACGTAACAACAAAAAAAAAAAAATAATAATACGAAAACCAAAGAATATTAACACTAGATCTCACCAAGAGCATTAAAACTTGAAGAAAGATAGAGCTAACTAAAGAGAGCGTGAAAAGAAAGGTCAAGGGTTGCGATTTCAGTCAAAACGACCCACTAACACGCGCACCTATCACCCTAGCGATACGTCTTGCACGGGAGAACTAAATTACGCTTGGAATATGCCTACGCTCACCCCTGCTTTTCCAGTCACCATAAGTTGCAGATAACAAAAATTAATCTAAATTAACATATGAGATCCCGCGATTACAGATGCCAATGAACATTAATTTATCTGGCCAAGTTTAAAGGGGCTTTAATAGGGTGGCCTGATATTATAGGGACATAATCAGTACAGTTGGGATCAAAAATCAGTACAAAGCCATAAAAATCAGCTAATTTTTAAGCGTATTTTTTATTATTAACAATATGACAAACAAATAACAGCGCATTAATTAAAAAAAAATAACTAATAGACTTAAATACGTGTAGTATTATCAGTACAAAAATTCATTACTTTAAAACAAATCAATGGTATTACGTATGTATGTACAGCTGTGCTCAGGAAAATAGTAGTAAAATGTATTGACAGTTAATTTCACTTTAATTTGTAATATTTTATTCCGCATAAATCTGCGGTTATCAAAAATTTACCGCTGTCAAAAAATATTTCATATCACACAGCAGATTGGCATAACTGTCTCACCATAGTAAAAATATTATTCAACAGCTTTCCCCATAGAACTTTGTTACCGATTCACACACGCCCTTAATTTAAATTTTTTATATAAATATAGTTGATTCTATAACAAAAGACATGTGAGTTGAAGTCTCAAAGTTTCTAGAAAATTTATAAGAATTGAGAAAAAAAATTGTAGCCCATTCAGTTTCAGTAGAAGACGAGCTGGAGTCAGAATCTGTTTGCATATTTTAAGATACAAATTTAAAACATATTTAGTTGGTGTGCTTATTAACAACAACATTCACATTAGAATGTTGACTAAAAGGTATATTACCGAATTATCGGTAAACGAATTTTCGAGTTCGAATGAAATTTAATAGTGTTAAATGTGTATGTGCAAGTAAAATTACAGGTGGTCGAACATCAAAAATCAAAGTAAAGCTACATATATTATATCCAAGAGTCGGTAGTTTGAACCTTTTCCAAATTTTTAGAACTTACATTGCACCGTAGCAGTAGTCGTCTTAAGTTTGAAATACTGACAGCCGATTTCTCAGTGGATGTTTAATTATAATCAAAAGATTATCTCTTATTGTCATCTTCTCAGTGTACTTAATTTATGATTATTATAATAATGGTTTAAATTTAATTAATGCTTTCAATCTGCTCACACGTATGAGGTGTCAAAAACCATTGTTTTGAACATGTAAACCTCAAGTAAATGTCGATTACACCAATTTACAAAAGTATTAAATGTAAAAATCAGTACAAAATCAGTACAAACTCAAAAAATCAGTCGATTTTGCGTACTGATTTCGGGCTCTTAAAAATCAGTACAATAGAAAAAAAATCAGCGCATCTACTGATTAAATCAGCGCATCTGGCCACCCTAGGCTTTAACCATCACTCTACCGCCCTTATGGATGGGCTTTGAAAAGAAAACGTGTGTATCTAACTGCTTACTGTTAGCAATAACCCGGCCTCTAGCGATTAACACCAGGTGCAACTCGCTACTTAGGCCTGCTTATATGCTTAATTATAACAAACGAAAATAAATGTGTCTTAAAACTAAAAAACCTGGGACGGCTGGCTGTCCGATAGCCGTATCTCTGGCAACACACCACGCTTATTCTCGTCCAATTTCTTATGTCCCTTTCGCTTGCGGTAATGTCTACGGTTTTTATATAACCAAGAAACTTTCACGTCGAGCTGCCAAGGAATTGGTTCGGAAAGTGGCTTCAACAATGCTGCCGATTCTTTCGCGTTCCCGTGGAGCGATCGTGTTCGCCTTCTGACCTGCTGACTATATAGAACTTGGGTGCCGCTGCTGGCCTCCCACAAATGATGAACGGAGAACCTGCCAGTAAAACGAAAAGTAGCTTTGTGCCTATAGCGCACGTTTCCCTGCTTCCGTGGAGGAAGTGGACGCCTATCCTAGATAAATTTGTCATATGTTATATCCCCATTCTGGCCATATTCACGCTCATGTTGTTGTTGTTGTTGTAGCGGCGATTAAGCCCCACTCGGCTCGGTTCATCCGTCAACGTTGTCAGCCATTTCAGCTAGGAAGAGGCCCAGGAAGTGTGCGACTTCCACAGGGTCTGTCCATAGGGACAGGGGCGTCAGCTGAGTGGGGTTCTCAGGGCATGTGAAAAGGTGCCGAGAGTCATGTGGCGACTCGCCACATGCTGGGCATTGGTTGGGCACATCCTCATTGATTATGCTCAGGAAAGGGTTTAGCCTGCTGCAATAGCCAGAGCGAAGTTGGGCTATTGTAGTGCGGGTCTTCCGAAGTAGATAAAGTTCTGTCCCGTCCACGTCCGGTGGTTGTATGCCTAGAACGGCATTCACACAGCGGGAGTCTACATAACTCGAGACTGATTCCCTGTGAATGCCGTTCAGGGCCTGCCGGTAGGTTGACGGGTCCAGAAGTTGTTTACTAAACCTCTCGACTTCGCCCGTCAGTTCCTAGAGATGCCTCCTGACGTGACTTGGCGAGGGCTCTTCTGCAAGCCGCTGTTTGCTGGGACGACCACCTCTGTGGCTCGCCACAAGGAACTGCTTGCAGAGCATTGTATTTTACTCCTTGACTGGGAGCATCCTGGCCTCGTCGTGTAGGTGATGTTGGGGCGTCATCAGGAGTCATCCAGTCGCTGTTCGTAGTGCCGTGTTCTGGCAAGTCTGTAGCTTCATCCACTGCCTCCTGCTAGTCCCAGGCGACCACACGGGTGCTGCATAGTTTAGAACCGGCCCGCCAATTGCCTTGTATGTTGCCAACAACGTTTCTTTATCTTTGCCCCAAGTGCTGCCGGCCAGCGACTTGAGGACATTGTTGCGGCTCTGTACTTTGTTGACAATCGCGGTTGTATGCGCCGAGAAGCAGAATAGACTGTCGAAGGTAACTCCGAGGATTTAATTTTACGTGGCTTGCTGGTTTTGTCTCTGAAAATTACTGACGAGTGTCGACCACTCAGGTAATTCGCCGACCACCTGTGGGAGTGAGGAGGCCTCTATATATTCTAGTAGCGTTGAATGACTGACAGTGTCGAACGTCTTGGACAGGTCCAACGCACTAGAATAGTTCTCTCACAGGGGCGGTTTCGGTTAAGGCCACGAGT
>NW_023458564.1:19760042-19765248 GCF_013731165.1 Rhagoletis pomonella | reverse complement strand
TTCTCTCACAGGGGCGGTTTCGGTTAAGGCCACGAGTTATCTGAGTGCACTTTACGGAACCCATGCTGATGATTCACTGGGGTCAGTTGGCTCGTAAAATACGGGAGTAGCAGGGCCTCTAGTGTCTTCGCTACCGGCGAAGGGAGGGTTATCGGGCGATAAGACTTCCTTTGTTGGCTGGTTTCCCCGATTAAGCAGTGGGACCACTCTCCCCATTTTCCAGATGTCTGGAATGGCGAGAGTGGCCATAGACAGGTTGAGGACCTCCGTTAGGTGCATACTCCCGAAGGACCCAAATTTTTCAGCATCAACATGCATATTCCGTCGAGTCCAATGGCTTTGGAGGCTTTCGCCTTCCCGATGGCTACCCTTGCCTCACCGCTGGCGAAAACAAGAGGAGCACTGGGTTTTGGCATTTTGTGCAGCCTTCTGGTCGTTAGAGGTTTGGCTTTATCCACCGGAGGATGCAGAATGAACTACCGGCTAAAATAGCTCGCTCATCGCTCCGGGTCCGACGAAGCGTGGTCACCAAAGTCTATTTCGACTCTGTCGTCACGCTTCGTCGGGTTGGACAACAACCTCACATATCACTTTTAATTTTTGACTATAAAGACCCTCCCCTGGAAATGCCCATATAAAATATTAGACTTATGGAATCACCCACATCCTTTGAAATCGTAAGTATACAGTATTAAAAGTACATAACTAAAAAATATATATTTTAGAGTCAAAATTGTGGGAGCTATGATTTTCCTTCCCCTAAATCGCCGAAATTACGCACTGTGCGGCGAAGGTACTAAAGCATCTGCTGTATACCTCCATGCATACAGACCTCATGGGCGTGCGCAACGAGTAGTTCCGTCAGCGGGCCATTCTTCGGAAGAATCATCGGATGTCGCTGGTCATATGGAAGTTGCGCAAGTTCCAGGCGTCCCCCTACCCGGAGGACTCGTTCTTTATCCAGAAAGGAATTCAAAGGGAAGAGCTTGCTTGATGAGTGTATGCTGGAACGAGATTCGAGAGAATTAATTTCGGTAAGGAATACGTTACCTTGGGACTGGTTTTATGCACGCGAAGGACCCAACGTAGTTCGTCTACAGTCAATACATCATTTCTATGACCCTGGAAGATTGGCCGTATTCTGCGAATGCGCACCGCGGTGTTCAATAGTCGACCGCACTTTTCCACTAGGGGTATTCGTTGATTGTCATATGAAGTCATTATAAATGGCGTTTTTGACCCCACGCCAAGTAGAATTTGAGGCCCGCGACCTTCATTTAGGATCACTTGTTCCTCTACTGTTGTCAGCTCGGGCATCGTTGTTACGCAGGTAGGTGTCTGACGAATACATGACGGCCCAGACCACCAAAGCGCATGTCCCCCCAGAGCGGCTGGAGCCACTCCCCGGCTTGCGAAATCCGCAGGTTTGGATTCTGAGCGTATATGGTTCCAGCAGTTCACCTTGGAGTTTTCCTGAATGAACGCCACACGATTTGCAACAAATGGATTTAATGTTGATGGCGGCTCGCATATCCAGTGAAGGACGATAGCCGCGTCACTCCAAAGGGTACATAGGGTAACATTCTCGAGATGTAGAATTTTACGAACATTTTCTAAAGTAGCCACCAGGAGGTGAGCTGCCCTCAGCTCTAATTGGGGTATGGTAATATGTTTTGCCGGTGCGACCTTAGTTTTAGCTGCAACCAGGGCAACACGGACCTCTCCTCCCAAGGTTTCACTCCTCACGTAAATCACAGCAGCGTAGGCTTTACTGCTCGTGTCGCAAAATCCCCGCGGCGTCGCAGTGCCAGTACGGTGCATGCCAAGCCAGCGGGGTTTGCGAATTCGACCTACTTCGACTAATCCATTTTGAAATCCACCGTACCTTGAAGTCAGCTGGCAGCGGCGTGTCCCAACATATTGACCTTGCACAGTTCTTGTGTGAATATTTTTGCGTATACCACAATTGGAGCCAACATTCCAATCGGATCGTATAACCGTGTGACTTCGCTCAGAATGGAACGTTTAGTAAGCGTTACTTGGTCTTGATCTACTCACACCTTATACAAAGTTCGCACGTATTGGGTCCCACTGTAGTCCTAAGACCTTAGTGTGACACTCATCCAAATCCACTTCCGAAGCAGACACCGCGAAGTCATTCCACGCTGTTGGAATTCCACTTACATACCTCGAATTTGCTTTTCATCAAAATATCATACACATCGCAACAACGAGTCACTGCTTCGTTTGCATCTTCTACGCTATCCAAGTAATCATCTGCGTAGAAATTATGAGACCGGCAAGCGTCAGTAATTATTCCGTGGTTATCGATCGCGCACTGTTGTAACGCACGAACAGCGTTATATGGGCTGCGAGCCATTCCATAAGTAACGGTGCTCAGCTGATAGGTGCGAAAGGGATCGTCAGGAGACCCCCTCCAGATAATCTGCTGCCAAGCGAGATGTCTGGGATCTGCTTCAACTTGTCGAAACATCTTCTTGATGTCACCCGTAATCGCTACAGCGAATCGACGGAACAAGGTTGTCGTGGAGTTGAGTACCGGCAAACTGTATATCGTTCAGCGATACCCCGTTGCTCGATTTTGCCCAGGCGTTGAACCCTACCCGAAACTTCGTCAGCACAGCATAGTGTGGGATGAAGTAGCATTTAGGATCACATATCAGAATCCCCAACCACTTTCATGTGACCCAGTGCCTCGTATTCTCGCATAAACTCCACATATTTCTCACGGAGCTTCTGATTGCTTGCCAACTTGCGTTCCAACTGAAGAAATTGGGGGAGCACTGCCCTGCGAGAATACCCAAGTCCCAGGGCGACGAAATGGAATTTGAACACTATATCGCCCGTCTGGCTTCCGCGTGACAGTGTTCATGAAGATGCATTCACACTCGTCCTCTTCAGGGTTTCGTATCTCTGAGGATGCTTCTTCCTCCCAAAACTGCGGCAACAAAACATCCAGCCGTTGTTCATCGCATTTGTTAGCTGTATATGCATGCCCTGGTATGTCCCGAGTATTGGTGTTGTTTAACTGAACACGATCCTACCGAGGCGGGTCTGCAGCGCGCACGGTTGGTTTACATTACCCGCAACTACCCCGTCCTGGATAATTGCGCTCCAAGTATCAGCACCTAGAAGCAGATCTATATGTCCAGGTGTTCCAAATGTGGGATCGGCAAGTCGTAACCAATTTATATGGTTCCAAGAACTGGTACCAATTGACGTTACCGGTGTGGTAGACAGTATTGTACGCAAGATGTATAAATCTAAGTTGATCTCCAGGCCTTCGTTGACTCTAGAATGCAACCTTATGGTACCTATGTCTTTGGTGTAAGCTGATGGAGCTGTTCCCATGCCCTCCACCAGCACCTCGCAGCGTCGTCTACGTAAATTCAACTTATTAAATATTGACTCTGTTATAAGACTAACCTGAGATCCCATATCACACAGTGCCCGCCAGTAATGTTGATTCCCATGGTAATCGGTTAGCCGTACATTGTCTGTAGCGAGCAACACGACGCAATCCCCATGGATGAGGAATTACTGAGCCTTGTCGGTTAGTCATTGACTCCGAGGCAATGAACGAGGGGGTGTGTTAGCGGGAGCTGTCACTTTCGCTGGAGGGGTTGCTGGTCCTTCTGCAGGTGAAGTAATACGAGTAGTATTCGTAGTCCCCTTATCTCCATCACGGCAAAGTAGCGTGTTGTGCTTACGTTGACACATGGTAGACCCGTGCTCTGTTTGCAAGCAGTTAAAGCAAAGACCTATTCGTTTAACTGTCGCCCAACGGTCATGTACTGAGAAAAACGAGGGTCTGTTGGCAACATGGGCAAGTTAATGCTGTTTGTGTGCCAAAATTAACCTTCGCTGAACGCTGGGGAGTGCGACGAGACATTACTGTACATCATGAACGTTAGCTGTGATAAGCATATTGTTCGCACGGCGCTCCAAAAACATCGGTAGGTCCTCAAGCTTTGGAATCTCGGTAGTGCGCAAACTCATACCCCACTCATTCTTGGTAGCATCCGGCAGTTTCGGTAACCGAACCAGCACCACGATAGCGTCCCACTGAAGGACTGGCAATTTCATGACGGACAGAGCTCGGTAACTATTGCGAACGCAATCAATAATATCTCGCAAGACCTTTGATATGTGTGATGGGGGTTATCATAACGGCGTTTAAGTTCTGACCATACCTCTGCATACAGAGGTGTACAGTCCGCCGATCATGGGAACCTTTTCAGCCTTTAATTATTGGCGCAACTCACCCGAGTTTGTATGTCGGGTCGAGGTCACTACGGTACATGTCCTTAAACACCAGCCGATTCGAAATTTGGCCATCAAATTCTGGTATGGAAATAGGTTCATGTGCGATGATGGGTAGAAGCTACTTCTGGAACTCGTTCGGATCTCAGATGAGAACGCATTCGGCGCAGGCGAAGACAAGCCTTTGTGAACATCTCTTTGTCTCTGCGAACGGTTGAATTCCATTCTGGTTTACAATGTATGTATGTATTCTAAACATTAATGGCCTTATTCATAAAAAATAAAGTAAGTTTAAAGAGCTTTATAAATTGACGTTTTCATACATTTTTCCATTCATAAACCTTTTATAAAACTACTTTATTTTTTATGAATAAGGGCATAAGTGGGTAGCGGTAATTCAAATAGAATCACGCGTTATTTTACTAAACTGCACATACATATATGCATTATATATACGTATGTATGTACATATCTAGAAAGAAGAATCCACAAGCAGTAACTCTCAGCAAAGGTTGTGCATTCACATGTACGTGCATACATATTTCTGTATGAGGGTGGTTCGCAAATACTGAAAAATTCACAGGGCTATAAAACTGCATACTCTTTCTAGGAAATCTAATTAAAAAAATCGAAATTTTGATGCTTTTTTTTTAAGTTAAACTAGTTTTTGTGAACTTTGTGCAGGTTTTACAACTTTTATTTATGTGGTACCTGATGTAGATCGACCCATATTTTAAATTAAAATTATTAACAATAAATAAATAAATATAGGTTGCCAACAGCAGCATTTTGAATTTTGCTGATATTATTTTGACCGACTTCGTTATAAAGTGGCTGTCCTTTTAAACACATTAATGCAATGGATCAGTCTTCCTAAACGCATTAATGCAAAGGGTAAGTCTCGTTTATTTCTGAGCCATAG
>NW_023458564.1:19754955-19759942 GCF_013731165.1 Rhagoletis pomonella | reverse complement strand
CTATGGCTCAGAAATAAACGAGACTTACCCTTTGCATTAATGCGTTTGGGAAGACTGATCCATTGCATTAATGTGTTTAAAAGGACAGCCACTTTATAACGAAGTCGGTCAAAATAATATCAGCAAAATTCAAAATGCTGTTGGCAACCTATATTTATTTATTTATTGTTAATAATTTTAATTTAAAATATGGGTCGATCTACATCAGGTACCACATAAATAAAAGTTTTAAAACCTGCACAAAGTTCACAAAAACTAGTTTAACTTAAAAAAAAATGCATCAAAATTTAGATTTTTTTAATTAGATTTCCTAGAAAGAGTATGCAGTTTTATAGCCCTCTGAATTTTTCAGTCTTTGCGAACCACCCTCATGCAGAAATATGTATGCACGTACATGTGAATGCACAACCTTTGCTGAGAGTTACTGCTTGTGGATTCTTCTTTCTAGATATGTACATACATACGTATATATAATGCATATATGTATGTGCAGTTTAGTAAAATAACGCGTGATTCTATTTGAATTACCGCTACCCACTTAATGTTTAGAATACATACATACATTGTAAACCTGAATTGAATTCAACCGTTCGCAGAGACAATGAGATGTTCACAAAGGCTTGTCTTCGCCTGCGCCGAATGCGTTCCCATCTGAGACCAGAACGAGTTCCAGAAGTAGCTTCTACCCATCATCGCACATGCAATTTGAGGGTAGAACCTATTTCCATACCAGAATTTGATGGCCAAATTTCGAATCGGCTGGTATTTAAGGACATGTACCGTAGTGACCTCGACCCGACATACAAACTCGGGTGAGTTGCGCCAATACTTAAAGGCTGAAAAGGTTCCCATGATCGGCGGACTGTACAGCTCTGTATGCAGAGGTATGGTCAGAACTTAAACGCCGTTATGATAACCCCCATCACACATATCAAAGGTCTTGCGAGATATTATTGATTGCGTTCGCAATAGTTACCGAGCTCTGTCCGTCATGAAATTGCCAGTCCTTCAGTGGGACGCTATCGTGGTTCCGGTTCGGTTACCGAAACTGCCGGATGCTACCAAGAATGAATGGGGTATGGTTTGCACACTACCGAGATTCCAAAGCTTGAGGACCTACTGGTGTTTTTGAAGCGCCGTGCGAACAATATGCTTATCACAGCTAACGTTCATGATGGTACAGTAATGTCTCGTCGCACTCCCCAGCGTTCAGCGAAGGTTAATTTTGGCACACAAACAGCATTAACGTGCCCATGTTGCCAACAGACCCTCGTTTTTCTCAGTACATGACCGTTGGGCGACAGTAAAACGAATAGGTCTTTGCTTTAACTGCTTGCAACCAGAGCACGGGTCTACCATGTGTCAACGTAAGCACAACACGCTACTTTGCCGTGATGGAGATAAGGGGACTACGAATACTACTCGTATTACTTCACCTGCAGAGGGACCAGCAACCCCTTCAGCGAAAGTGACAGCTCCCGCTAACACACCCCCTCGTTCATTGCCTCGGAGTCAATGACTAACCGACAAGGTTCAGTAATTCCTCATCCATGGGGATCGTGTCGTGTTATTCGCTGCAGCCAATGTACGGCTAACCGATTACCATGGGAATCAACATTACTGCCGGACGCTGTGGGATATGGGATCTCAGGTTAGTCTTATAAAAGAGTCAATATTTAATAAGTTGAATTTACGTAGACGACGCTGCGCGGTGCTGGTGGAGAGCATGGGAAGAGCTTCGTCAGCTTACACCAAGGGCATAGCTACCATAAGGTTGCATTCTAGAGTCAACGAAGGCCTGGAGATCAACTTAGATTTATACATTTTACGTACAATAATGTCTACCACACCGGTAACGTCAATTGGTACCAGTTCTTGGAACCATATAAATTGGTTACGACTTGCCGATCTCACATTTGGAACACCTGGACATATAGATCTGCTTCTAGGTGCTGATACTTGGAGCGCAATTATCCAGGACGGGGAAGTTGCGGGTAATGTAAACCAACCGTGCGCGCTGCAGACCCGCCTCGGTAGGATCGTGTTCAGTTAAACAACACCAATACTCGGGACATACCAGGGCATGCATATACAGCTAATAAATGCGATGTACAACGGCTGGATGTTTTGTTGCCGCAGTTTTCGGAGGAAGAAGCATCCTCAGAGATACGAAACCCTGAAGAGGACGAGTGTGAATGCATCTTCATGAACACTGTCACGCGGAGGCCAGACGGGCGATATAGTGTTCAAATTCCATTTCGTCGTGACGCCCTGGGACTTGGGTATTCTCGCAGGGCAGTGCTACCCCAATTTCTTCAGTTGGAACGCAAGTTGGCAAGCAATCAGAAGCTCCGTGAGAAATATGTGGAGTTTATGCGAGAATACGAGGCACTGGGTCACATGAAAGTGGTTGGGGATTCTGATATGTGATCCTAAATGCTACTTCATCCCACACTATGCTGTACTGACGAAGTTTCGGGTAGTGTTCAACGCCTGGGCCAAATCGAGCAACGGGGTATCGCTGAACGATATACAGTTTGCCGGTACTCAACTCCACGACAACCTTGTTCCGTCGATTCGCTGTAGCGATTACGGGTGACATCAAGAAGATGTTTCGACAAGTTGAAGCAGATCCCAGACATCTCGCTTGGCAGCAGATTATCTGGAGGGGGTCTCCTGACGATCCCTTTCGCACCTATCAGCTGAGCACCGTTACTTATGGAATGGCTCGCAGCCCATATAACGCTGTTCGTGCGTTACAACAGTGCGCGATCGATAACCACGGAATAATTACGTTCCATGCTGAGCGATCCGATTGGAATGTTGGCTCCAATTGTGGTATACGCAAAAATATTCACACAAGAACTGTGCAAGGTCAATATGTTGGGACACGCCGCTGCCAGCTGACTTCAAGGTACGGTGGATTTCGAAATGGATTAGTCGAAGTAGGTCGAATTCGCAAACCCCGCTGGCTTGGCATGCACCGTACTGGCACTGCGACGCCGCGGGGATTTTGCGACACGAGCAGTAAAGCCTACGCTGCTGTGATTTACGTGAGTAGTGAAACCTTGGGAGGAGAGGTCCGTGTTGCCCTGGTTGCAGCTAAAACTAAGGTCGCACCGGCAAAACATATTACCATACCCCAATTAGAGCTGAGGGCAGCTCACCTCCTGGTGGCTACTTTAGAAAATTTTTCCTTTTTGGTTGTTGTTGTTTCCGACAGGGTGGGTGTATGATGTATTATGGAACGAATTTCCGTCATCCCTTGTCAAATTTGGTTTGGAGACAAACCGGTTTCGGCGTTGTGCCATCTTCAGTGTCATTTTTCGTTCTCTTTCACTTTAGAAAATGTTCGTAAAATTCTACATCTCGAGAATGTTACCATATGTACCCTTTGGAGTGACGCGGCTATCGTCCTTCACTGGATATGCGAGTCGCCATCAACATTAAATCCATTTGTTGCAAATAGTGTGGCGTTCATTCAGGAAAACTCCAAGGTGAACTGCTGGAACCATATACGCTCAGAATCCAAACCTGCGGATTTCGCAAGCCGGGGAGTGGATCCAGCCGCTCTGGGGGGGGGCATGCGCTTTGGTGGTCTGGGCCGTCATGTATTCGTCAGACCTGCGTAACAACGATGCCCGAGCTGACAACAGCAGAGGAACAAGTGACCTTAAATGAAGGTCGCGGGCCTCAAATTCTACTTGGCGTGGGGTCAAAAACGCCATTTATAATGACTTCATATGACAATCAACGAATACCCCTAGTGGAAAAGTGCGGCCGATTTAGTCGACTATTGAACACCGCGGTGCGCATTCGCAGAATACGGCCAATCTTCCAGGGTCATAGAAATGATGTATTGACTGTAGACGAACTACGTTGGGTCCTTCGCGTGCATAAAACCAGTCCCAAGGTAACGTATTCCTTACCGAAATTAATTCTCTCGAATCTCGTTCCAGCATACACTCATCAAGCAAGCTCTTCCCTTTGAATCCCTTTCTGGATAAAGAACGAGTCCTCCGGGTAGGGGGACGCCTGGAACTTGCGCAACTTCCATATGACCAGCGACATCCGATGATTCTTCCGAAGAATGGCCCGCTGACGGAACTACTCGTTGCGCACGCCCATGAGGTCTGTATGCATGGTGGTATACAGCAGATGCTTTAGTACCTTCGCCGCACAGTGCGTAATTTCGGCGATTTAGGGGAAGGAAAATCATAGCTCCCACAATTTTGACTCTAAAATATATATTTTTTAGTTATGTACTTTTAATACTGTATACTTACGCTTTCAAAGGATGTGGGTGATTCCATAAGTCTAATATTTTATATGGGCATTTCCAGGGGAGGGTCCTTATAGTCAAAAATTAAAAGTGATGTGTGAGGTTGTTGTCCAACCCGACGAAGCGTGACGACAGAGTCGAAATAGACTTTGGTGACCACGCTTCGTCGGACCCGGAGCGATGCGCGAGCTATTTTAGCCGGTAGTTCATTCTGCATCCTCCGGTGGATAAAGCCAAACCTCTAACGACCAGAAGGCTGCACAAAATGCCAAAACCCAGTGCGCCTCTTGTTTTCGCCAGCGGTGAGGCAAGGGTAGCCATCGGGAAGGCGAAAGCCTCCAAAGCCATTGGACTCGACGGAATATGCATGTTGATGCTGAAAAATTTGGGTCCTTCGGGAGTATGCACCTAACGGAGGTCCTCAACCTGTCTATGGCCACTCTCGCCATTCCAGACATCTGGAAAATGGGGAGAGTGGTCCCACTGCTTAATCGGGGAAACCAGCCAACAAAGGAAGTCTTATCGCCCGATAACCCGCCCTTCGCCGGTAGCGAAGACACTAGAGGCCCTGTTACTCCCGTATTTTACGAGCCAACTGACCCCAGTGAATCATCAGCATGGGTTCCGTAAAGTGCATAGCACAACAACAGCACTTAAGGCCATAAACACTCAGATAACTCGTGGCCTTAACCGAAACCGCCCCTG
>NW_023458564.1:19727200-19754855 GCF_013731165.1 Rhagoletis pomonella | reverse complement strand
AAAAAAAATCGAAGCTCAAATAATTAAAAAATTATAGGTCTGACCTTTAATAAGATAAGAATTACGTAATTATCTGACATTCGAATGCTTAAAAAAAAACGGGGTGCTTTTTAAAAAAATAACCATATTTTGGTCCGATTTGGCTGACAGCCACGACCTTGAAAACAGAATTTCGTTCAAAATTGTTAATCCTGGAAAATAATAATTTATTTTTCATATCCACCTATTTAGTTCGCTATAAGCACAAATTGTTCAAACCAGCCGCAGAAGAAAGTATTAAAAATTAATTACAAAAACTAAAATCGAAAAACGCTGATGAAGTTACAGATTCCCCAAATTCTGAAACAGCCAAAGGAATGAGAATGAAGAATTCTATTTAAAAAGCTTTAGAAAATCCAGACATCCGGTTTGGCTTATACGCCCTGTTTAAACAACGATCTCGCCATTATGCTAGATTCTAATTGTTTCTTAAAAACACTTGACATCCGCATTCGCATTCGCATCCGCGGATGTGAGCTGTTAGATATTCGCATCCGCATTCGCATCCGCGGATGTCTAAAATTCCACATTCGCAACATCCCTGGTTTGGAGCCTGATTATGACTAGTTGGTGACCAGTTCGGGAGCACGTTTACATTAACGCGCTTTCTTGTTTATCCAGATTTCAGTAGAAATTTTGCAATCGATTTTAAGGCGACTATCCGATAAACTATAGACTTGAAAATTTAAATATATGTAGCTCAGAATCCGGCTGCCATTCAATATTTCAGGTTTCAAAGAGTTTTTTTTAAGATATAGACGATTTAAATTTCGCACTTACTTTGTCGTATGATATTGGCAATGATATTTAGGCGAAAAATAAGAATATTATAAATTTTTAGAAAATGGTCGTGGCCCGGCCCTTTATGATTACATGTGTATATCTCGGTAACCGCTTCATGAATTTCTCCTAACCTTTGCACAATGGTTGTTCCTGTTAAAGACGTTGAAAACACAACAAACTCTTAACAAGAAATAAGATTATTATGGAGTTTTGGAAAATGGACATATCACCGCCCACCTATAACTGTATAACTTTATCTCATTAAGTCTAGCTGAGCATACTATGTTTTAAATAGGGATAAAAACACCCCTGCTTACCATGTAAAGGTAGTTTTCGGATAACTTTTCATATGCGTTTTGGAGAAGTATACATTGTCAATATGGTGTAGTTCGGCGTTATGGAACATTATACTTTGTACGAACATATGCAAATCTATGTGAGCAGCCTATGTTGATAGTCTTTTATGCAATTTTTGTAATTAAGATATTTATTGCAGTCCTGATGATGACTTCAACTGAAGTCGAAATATAGACGATTTAAAAACAACAAAAACAGATTGTTTTATTTCAACTCAGCATTGAGCTCAAAAAAATCCACATATTTTTAAAATATTTTTTTTTTTTATGACGAGGTGATTTATTTTGTGAGAGCCAACAATGAACAGAACCCGAGGTGTAACAATTTGAAGAAGTACATGATTATTTAGTCAGAATCACGAAAAAATTCAAAATTTGACAGAACATATATTCGAAGAAAAAAAGGAAAAATGTGATATGAAAAAGAATGCCTCATATATGTATATGTTATATATATTATAACATAGAATAATAGTAGTGTTAGAATTGTAACATGTGACACATAAAGTTATTAAAGAGGACCTCAGAAAAAAAAAGATTTCGAGAAAAACGACTTTGAAGTTTACCAAGTTGATTTTGATGCTTCTGGACGTTTTAATGGATTGAAAGTCGTTACTTGGGGGTTCTCGGGGTCGCCGATTACGAATCCGATGTTAGTTTCCCAAAATTCGCAATGGCGGATCCAATATGGCGGATGACTTTTTTAAAAATTGATCGGAATCGCTTGAAACTCGTTATCCGGGGGTTTTTGGTGTCGCTGATTACGAATTCGATGTTCGTTTTTAAAAATTCAAAATGGCGGATCCAATATGGCAGAAAAAATTTTTAATTTGTTCGGATTCATGTGAAACTCAAAATGTCGTTGACACCGAAAACGAGGTCAGTGATTACGAATCCGATGTTCGAAAACCCCCGAGTAACGAGTTTCAAGCGAATTTAATTAATTTCAGAATAGTTTGTCAGATTTGATTTTTTTATACTTTTTTTTTGTGAAAGTACCTAACTTTGAAGTGAAATTGTGAAAAAACTAATGCAGCTAGAAAGCTGCGGTTTATTGCATTGGAAAGAGTGGCCCGTTTACTATAAGAGTTGATGAAAAAGTAAAAAGCGATTTTTTCTGAACGTAGGTCCCTTCTAACTTTACGTGTCACATATATTATTTGATTATTTGTAGGGTTGCATTTTATAATTCTTTTATGCCATTACAGGGTCTGAATTTCGTTTTATTTTAATTTGGTCGTAAATAAAATTATATCCCGGGATCCCGAGGGCTTGATCCCGGGACATCGGCACTCAAAAAAGGGCCGGGACACCCGAGATTCAGGATTCCGATCCCGGTACTATGCCTTAATTTTGACGTTTTGGAATGCACCCATACTCTACAACAATGCCGGCCAAAACGTCCACAATGTGCAGTTTTGCCTTCGTGTTTTTACACCAACGCTAACAATAGTCGTGTTTTCGTATTCTCCAGCAAAAAAAAGTCCAGTAACTTGCCAGTAACCAAATTTCGGCCAATATTTACTCCCAATGAGAGAAATATGCAAGGAAGTACGAAAACGCAAAACCAGCAAGAAGTTGCAGCTGATTAATTTGTTATTTTGCGATGCAATTTTCTAAAAAAAAGTATTTCTCATGTTATTATATATTTAAATACGTTTATTTTGTCAATTGCAACTCTAAAAGTACCACAAACAATTCTTTTGGTAATGTGAATTGTATTAAGCATCATGCCATCAGCTGATAGCAAATAGTTACTAGTAAAAATCCAGTAAAACTTGCAAGTTAAGTTGTCATTTTTGCTCTCTCAATTCTCTCTCTTTAGCTGGTTTCTTGCAAGTTTTTGCGTATGAAAACACATGGAATTTATGGTTTTACTTCTCACACGCTTGACACGCACCCTTATGTAGATGCTTTAGTGGCTGCATTTCATTATTCATTCTGAACGTTTGGAAAAACTTTTTTGTTTACTTATTCTTTAAAATGTTCCTGATGATATGTTAACGTATATTTCAAACGCATTCTGTTTATTCTCGCTGTGAAATGGGATTATACGGAATGAATTAAGAAACGCAGCCAATATTTGTGTTGCCGGCATTGCTCTATAAAAAAAAATGTTTAACCAGATAACTAGGCTAGTGGGAACACGCACACTGTTTTGGGTTTGAATAAAACAAAAAAAAACTTACCGAATCCCTTCAGGAATACATCAACAAATTTTTTCTTATAAATTGTGTTTGCAGTTTGCAGACATTGCTGAAAGCACTCAGCACCTAAAGCAGCCGAATACTCATCAAAGTTAGCCCACAACTCTAGTAAGCGAAGTATGCAGCGCTCATACACCACTTTTGTTATATCTGTAAGACACTTTAACGTGCGCCTACTATGAGCCAATTGTTTATATTCAGGTTCATTACGCAGAGCTCCCACTTTTTGCGACACTACTTCTGACACATAACGGACCAGTTCCACACTTGAGCGCAGGGCTACAGTGTTCCGATTAGAGGCAAATGGCACGATGTCTCTATAAATTTAATTCCTTTCAATAATAAAATTATGCAACGATCTCTTTGATGCTTAACTTACTCATGTAAAACGCGTAGCAATTTATCCACGACGGACAAGTCCCATATATTTTCCACGTTATTTTTACTGAAATTCTTTACAACCACCCCATTAACAGTTATGTTTTTCAACGTAGCTCCATTCTCTTTATCATTCCTATTCTTATTTTGTAACTGTTTTCTGGAGAAACTTGCATATGACTATAATATATAATATAAAAAAATAAACAATTAATAATAATACAATATGTAGACATTATTTATGAGAGCGCTGCATAAATGAATTTTAAAGTTTTCAAAATACTTACTTATACTTGCTGTACCTCATTGCTTTCAGATAAAATAAAAAAATATTGCTTTCAGATAAATTTGAAAACCTACTTGAGAAAACTGCCCTTCATTTTTTTAAACTAAATTTCGGTAAAATTAAATTTTGGTAACATTTGGGGTGGATTAACCACAATCAGTTCGCTTTTGATTCACCAAAAACACGTTCACCACGAGAACTAAAATATCAAATTGTTGTTTTGTGGTTATTTTCACGATATTCTATGAAAGCAAAATACATTGGAAAATGTTAATAACGTTTAAACTATTAAAAACTAATATATTTCACATACTTTTAAATTTTCGCTCCTAAATACGCCAAAAACCTCCACAGCAACCACAAAAAAGTAGTTGCCCGGGCGTACATTAAAAATACTATTTCTAAAAATACATATGGGTATTTCCATACGTCACTACAAACAAGGATGTATGCGCATGATTAGCTCTATATTTAACCGAAAAATGAAAATAATCGAACCGCATGGTCCTTAAATATAAGCAATAAGCATACGCCGAATACGAACCAAATCGGACCGTAAATATGGTTTGTCGAAATATCTCGACCTTGGCTCCACCAAGCGAAACCTTTTTACGCAAACATTTTTCTACCTACATAGCCAGTAATAATTTAAAAAAGCAGACAATTTGGGCCATAAATACGTTAGATAAATGACTTTTATTTTTTATTTTTTGTCGCGGTAGACCTTCCGATGGAAACACCCATATGTGGTTCTTAAAAAGCCTTAAAAGAAAGCAATTTCAATTTTGAGGCACTTTTATCTCCTTTTTGGCACTACTTTTGCAGTCTATTATGCACATTTAAAAATTTTGGAATTCCATCCCTGATAGTTCTGTTAGTTAAAGCCAAAGAAGCTAAAAAACAAAAATCGCTTGCTAACTTCACGCAGCAAGCCTTTTTTCAGCAAAAACAGTTCTGATACCATCAACTTACGAGAAATAAAGAGTTATGCAGTTCTCTAATAGTCCCGAAAAAAACTGCGCGAAATTAAAAAAAAAAAAATTTGCACTAAATTTATATATATTTTTTTATTACCTTTTAATCAGAATTCCTGACAGCAAGGCAATAGTTCTACAGTTCCCTAACCAAATTTTGAATAGTTTTGTTAATTTAACCCAAAAAGCTAAAAAACCAAAACCGCTTGCTAACTTCACGCGCAAGTCTTTATTTAGCAAAAACAGTTCTGATACGACCAACTTACAAGAAATAAAGAGTTCCACAGTTCCCTAATAGTCCCGAAAAAAGTTCTGCGAAATCCGGAAAAAATTGTTACATACACACCTTTTTTTTGTAATTACTTTTTAATCACAGTTCCTACAAAACTGCATACTCAAAATGTGTAATTTTCAAAAATGATTGAAAATTCAACTTTTTTCGATTTTGGTCGCTAGTAACAATCATAATTTTAAGTTAAATCTGCAAGTTATATATTTTTGCAAAGGTAACATCAATACCTTTTGAATGGTAGGCTGCTTGTGTCGATTAAATGATTTTTTCGAAAGATATTGAGAAATAACTGCCAGAAGTACCAAAAAACACGTTTTTCGAAAAAAACTCGAAAACGCTTCTTTCAAAAAAAAAGAATGGGTATTGTTTTCGTGTTCAGCGACCCAAAATTAGCTTGGAAAACATTTTTTTTTCTTAGGTTGAAACGATTTCGTCAACGTAATTTCCAAATAGCTCGCTAGGTGGCGCTGGGGTCCAGATATTTTAAACTCCGTATTTATGAACCTCTTTTCTTCAAACTTTAAACGAACATTACTGTTACGATAAGAATAAATTTTGCAAAAACACTAACCCGCCATGTGGCGCTGGAGTCTAGATATTCAGAAAATTTATATTTATGGACCGATTTAGTTCAAGCCTAGTATGCATACATATTACCCTTATAGCAGTGTTTGCATAGTGAATCCCCCTATTGTGTTTCAGTTCACTCTCTTTAATGTTCCTTGTTATGCCAATTAATTTACTATACTATACAAAGTAAATACATGTAGGCAGCTCTCAGTTATTTACATATCGTCGTTTAAAGTACATTCTTCAAAAGCGCGTAACTGACATTTGCTGCCAAAAATTGGATCTCACACAAGCTCTTGGCTCAATCCTTATCCATTCGTCCCGAAATATACTAGCCAGAAATGCGGTTGCTTTATAAAAAAGAGAACCATTTTGAAATATGAGAGTTCTTACTCTCTAGAAAATAATTTATGCAACCTCACATACGCGGTTTTGCAATATCTTGATAGAGTTTTGATTGGTAATAGCAAAAATATGGTTCATTATGCTCTAAAAAAATATGTGGGAAATGTAAAAATTTTTGGTCAATATCCTAGGCTCGCCCAAGTCCATCAAAGTTCAAGTACTAAAAAAATTGGTTTCTTAGCTAACTTCGATTCTCTACAAAAAGGTCCATATGCCAAATTATGTAGGACTAATACTTTCGAAGATTATTGCAATTTTAGTAAAAAAATGTATTAATTAATTTATTTATTAATTTTTATTTTTTGAGCATACTGAACTTTGATGAACTTGGGCGAGCCTAGGATATTGACTAAAAAATTCTCAAATTTCACACAGATTTTTTAAGCATAATGACTATATTTTTGCTATTGCCAATCAAAGTTCTAAAAACGCGGATTCTCGGCCCACATTAATGTACAGTGGTCTACAAAATAATAGGAATGCGATGTTTTGACCAGTTTTGGTTATTTGTCTTTATTTTATTTAATGCTAGCTGGTCATACAACAAACACCATATAAATTCAGATTTCAAACTTTGTGTATTATAAAAAATATCGCAAATTTTCGCCCAAATTTCAAACTTTTTAATCAGTCTTTAGAAACAATTTTGGTATGCAGTTTAGTGGCCCATTTAACTCTAGTATAATAAAATGCAAGTTTCAAGATGCTAAAAAATCCTGATTCTGATTAAAAAGTTTGAATTTGGGTAAAAATATGCAAAATTTTTATAATTTTTGTACAAAGTTTAAAATCTGAATTTATATAGTGTTTGTTGTATAGCCAGCTAGACTTTTATAAAAAAAAAGATAATAAACATTAACCGCCCAATTCTGTGTTTTCTTGATAAGCTTTTTGTGAAGAACATTCATCAAGATTTTTATCAAGTAAAAGCTTCCTTCGCATTCTGTGTCAATATTTATAAAACAAAAAGCTCTACGATTTCCACATTAGTGGAACTATTTCCACATGAGTGGAACTGATTTCACTGTCACATATGAAAAATATGAATTTCAAAGCAAAAAGCTTTTGACTGCCGTAGACGAGTAGGTAGAGATGTTGACTGTAATTCCGTGTGTCGCAGGTTCAAATTTCCGAACATGGAGTATTTAATTGTTAGAAACAAATTCATTAATTCATTAATGTACAAAATATATACATTTCATATGAACTTTCAATTTGTCAATAGAATTTTTAATCAAGAAGAGCTTTTGATTTCTGTTCTAGAATACCAATTCTGCATAAATAATAAAGATTTTCAATTTATCAAGTGCACAGAATCGGGCTGTAAATCAACAAAAGACAAACAGCCAAGACTGGTCAAAATATCGCACTCCTATTATTTTGTGGACAACTGTATGTATCATACTTTAACGCACCTAGTGCAAAACCCCCCTTTTACGAGGGTGGATTGAAAAGTCGTTAGAATGAAAAACTAGACATTGGTTTTTTAACAAAAAATTGATTTATTTTTCAACATAATCTCCTTTTAAGTCAATACATTTTTTCCAACGCTTTTCTAACATATTTATTCCTTCTCTAAAATAAGTTTTTTTCAAAACCTTCAAAATAAGTATTTGTTGCAGCTATAACTTCACTATTTGACACAAATCTTTTTCCGCCGAGCCATTTTTTCATATTTGGAAAAAGGAAAAAGTCACTGGAATATAAATCTGGCGAATATGGCGGATGAGGGAGCAATTCATAGCCTAACTCATTTATTTTTTCCTGCGTTTTCCAAGATGAATGTGAAGGAGCGTTATCATGATGAAAGAGGATTTTCTTCTTTTTCAAATGTGGCCGTTTTTGCTTAATATTTTGGTCCAATGTATCCAACAAAGATGAATAATATTCAGCTGTGATGGTTTTACCCTTTTCAAGATAATCTATGAAAATTATACCTTGTGCATCCCAAAAAATAAATGCCATAACCTTACCAGCTGATGCAACGACCTTTGCCTTCTTTGGAGCACTTGAGCCACGTTCTACCCATTGTTTGGACTGTTCTTTAGACTCTGGTGTATAGTGGTGGATCCACGTTTCATCCATCGTTATGAAACGACGCATAAATTCCGATGGATTTCTGTTAAACATGTCTAAACCAACTTCTGAAGTCGACATTCGGTTCATTTTTTGCAGAGGAGTTAGCAAACGCGGCACCCATCTTGCTGAAAGCTTTTTCATACCCAATTCATCATGTATTATGTTATGCACACGTTCATAACTAATGTTCACAATGTCAGCAATCTCTCTCAATTTAATTCTTCGATCTTGAGTGACAATTTTGTACACAATTTTTCCACCGTTTCTGGAGTCGTTACCTCTTTTGGCCTCCCAGAGCGTGGCTCATCTTTGGTGCTTATCCGACCACGTTTAAACTCGTTTACCCAATTGTAAACTGTTGCATTTGAGGGTGCATGTTCCCCTAATACTGTCTGCAACTCCTCAATAATTTGTTTCTGGTTTAAACCTTTCAAATGAAAGTACTTTATAACAGCACGAAGTTCACTTTTTTCCATTTTTAATAAAAATACAAGTGTTTTGCAAAAATAATTCTCAAAAAAGTACCGTTTGACCATATGTTATGAAATTTTGACAGCTCGCTTTTGACAGTTCACTTTTAACATTCACAATAATTAAGTAAATTAATGACCGATAGATGTCGCAATTCTAACGACTTTTCAATCCACCCTCGTAGTCTTTTAATAAATGAGAAATATGTTCAATATATGTACCTTGTGGACTTCGATGAGCTTGCAGTGAGCTTTAAATAAAGGTAAAATATCTTTCACGTTGTCATTATTTTGTTGTGATGTAAGCAATGAATATGACATTAAACCCTCCAAAAAGTTCATTTGTTGCTCCAGCAAGGCGATTTTTAATGGATTCCAGTTGTCATTCTGAAAAGTTAAGATATTTAAAATTTCTCAAACTACAGAAATAGTAAAAAAATCCTTTCCATTACCTTTTCTTCGAATTGGAGGTCTTTATTTATGACCTTCTTCACAGCCAAATGTAATAATCTTTGCATTTCCCCTACATCATATTCAACATCGAATTGCTGAAATTGAGACAAACAATGGCTAATAAACTGTATCAGAAGTCCAAGATTATCTTGTATCTGTATTTCATAGACATTTTCTGTGGCAGAGCACACTACTTTCTCAAACAACACACAGAAATCCTCAACTTCACCGTTCACTGTAGAAACGCGAAAAAAAGATCGAAAATGCCAATCAATAAATTGAAGCACGTGCGGCACAAGCTTCGGATTCAATTCTACTGCGCGCTGTAAGTCTAAAGAAAAAAGAAAAATTACACTGTCATACAGAATTTAGGTTCATGTCTCTGTATTTGAAAAAACCAAAATGAAATGAAAGCTTACACCTCCCATAGCGAAATTCCAAAAGGGTTTTAGCCACAGATCTGGTTTATTTTTTATGCGTATTTAAGGTTGGTGACCCTGTATACAAGAAAAATTTTATAAAATTCGTTCAAATAATGAAATTCTTCGGGAAAGTTATAGTATGTTTCTGTTTTTTAAATCTATTAACTCATTTTTGATGTTTTTTACCTAAAACTTACGCTAGGTGGCGCAGTGGTACAATTTTTGCTATTTTTATGTGTTTTTGCCGAAAAATAGTGTTTTCACTGTTTTTTAGGCTGAGTAATCAATCATTTATGCCAGTTTCATGATTAAAGTTAAGCTAGATGATGTGACAAATATCAACACTTTCTTTTGTTAAAAAATATAGCATTATCGTGATAAAAAGTGTTTATGTGAAATGTAAAAAAAAATAACATTTCATAACAATTCTTTCTTAATTAAGAAATATTATTTTCTATTAGAAAATCGGTTTTTATTTACACTTAGAAAAATTATGGTATGGAAGTACTTAAAAAAAATTGCTAAAAAATTATGAAAAAAACGAAAAAACTAGAACTGTATTTTTTCAACCTGGCCTATTTAATACTATACGTATTACTTTTACTTTTGTTAACACGCGGTATTAATGACAGCAGCAAAAAATCTAAACACTGTGTTTTTATATATTGTGAAATAAATTAAATTAAGAATGAATTACTGTTTAAAAAATTTGCAACATTGCTGTTATATTCTTGGAAAATTTAACATAGCAATCAGTCTGACTGATATACGTAGGGAGGCCAGATGCGCTGATTTAATCAGCTGATTTTTAAGAACCGAAATCCGTACGCAAAATCTCCTTATTTTCTGAGTTTGTACTCATTTTTGGATTTAATAAATATTTTTGTGAATTGGAATAATAAACATTTACTTGAGGTTAACATGTTGTGAGCAAATTGAAAGCAATTTATTGAACATGTTGATGCAGCGTTAATTAAAATTAAACAATTTTTCAAAAAATGTAACCTTGAAACTGTTTCGTTTCCTAGCATTTTACAAAATAACTGCTTGAATTCAACACAATAAAATAGCCTGTTCCAGGTACTTCACGATATCCAGGTTTTACAGGATTTACAGGAAAAGCTGTTTTCGTCATTAATAAATCTTATGGAAGGTGGCGACCGGGACTGACTTCCTGTAAAAACCTGCAAATCGTGAAGCACCTGGAACAGACTTAGGGTCAGTTTTTCAGTGCACGGCCGTGGTTTAAACTAAGTTTAAACGCCCGATCCGGCTGGTTTAAACTAAGATCAGTCAATCAAATGTCAGCCAGCGGTTCAATTTAAACTCAGTTTACTTAATCTAAGTTTAAACTGGCACTGAAAAACTGCCCCTAATTATTTTAAACTGCCGACCACTGCTTTTGTGCTTCTTGTGTAATGTATGTATGTAAGTTCGAAAAATTTGGAAAAGGTGCAAATAACCAACTCTTGGTTATAATATATGTAGTTTTACTTTGATTTTTGATGTTCGACCACCTGTAATTTTACTTGCACATACACATTTAACACTATTAAATTTCATTCGAACTCGAAAATTCGTTTACCGATAATTCGGTAATATACCTTTTAGGCAACATTTTATTGTGAAGTTGTATTTAATAAGCACACCAACTAAATTTGTTTTAAATTTGTAGCTTAATCAAATAAATTCTTACTTGAGTTCTTCTACTGTAACTGAATTTTCAATTTTTATAAATTTTCCAGAAAATTTTAAAATTTAACTTACATGGTTTTTGTCATAGAATTAACTATATTTTTATAAAAAAAATAAATTAAGTTAGGAAAGAAAAACTTATCGTTACATTTTACTAATATTTTTGTGAACACAACTGTACATACACACGTAATACCTTTGCTTTGTTTTACTATTAAATTAATGAACTGTTACACCGATAATACTAAATGTATTTAATCGTCTTTTAGGTATTTTTATGTTAAATTAATGCGCTGTTATTTGGTTGGTATATTGTTACTAAACGAAAAAACGCTTAAAAATAAGCAGATATTTATGGCTTTGTATTGATTTTTGATGCCAACTGTACTGGTTATGTCACTAAAATATCTGGCTATCCTAGATACACGCAACAGTACGAAAGAAAGGTATGAGCAATATTTTGGAATGTCTGTAAGATAAATAAAAGCCTATTTGTTTTTCAGAGAAAATATTATTTTTTAATTAAGAAAGTCTTTTTCCCTATACAAATTTTATTTTTTCTCATAAAACATTTCACATAAACACTTTTTATCACGATAATGCTTTATTTTTTAACAAATATAAAGAACTGAGCTTTTTAACATCATAATGCATAATTTTTACAAGGAAAAGCCATAAAAAATGCATTACTCAGCCTTAAAAACAGTAAAAATACTATTTTTCGATGAAAGCCCATAAGCGATAGCAAACATTTTACCACAGCGCTACCTAGCGTAAGTTTTAGTTAATAACAAACATCAAAAATGAATTCCTCGACCCAAAAAACAGAATTTTACTAATTTTTTGCAGGGTCACCAACCTTAAATACGCATAAAAACTAAACCAGATCTATAGGCTAACAAACAGTGTTGCCACTACCTTAGCCTTTAAAGTATCTATAAAAAATCGAAAACTGTATCTAAATGTATCAACTGAAAAGAGCGGACATTTTTACATAGAAAAGTCGGCCCCTTAACAATCCTATTCCCATCCTAAGACACGGATTTGGAATCAAAGACCCGTAGTTATAATCAAAATTAAGTCGGCTCATAAAGTTAATTGCAGCTTTTTGACATAATTTTCAATGAGATACCTGTCAAAAAAGCTGCAACTAAGTTTAATGTCGACTTAATTTTGACATAACTACGGGCCAAAGTCTCCACATGTTCGATGTTTATTACTACGATTATATATATATATAGATTGGCGCTTACACATATGTTAGTGTTTGGCCGAGCTTCTCCTCCGACTTGTGGCGTGCGCCTTGATATTGTCACACAAAGCGGAAGGACCTACAGTTTTACGCCGACTCCGAACGGCGATTGTAGTTTTATGAGAAGCTGTTCATGGCAGAAGTACACTCGGAGGTTTGCTATTACCTCCCGACGCACGACCGCTGTTAAGAAAAAAACCTTTTTTCTATATTTTTTGCGATGTTGCGATGTTACTACGATTATATTCCCACAAATAATACATGCAAAAAAGGTTTCATGGTCTATCAAAATAATACTAATTTAAACAGATTTTGACCTGTTACATTTAGTTCAATAAATTGTTATTTCCTGCTATTATGGCTAACGACATATGTATAACTGAAAATTTAGAAGTTACAAGTTATTTTTAGTTCAGTCTAGTTATTTTTAAAAATTAGTCATCGGCATGGTTATCAATTTCCTTTGAATGCTAAGAGAAGGGTTGCTTGGGATGTAAAAGTTGATTTTTCGCATTACAGTTAACTACTACAGGTCGGAAAACTTTATAAAATTTGCAAACTACTTGGTGTTATTAAAATCACATTTATGTAGCTAAAAAATTAATTTTTCAACGTGACAAGAACAAAGGAAAATTTCTTGCTTGGAGGATGAGCAGCCAACTGTTAAAAATGTTATAATAGCTCGTACATAAATACAAAAAAATTCTTTAATCTTACGCATACTTATGGGAAAAGGTATGCAAATTTACACTCAGAAAAAAACGACGTATCCCTCAAAATTTAAGGCGAAAATGTATCCAATTGGATACATGTGTATCAAAACGGCAACACTGCTAAAAATTTTTTTGGGATTTGGTTATGGGAGGTGTGAGCTTTCATATATATTTTTTTCTTTACTTTAGATTTCATCAAATACAGAGAATCTTGTTGCACTGTGTTATTGCTGGAAAATATGATTAAATACATATATAACCATCAATGCAAAATGCCATAACACTCTTTGAGAAATGCGTTTTTTATTACATATTGGCATCTTTAGCTCTTCAAACACTTTCCATGACGATTTAAAAAGTTGTTTTTGTAAAATAAGACCTTTTGCATTGATGGTGACGACATGGGCCATTCCGTCGTAAGGGTCGTAATATTTGTGAGACAATTTAGGGATTCACAACGGTCTCGGAGTGGTGTTGTTGTATGCCGTAAACTTTAAAAGCTAAAATAAATGTTTAGAGAACTTGAAGCCACAACCAGCTATTTTTCAACACTGCGAAAATGCATAATATGACTTGATGGTACTTTGCGAACCCCCTTAATATATTTTTAGGCGTTTAAAGATTACGACATACAACAATACGACACTTACGACACCGTAGTGAATACCCCAATCGTTTATTCAGATTTTGAGAGCCTCAACAAATTATCATCGATCATTTAGATTTGGGTAAGCATAAAGAAACGAAATTTGCAATTGAAAATGTAACTATGTTCCACTAAATGAACGTAATGATTCTTGCCAATTTTGGGACCTTTATCTTTCAGACATCGCACAGATCGAAATAAATCTGTGATTTCACACGTTTAGTTTACTTATCAAAAACAAACGAAAAGCGGAAGGAAGGCAAGAAATTAAGTGAAAAACGTTGTGTTGCCTTGTGTTATCTTAAATGCGTTTAATCCCTGTCTGACACCAACAACAATTATCGAAACTTAACTTATTTACATAACTGGGTGGTAACATAGGTTACCGAATGGACTGGGTACACAATTTTTATTGTGCAATATGCTGTATTACAACTTCTGGTCGTTAAAATTCTGTATTGTAAACTTCTTTATTGTGAAATGAGTGCGCATTTCTTATTACACGTACGGGTTTCAGAAGGTTATATGTATTAAGGCAATATTGGGCAATTTTTGGGTAAATTAAAAAAAAAAATTACCAAGTGCTTATTTGCCAATATTATCTAAGACCTCCTGCCATTTTTCGGGTAGCTTCATAATTCCATCGGTGTTGAAGTTCTGTGGCTTATTTTTTTTAAATCACGTGAGTTTAGCAGAGACCAAAACAAATAAAAGTCAGACGGTACAAGATGCGGGCTATACGGTGGATGCATTAAAACTTCTCAACCATTTCCGTCAAGATGTTCAGAGTCATCAAAGATGTGTGTGGGCCGGCATTGTCATGCGGGAACACAACTGTTCTGTTTCTATGTTTTCGTATGTTTCAGTAAAATACTATCCAGCAGGTGGGTAGAATAGGACCCCGAAGAAGAGGGGCTGAACACCTTTTGCAAAGAACAGTTTTTTGCGTAGGTGGCCTTCGGCCGCACTTAGGGATTATAACCCTCACTAAGTAGAATCCTCCTCTCTATGTGGCCGAAGAAGTGGGCCTGACCACCACCTTTTTCAGAGAACACCTTTCTGCGTAGGCGGCCTTCGGCCGCACTTAGGGGGATTATAACCCTCACTAAGTAGTATGTTGCCGAAGGGGGCCTGAACACCTTTTACACAGAACACATTTCTGCGTAGGAGGCCTTCGGCCGCACTTAGGAATTATAACCCTCACCAAGTAGAATTCTCCTTTCTGTGTTGCCTCCTTTGTATGTATTGCTTTGTACGGTATGGCAACACATGTGTCAGTTTGCAACCATGTGTTATTGTAAATATGAGTGCAATTTAATGTAATTACGAGTTAATAAAAATCACTTTATTATATACACGATAAAATAAAATAAATGTGTGTAAAATATTATGTAGTGTTATGTGTATTTATATATATGAAAGTATGTGAGAAATGCACTTTTTGATAAGGAAATCAAGTGGAACGACTTGAGGAATTTAAACAACAAATAACTTATAAACAATTGAATTGTTTATATTTTTAGTTATACATGTTTTAGAGGATACCTCCCTTAACATCCTGACCAAGTCTCATTTGTTAATTCCACCTGGTTTTCTTAAAACAAAAATATCCACCCAAAAAAGTTACCGTAATGTCGTTCTTACTTGTTATGCAGTGGTATGCAAATGTGCTAAGTCCAAAAAAACTCAAGAAAAAAATACAAACGACAAACTCGAGCAAATATTAAGATATCTCAACGAAATTTGGTATGTATCTTTATACAGGGTAGGTTGGTATTAAAATGGGCGAAATCGGACTGTAACCCCACCCACTTCCCATATAAAGGTATTTTCGAAAAATGCAAGAACTACGATATTTCAGTAAATATTGGATGCAAATTCTTGCAAATTACTAAGTGAAGTGGAATTTTAGTAAAAAATTGTTATCATGAAATTTTTGGGAAATGGGCGTGACCGCGCCCACTTACGATGTAATGCTGTATCTCAGTAGCCCATTCACCAATCCTTACTAAACTCGGTACGATCCTTGCTTAGGATCTAGCTAAGAAATCTACCATATAACGGTAATTTACAGAAACACGGAAACTACGATAAATCAATAACTACTAAAGCTAATTCACTCAAAATCGATGATTGCGATAACCGCTTAGCAGGCAATTAGATTATTGAAAATTTTTGGATAATGGGCGTGACACCGCCCACTTATGACAAATGTGTAACTCGGTAACCGATTTGTAAATTTTTACCAAACTCGGTGCACTTAATAACCTTGGTACGGAAAAGCAATTCGATGAAAATTATTCAAATCGGACCAAAAATACAACCGCTTCCCGTATATATAACGGTAAATTTCAGAAATACGGAAACTCTCTTGGACGTGGCACCGCCCACTTTGACTATAAAGGTGTATTTCGGTAACCACTTTGTCGATTTCTACCAAACTTGGTTCAATTATATCACTGAGTCTAACTCAGCATATTATCGAAAACGTTTCTTATCATGCAAAGGTAGGCTGACTTCCAAAACGTCAATTGCATGGCATACCTACAAAGTATGATGCATGATAGAAACATAACAAGGTAAAACCATTGAGAGACATCTTGACGTTTGCCAGCAATATAATTCAAAAATTTAAAACTCAAAGTTACACACACATTCCCATTTTCAATCTCAAACAACAACAATTGTGAACAATTTCATTTTTTTATTATCAATTTTATATGATTCTAAAATGCTGGTAAATGTCAGAAAAAAATCATGGCCGACGGATTGAGAGAATGAATTTACCTTGTAATGCTTGTAGCATGGTATAATCAAAATGTATTCAACAAAGTGTGATTGAATTTGACATTGCTCTCAGAAGAACCATCCTATAAAGTCAAATTGAAAAAATTTTGTATGAATTTTGAATCGATTGTTTATATTTTTTGGCATAATAGTACCTTAAAAGAGAGCCTAACTGAGTTGTCAATCACACCTTGTTTAATACACCTTGGGTATAATGTTCCCAAGCGTCGAACTACAAAATGTTGACAATGTATGTGGTTGCAATGTTTCGCAAATCTGCATATACAAACCGTTTAAATACCGCAGTAGAACGATATCCAAACATTGTGTTGATACTTTTTGGAAGTCGCCGTAGTTTAGAGAAAGTTGAAACAATATTTGATACCTGCGCCGAGTATATAAAGTTCGGTTTCGAAAAAAACTTATACTTCCTTACTTATTTTTAATTATTTTCATTTATAAATGGTACATAACTTTACGACTTCAATAAAATATATTTAAAATAAACAACTAAATCATTTAACATTAAAAAATAATGAAAAACAGGTTGATAGAAAATGTGCTAAGTCCACATTAAAAGAACAAAATCATAAAGAGAAAATGTGGTAAGTCCCAAAAGAGCCTATGAGTCTACAACAGCTTTAATTTGAAATTGGTGGTGAAATTTGAGATCAGGTGGAAAAGGACTAGGATTCACTTGGCGTCAGTTTAAACAGAAGAGAACACAGAAGAGAAAACAATGGCGTGCTTTGCTGAACTCGGCCATAATCGCTTAGGCGGTTACAGCGCCAAAAAAAGAAGAAGACCACAAGTGACAGCACATTTTTGTATATTCAGATGCAGCTTATTTGTTATACACCATTCTTTTAGCAAAATATTTCTCTTTAGAATTTCCATGTCATGATTGCCACTTGTACCTCTGAATAGCTTAGAATTTCGTGATAAACCATGTAAATGCTTTGCTCAGTGCGTCAGTGTATGAGTGTACATCTCGGACGTTGTTACGTGCATCGTCGAGTATGTTTGATGTAAAGATAAAGATTAGTGATCTCCCACCGAAGAATCCATGCTGCCTTGGAATTATAAGTTATAATTTATAACATGTTTTAACGCGAAAGTTATTTGTGGTATAACGATTTTCTCCAATAGTTTAGCACGTGAAGATTGATTAAATATTGGCCCTGTTGCCCGATTTATATATGACATTTTTGGGAAAGTAACCAGTTTCAAGAGATTTGCTAAACATGTGTGAGATTGGCTTACAGAGCGAATATCCCAGTTTCCAAGAAAAATTTTAGGTATCCGAATAGGTCTTGCGACTTTTTCTAATAACCAGAAGTTTCAATTGGCGGTATGCGTCATCAAATCGTACTTCAAATTCCGACGTTAAAACTCTAGCATTTACTTTTCATATTGCAAACTGCAGATGCAGCAGATTCATTTTATTTTTGAAAAATGATGCAAACAAAATACATTGGCACTATTACTAGCGCCGATGTCATCCGAAATCATTTTGATGGAATATCAGCATCCTTGCGGCATTTCTTTTTTATGAAGTTGCAAAAACTATTGGCGTTAATTTTCAAATCATTTTGTACCTTGTTTCGGTAACTCTGGTAACATGTGCTCAGATTTTAGTCTACTAAATGCGAGTATTTATATTAAAAATTTTGTTTCAACAATTTTATACCCGAGCGCACTTGTGCACAAAGGTATTATAACTTTGTTCACATAACGGTTGTTTGTAACAGGCAAAACTAATGGAGATAGATATAGACAAATGTATACATAAATGATCAGAATGAAAAGAGAAATCGGTTCAGCGGTGACTGTCTGTCCGTCCGTCCGTCCGTCTGTTCACACGGTAACTCGAGTAAAAATCGAGATATGTTATCGAAATTTGGTATGTGTACTTCTTTCGGGTGTAGGACGGATGGTATTGAAAATGGGAAAAATCGGGCAATAAAACCACGCCTACCTCCCATATAACGGTAATTTCGAGAAATACGAAAACTGCGATATTTTAATTACTACTGAGGATTATTTCCTCAAAATTGATATTCACAATAATTTTTAGACCAAAAATAAGAATATTATAAATTTTTGGAAAATGAGCGTAGCCACGCACACTTATGGTTACATGTGTATATCTTGGTAACCGCTGCACCAATTTCTGTGGGCGTGGCACCGCCTACTTATGATCACATATATGTATCTCGGTAACCGTTCTAAAAATTTGCACCAAACTCGGTATGGTCATTGTGCTTGCCACATGAAAGCAAACCGTTGAAAATTATTGAAATCGTACTAAAATTACGGGGCTTTTCATTTAACGGTAAATTTCAGTAACTTCGATATTTCCAAATTTAAGGACGCTAATTTACTCAAAATTGATACAGCCCGGCTTACCATGTGGCGGCAGCTTTCGGAAAGGGGGGTATTTAATGTTCGGCTCCGCCTGAAGATATTGCTCTTAAAACATATCGTCACTAGACGCGAATAAAGGCGCGCCATTGTTTTAACGCAGAAACAACTGTTTGGGGAATGTACATATTATTAAACCCGAAAACATAGTTCACCGCAAAAATAAGTTAACGCTAGGTTTGGTCGCCTTTCTTCGCTTAAGTTTTTTTTTCGAGGTCAACTTTGGAGCTCGCACCTTTTTTCGTGTCTACTAACGATATGCACTATTTTTGGTAAATTTTCACGCTTTAAGTCAAAACCCTAAGTGTTTTTAACTACAGAGTATCCGTTTTTTGTGCAAAACTTACTTTTCATCGCCAATCTGTCCGAAAATGTGCGGGTAAAAAATAAGTAATTTTACAAATACCATACATACATCACATGGGTGGTCTAAAGTATACCCAGTTGAAACGGAATGGCCCACTGGTATAAATATATTTATATTTATATTTGCTACATACTATCATACAGCACTCGTTTCATTGTTAAATTATTAGCGAAACAACTTCGCAGCAGACCAATAATCTCCAATGTTAGCAAATCAAAATGACGATTGGGATTTTGACGATTTCCCAAAGTCGCCTGAGACATCAAAGAGAATCCGGAAATACTAAGTTGAGTACAAAAACTTGAAGCTCTAGGTTGGGATCGCTGCGAGTTACTGTTGTTCAATTGCTTAAGTATCATACAAAAACCATAAACAGCCATTGATCGGATACTTTGGTCACTAAAAAATACGATTAAGGAAAGTTTTTACAAATAAACAAGAAAATCGTTTTTCTCTTGATAAGGATTATGCTAACTACCCCGAGTTAATCGCCTTACTCAACACTTCAATGAATGAGTCACGAACAATTGCGGAAAGTTTTAGAATTGGTAGTATAAAAGACATCATACGCATTGATTGTTCGCTAGGTAACTATAAAAAGGGAATGCATTTTAAAAATCAATATGTATTGCAAAGTTATTAACAATTCTTACCCACAAAAAATAACTCCATTACATACTTTATCGTCTTTACACACTCGGAAAGGGTAAAAGTATCAGCGACGCTCAACATCATTAAACACTCTGTATCCAAATATCCTCAGTTCAATTCAAAAATCATACTATTGCAATAAGAATGTACTATAAATACCTCCAAATTGATATTGATCTTGTTCTACTACCATCCATTCAGCTAACTTTTTCACAATACCTTGTCCGAATACAAAACGTTTGCGAATGAATTTCGTGAGAAAGCTCATAGCAAGTGAGTTCAATGGTGCATTACCCTTTGCTTTCAATAAAGTAAACGCCAAACTAACCAGACCTGGTGTTATCACATCTTGTCCATGCTTATTCTGATCTATGAGTACTGTAAAAACATAATCAAGTTGAACTTGCTTGCGTTGTAAAGTGTCTCGACACCACACAGAGTATTCTGCCATCTTTTGCTCATGCTCATTATTGTGTATGACATTGCGAAGGTAGTGCAGAAGAACGGACGTTGTCAGACGATGAGATTCGGGTTCACGGTTAGCAGAAGTCAATGATATTATGGCGCTTAGCATAAATGGAGTCAAAATTATATCGGGCATCGAGTTCAAATTCTGTAAATTTAACAGTTATATACATATGTATGTATGTATTAGAGGGCTGCATGACATATACAAAACGCATGATACAAAAATTTGAAGGTAAGACCGCTGAGAGGCAGCCTGAACATTTTTGAAGTTTGTTAACATATCAAAAATGTTTTAAAATTTTCAATCTCACAAACAAAGCCTCACTTTCAGTCTCAAAATTTTAATATTTTCACCCAAGGCGAATTTATATAAGGTGGTGTTACAAGCTCAGCTGATTATGTGTATGTGTTTCGCCGCACGGCTTCTGATATCAAATTGAAAAATTTTGTTTCAATTTCTACACACACTCTTACAGATTTTGACAGTTTATGCCGCCAAAGCAAAAACAAAATACATGTAAATTTTTATTTATATTAATTCGCCTTGATTTTCACCTATTTGTTTTTGGTTTTACTTTTAATTGGCATATGAGTTGTTCTGAAAAATTTCAATTTTATAAAGTAGACAAACCTAAAAAAAAATTATGGCTGACAAATTGAGCGAGCGGTTTTACCCAGATTTTACCTTTAAATATTTTTATCATGCACAAAAAACGAATGAATGATTTTGGCTTAAAAATTTTTTTAATCTGAGTGAATACCTGTTCTGATAATATGTGTCGTCATTACAATAATCAAACAATGTGAAAATAAATTGAATCAAAATAAATCACAATTTTTTATATGAATATCAAAAAATATTGTTTCTATGTACATTCATATGTACAAACATACATATGTACATATGTATGTATTGCTGCGCTCCTATTACAATGGGTAATCATTTCTCAACTGGACCTCGGATTTCAGTCAAGTTCGAATTTTTGCGTGAAAATTTGTGGGTAGAGAGGTTTAAAGATGTGAAAGGGATTCTGAAAAGTTGTTTGAAAAATTGTAATTTTTACAGTTATTATAAGCAAGTATATTTTTAAGCAATCTTTTTCAAAACTCATTTTCTCTTAAAGTATTTGACGAAAGTTGATGAAATTTTTGTTTTAAGCGACATTAGAGCTTTAAAACAAATATTTTTATAATTTAGATTTTTTTTAATTTAAACATAAATATTCAGGTTGCATTGAAAATATGTTCTCAATGAGTGTTTCCCATTTCGTTTATATTTTCGAAAAGTGCATTTATTGAAGAAAATAATTCTAAAAAAAAAATTGTTTCTGTTTTTGACTTACAGCAACATTTGTCACAGCGCGCAAGCATCGTGAACCATGCACGCTCACCGCCTATGCACCCAACGTGTTCAATAGAAAGCGCGTACAGGAGCAACTAACAATTTGCTCATATTTCCGACTTTTAACGTAACCTCATATAATAATGATAGCATTTATGGTATTTTTAAGGCATTTTTGGGTTAGATTTTGCATCGGAGGTATGTGTTAAAATAATCCTATCATTTCCATTTTTTGGAGTTCCCACACAACATTATAACCAGGGAACAGAGTTTTAGGACATAAAAACCTACAAAAAAGGGAAAATAGGCAGGAAAAGGCACTAGAGGGCAAAATAAGGTATTAAATACAGACAAAACCCGAAAAATAATCAAAAAATACATTTATTTTAGAAGTGTTTATTTTACAAGTAAAAAGAGAAAAACTGAACCATGATAAAAACATAGCAAGGTAGAACCGTTCTCTCTATTTGTCGGCCATGATTTTTTTTTTGGAGTTTGCCAACATTTTGAAATCATATAAAAATGAAAATAAAAAATTGAAATTGCTCGAAATTGTTGTTGCTTGGGATTGAAAATGAAAATGTGTGTGTGAGTTTGTGAGTAAATTTAAAAATTAAATTGTTTGGAAACGTCAAGAATTTTAAAAGTGACTCAGCGGTTCTACCTTACTATATTTTTATCATGGTATGTAGTGTATATTGTTATTAACCTATTTTCAAAGTGTGCTACAATAAACAAGATGTAGTAAAATATGAGAGTTCAAGGTTCTACCTGATAATGTGAAACGACTTTGTAATCGCTAAATCGCACATGCATTCGTTGAAGTTTTTGAAATAAAAGTATGTTGAGTTCTTACGTGAAGTTCAAGATCAAGATCAAAATCATTTTCTGTCAGATGCTCCCTCGCGTCATTTTGAAGAAAAACTTCTCACCAGGTTCAAGAAAGAGATTCTAATTATAAAAAAAAACTCTGAGAAGTTTGTTAAACTTTACTCAGGTGTCGCATTACACGATAGCGATTTTCGAGACATTGATAGGCGAGAGATTTCATCTCTAGCTGCAATTTACCTCAGAGAAGATATTCTTTTGATGAAAACTAAAAAATTACCGGATCATCTAACCGCCAGCAATTTGATGATAGGAGAATGTAGCATCCCAGATGAAGTCGCATACTTCAATCGCACTCTGCTATGCGGAGAATCTTCCAGACGGCAAAAAAGCACCAACTGTCGAAGAATGGTCGAGTCGCTGTCTCAAGACATGATTTTCAGCGTTTCCAATGGTCGAGTCAAAACAGCTAAGCATATAACTCTGGGCATGGCTATAAAGGGGTTTACTAATAGCAAAAAGATTGTCAGTATTCTTAACCGGTATGGACACTGTTGTAGCTACTCGATTTTGGAAGGTTTAGAGACGGAAGCTACCTTTTCCACGGTCAGTCAGACGGATGTTTGCCCCGAAGATATCATTCAAAGCTCAAATTTGTGCACAAGTGTTGCTTTCGACAATTTTGGCAGATTTGTTGACACTGACAATGGAAAATAAACTTTGCACGATACTGTCGGCATTATTTTTCAAAATTTGAACTCTATCACCACGAGTATCGAATTCGACGATTAGCGGATCGACCGAGAGCAACAATATTCATTCAAGAACTCCGACCGCCGGCTCAAGAAAACGAAGGCTAATGTATGATGCCGTGTCTTTAGACCTTCTCCCGTACCTGAAAAAGCCAAAAGTGGTAAAGAATTTACTCCCTCTTCGTTCTCCGCTCCGATAGAAGATTTAGTGGAAATACGTGGCACTGATTTTGCTTGGATGATTTCACACGCGTTACAACTACCAAACGTTCCAATGTGGGTTGGCTTTAACAGCCCTATTTACAAAAACGATTCTCTGCAACAAATAGTATCGTAACTTACGACCCTAAACAAATCTCCCACTAACACAAACGTAGTCCAGAAGACAATGATTCGAAGTCTTCAAGTTGCCAATGAGTGTTACGAACCATATGCCCAAGTTACGTATGACTTAGCGATAGCTAAGATAGCTTTCCGACTGCAAATCACAGAAAAGCCGAAATTCGATAGGGTGTCCATTCACTTGGTGATGTTTCACGTAATGATGGCCTATTTAAAATCCGTTGGACATAAGTAGTCTTACTAACATCATGGTAGATTCTGGACTTCTAGCAGGGAGGTCGGTGAACAGTTTTCTGACCGGCAAACATTTTAACAGATGCAAGAGACTTAATCCATTAATTTGTTTGTCTCTTGAAATTTTGCACTTCCGAAGATTCTTGATTGAACTAAATATCACAATATCGGAAAGCGAAGAGAAGTACCTGATAGACTTCATGAATAATCAATCTGACAACCCGAAAATAGATAACGGCTTTCTAAATAAGTTATTCGAAGAGTACGAGACTTACAAGGAGAAAACCATCAGCGGCACAATATTTCTCGATTTACACTAATTTCATACATTATTACCTCATGTTGAACCGCAGCGTTAGAACTGCTGACTTTGAACTTTTGAAATTCGTTCTCCCAAAGATCAATCAGCAGAATTAATCGCGGTATTCCGTTATGTACCTTGACAACTTATTACAAGTTGACTCGAACTGCCCTGGGTTGAAGGAAACATTTTTAGCCGGGTCTTTTGGAATTAAACGTACCGCTTAAGCCTTCTCCCGTCCACCTATCGATCTGACTCTTGAGCAAACGATTAACGCGGATGCTGGAAATAAATTGATTGGTACAATTCACTCCACTAACTCTCTCTCAGCGCGGTGTATCAGTCACAGTACAAGAACTAAGATAATAAGCCACGTTATAGAATATTGCGGGTTGAAAAGTCGTCAAGATGTTACTGCCGATTTGCGGAAAAATGTAATACAAAAAAGTTCAAGACAACTCAATAAATTCCTCTCGGACATAGAAAGAACTATCAACCCTTTCCAATCTGATTTAGATAAAAGGACGTTGTTTAATATCATTACCGGTAGAGCAGCATCCGAAGAGTAGGCAAATTTTTTACTCAATATCGAAGAAAACGGGAATCGACTCCGAGAAGCGTTCATTTCAGAATGCGCATTAAAAAAAGAGAGGTTCGAAAGTCCGATTAAACAAAACAAGATTTTTAGCTTCATGAGCACAGAGAAGAAGACAATTAAAATCGCGGGTAAAATCAAGGAGCTGAGAATGCAAAGGGGCCTTTTTGGGAAACTTCTTGGAATTTTCTTGAAAAAAGCTATCGGTCTCGAGAAAGCTATATCATACCCCTTGACCTTAGTTCCTTTGGCATTTTGTCACATTGACGGTGGGATTTGCAAAACAAATATGTCGCGCCTGCTAAAATATTTAGAGTCTGATGTTAACTACTCCGTGTCTTCAAAAATATATGTTATGATCATCGACGGATTTTTCTTGCTCCGCACAATGGAAAGATTACCCTCGACATTTGGAAATTTTTCCAAGCAAATTTTGCAGACTGTTTTGCATACAACTGCCCCGACAGTCACTCATTCTTTTGATCAGTATTTCACAAAATCGATTAAAGATACTGAACATTTTTTACGTGGTACAACGAGTGGAAAGCAGTACCAACTTTTGGGACCTAACCAAGAACGTCCTTCGAATTTCGGAAATTAATTAAAGAATATAAATTTCAAAGAAGCCTTTGTCGAGTTTTTGATAAAAGATTGGGAGAATAACGAAATGGCCGCCTACATAGGTAATAGAATCCTCTATGTAAATTTTAAATCCTGTGCCAAATTCCAAAAAATAAAAGACAAAGTTGCGATGTCTGAGGAGCCAAGCTTGACATGCTCAGAGCATGAGGAATCCGATACAAAAATTATATTTCACGTGTGTAAAATCAAGGAGGACTCCCATGTCGTCATTCGATGCTTCGACACTGATATTTTGATAATAATGCTCGGTAACATGCAACATGTTAAAGATAACGTAAAAATTTGGATTCACGAAAGATTCATTAACGTCTCAGAAATGTACGAGAACTTTGATTTGGTTTTGTGTTCGGGATGCGACCTCAGCCCCGCTTTATATAGAAAAGGGAAATTGAAACCATTATGTATTTTGCGGAGCAGTGAAGACTACTTAAAAGCTTTTTCCGATCTGTCTCTCTACCCTGTTGAAAAATACGGCCGAGTCTATTCGATTTTTAAGTATGAGGCCTTATGTTGGACAAAAGGGGGAGTATAAGGGGCTCAAAATGGAGAAAATTTGCCTATGGTTACAGAAGATTTGGAATAAATTAACTGACGAAGACCTGCGTGCCAAATGCACTTTTCTCTCAAAGTTCACACTGCTAGCAAATGTAAATAAGGATTAAAATTTAAAAACTAATTAATACAACTAAAGTAAAATCTGTGAAAAATTAACAATACAATTTTTTTTTTTCGCAAAATCTATAAAGGACCCTTTGATTTCTCAAAAAACCAGGGTAACAACTCCACCGGGGTGAACGCCAAAAAAATGGACTTGATCAGATTATTTTAACACATACCAAGCTTAACCTAAAAATGCCTTAAAATCACAACCACAAATACCATCATTATTATATAAGCTTATGTTAAAAGTCGCAAATTTGAGCCAATTTTTAGTTGCTTCTGTACACGCTTTCTAGTGAACACATTGCGCGCATAGGCGGTAAGCGTGGATGGTTCACGATGCGTGCGCGCTGTGCCAAATGTTGCTGTAAGTAATAAAAAGAAAAACCCTAACAAATTTATTGTTTAGAAATATTTTCTTGAATGTAGTTTTCGAAAATATAAACGAAATGAAAAACACTCATTGAGAACATATTTTTAATGCAACTTGAATATTTATAATGTTTAAATTAAAAAAAAAATTTGTTTCTAAATTATACAAATATTTTTTTAAAGCTCTAATGTCACTACGCTTACAAAAAAAAATTTCATCAACTTTCGTCAAATACTTTAAGAGAAAATGAGTTCTGAAAAAAATATTGCTTAAAAATATATTTGCTGTAAAACATAAATTTTTTCTAAATCAGAATCCCTTTCACATCTATAAACCTCTCTACACACAAATTTTCACGTAAAAATTCGAACTTGACTGAAATCCGAGGTCCAGTTGAGAAATTCTCACCCAATACGAACAAACTTATTTGTAGGCAAAAACTTTTACCGAAATGGGTTTGAATGATTTGAATGTTTTTCGTTCATTCATTCACATTCTTCCAATTGAAGGTAGAAAATTTAAAACAAAATGTATATTCATAACATGCAAAATTCCACACGCTGACTGTTTTGTATTTGAAGTAAAATATTCAAATCTACTGTACTCTGGTTGGCTAGAAGTTTGAATGAATTCATGCAGCCCTCTAGTAGTATGTATTAAGCACATTCTAATTAAACAAGTAATGGTTATTTCTGAAAAACAATAACCGCTAAAGTCGACACAAAAGGTTCGTTCTATGATAACTTATATCAATGTTCAATATACGCAACCAAGAAGAATGCAAATTTTGAGTAAAGTTTCGCAAATTAGATAGCTTATCTCCTATGGCTCAGAAATAAACGAGACTTACCCTTTGCATTAATGCGTTT
>NW_023458564.1:19722456-19727100 GCF_013731165.1 Rhagoletis pomonella | reverse complement strand
TATTGATAAGCACGGTTTGAGTAAAACAAACGAAAGGATTAGCAACAGTAGCTCAGAAACAATTTACTATAAGAGCGTGTAATTGCTGGCTTATGCCGATGACATCGACATCAGCGCTAACAAAAACCGCGAAGTCTGTTCTGCCTTTTCCAAGTTGGATAGGGAAGCAAAGCGAATGGGTCTGGTGGTAAACGAGGACAAGACGAAGTATCTCCTGTCATCAAACAAACAGTCAGCACATTCGCACCTTGGCACCCACGTCACTGTTGACAGTTACAATTTCGAGAAAGTAGAGAATTTCGTTTACTTGGGAACCAGCATTAACACCGATAATAATGTTAGTATTGAAATCCAACGTAGAATCACTCTTGCCAACAAGTGCTACTTTGGACTGAGTAGGCAATTCAGGAGTAAAGTCCTCTCCCGACGTACGAAAACCGCGCTCTATAAGTCACTCATCATGCCCGTGCTGGTATATGGCGCAGAAGCATGGACAATGACAACATCCGATGAGGCGGCTCTTGGAGTGTTTGAGAGAAAGATTTTGCGGAAGATTTACGGGCCTTTACGGCGTTGCAGGAGTGGTGTAACGCTGGCGGTTGACGATGAGCTGTATGAGCTTTACAACGATATGGACATAGTGCAGCGAATTAAAATACAGCGGCTCCGCTGGCTTGGTCATGTCGTTCGAATGGACACCGACGCTCCAGCTCTGAAAGTATTCAACTCGGAACCCGCTGGTGGTAGCAGAGGAAGAGGGAGGCCCCCACTGCGATGGAAAGATCAGGTGGAGAAGGACTTGGCTTCACTTGGCGTTTCCAATTGGCGTCAGTTAGCACAGAGGAGAAATGACTGGCGTGCTTTGCTGAACTCGGCCAAAATCGCTTAGGTGGTTACAGCGCCAAAAAAGAAGAAGAAGAAGGAAGATTCTCCGCATAGCAGAGTGCGATTGAAGTATGCGACTCCATCTGGGATGCTACATGCTCCTATCATCAAATTGCTGGTGGTTAGATGATCCGGTAATTTTTCGGTTTTCATCAAAAGAATATCTTCTCTGAGGTAAATTTATTTATTTATTTATTTATTAGCCAATGAATACAAAATTCTTACTGACTAGGAAGGCTAAGCTATAATTACTTAAAATTATCGCTTAAACATAATGGTGCATATTCATAGTCATATTTAGTACTCAACTAAGTCGAAACTATTCTAAGTCACAACTAAAGCTATTCATAGTCGCCTTAGTTTCGACTTTTCTGGCTAAGTACCAACTTAAAATTTAGTTTCAACTGCAGCTGCAACTTAGTCGTAACTAGGAAGAAGTATTTTATCAAATTAAGGGAAAACAGACGAAATATGTAAAAATTTAATTGGTAGAGGGTGATTTTGATAATATAGAATAATGTCCAATTAAAATTTACAAAGACCGATCCATTTTTATCGGAAGATGAAATTAAATGCGTATTACAATTCGACTACATCACAATTTTATAATTGGAATAATTTAGATAAATGCTCAAATAATAAGTCAGTTTCACGCTAGTTCTTTTAAAGTAAATTTGTGCATAACATTTAGATATCTACTATTTGTATGTTTCACAGCATGCTTTCGATAAACATCGACTTCACATCACTGCGGTTGTTCTGGGTATTTCACACAATTAACAAGAAAATGATACCTTATTCTTTTGCATAATCATGCAATGAAAATAAAAATTACATAAACGGATGATCAAACTTGACATTATTTAATAAAAATGTGATTTTTCCAAAGAAGTTGATACATTTTCACACTCGTTTTGCTATATCGTAAACTAATTCGAAACTACTTAGTAGAAGTCTGAAATGCGACTATGAATAGAGGTAAATTTTAAGTTGGTACTTAAATTTAAGTTGCAACTTTGTTAGTTTCGACTTAGTTGCTGGACTATGAATACGCGCCAATGTTATAGGACCCCTCGGAAGCGAGATATCCAGACCACTACACTGATTAAGCTCAGTTAATCTTCTAACTAAAGGCGCATTAAGAGTATAATAAGGAATCCACACGTCTAAGACTTCTCGCCGGAACATTAAAATGTATCCTACTCAGAAGTGCAGGGCAGTCAACAAACCCACCTATAACACTAGTCACAAAAGAGCAAGACAAAAATGTCCTTCTGTTATTCAAGGATGACAAGTCTATGAGCATGCACCGTGAGCTATAGGATGGAACTGGTTCCGTGAATTTTAAAGAAGAAAGTGCAAAACGTATAAACGATTTCTGAATACGTTCTAGTCGATTAATATGTGTAGCATGGTAAGGTCTCCATATAAAAGTATCTTATTCTAGCCGTGATCGAACATAGGCAGTGTAGAGGGTTTTAAATGTATACGGATCAGAAAAACAAGAACCATTATGACGAATAAAAGCAAGCATAGCATACGATTTTGCTAGAGATAAAATCACGCGCCTATCAATGTCTCGAAAATCGCTATCGTGTAATGCGACACCTGAGTAAGGTTTTACAAACTTCTCAGAGCTTTTTTTTATAACTACAATCTCTTTCTTGAACCTGGTGAGAAGTTTTTCTTCAAAATGACGCGAGGGACTATCTGACAGAAAATGATTTTGATCTTGATCTTGAACTGCACGTAAGAACTCAACATACATTTGTTTCAGAAACTTCAAGGAATGCATGTGCGATTTAGCGATTACAAAGTCTTTCACAAAGCATACGATTTTTTCGAAGGCTTTCGCTGCGATTTCTCTCTTTTCATGCCATACTCCTTTGGGAGTGTCATCTTTGATAAGCGACTTACTTTTGTTGATGCACTTAACTTTACAAATATGATAGTATCAGATACAAATATGAAGGGATTCTGCCGTAATTATGCGGTCGGTGAGATCAGTGTCGCCAGATTCTAGGGCACTCATTTTTAATGAAGATAGTACCTCTTTTTTGTGGCACTTGCTCAGCTTTTGCCAACGGCCTTGATACTTTTTCCTCTCTTTACAGAATCACTGAAAGATGAACCTTGAGAAATTTCGTTTTTCGTTCCCGTTGATTCCATGGTTTCGTTGTTCTGAGGATTTGGTGCATCCTGAGGATCTTGGTTAGGTTCCTTTATGACTACAAGATTCATCGCTTCGTTCAGTTCGCATGATTTCTCGTTCAACATAACACTTTCGTTTTTGACCAACGACGATAAAATAAGGTTATTTTAAAATTTTTTATTACATAGTGTTTGCGTTCATTGTTTATAGTAAAAAATGTAGTAATTACTAAATTAAACTATCTTGAAATGTTCTAAATTATACTTAGTATTTCCCCACGTAAGCACTTGTACTAGACTTAAATTTGTATGTACACTCCACAAAAATACAACCTTGTACCAATGCAACTATGTAAGAATGAAACGAAATGAAAGAATAAATTTTGGCTTGGCGTCAGTCTTCAACCGACATTTGACGTGCGCAGTATAATATTAATACAGTCCAAAGTCTTTGAATTTTTATGAGTGAATTTGAACCATCACATAGTCCTAATGCTCCTGACACCAAAAGGTCTCACGGTGCGATGTAAGTGATGTGGTTTGTTAATCTACAGGAGTAAATTCAAGTCCCCGATATGTAGTTTTTGACGATAAAATCGGCACATTTTTACTGTCGCTAGCTCCCGGACTGTTATTGATGGCAGAATCATAACATCGATGCTCGTAGCAAAGGCGGTATGAAGTGACTTCAACTCGACAGAACACATCTGCTGAGCTTTTGTTATAGCTGTGCCGATGCCTATTACCTCGATACTACGCTTGGAACGAGGTAGGCGAAGATGCTGCACAATGTGTTCTGTTACGAAGTTTTTGTTGTTTGCTGATTTATCTTCGTCATATGTCCTATGCAGTAAAGTATGGTGACTCACCTTGCAGTGCTGGCATCTATGACGAGATGGACATGTACTAGAGCAATGGTTCCTACCAAGGCAGTTAAGACATAAATGCAGCCGTTTTGCTTGAAGATATCGCTCGACAGGATCCATCTTCATGAATGGCTCGCAGTTGTATGGGCTGGCATCGCATAGTACACATTTTTTTGTAGCTTCTGTGGTGACAGGCGTGCTGATTCTTCTTCGTTAGCGGTTTTTTAGTGGATGGAATCTTGACAGAGTGAGTTGCCTCCAGCATGTTAAAAGTCTGGCAACGGCTTTCTAAGAATGTGACGAGATCAGCCCATGTTGGCATCCGTTTTTGCGATGATTGAGAAGAATTCCATTTGGAGGATACCTCGTTTTCCCACCGTGTAATCGTGGGTGCACCTATCTTTTCCGACAGTATGTACAACAAAATTCCATCACCTATTTGCTGGGTTGTGGCCAGTGACTACATTGCACAAAGATTTACAATAACGGTGTCAATGTAATTACGAAGAGCTGGTACTGTCGCTGAAGATAGTGGTGGGATGTCACAAATCTTCTGCATGTGCGCTTCGAAAAATGAGGCGGCTGTTGTTGAACCGAGCGATGATAAGTTCCAAAGCAACCTTGTAGTTGACACTGGTCACCTCGAATGACTGAATCAGCCGCGATGCCTTGTCCGTTAAGCACGAACACAGATACTGGAATTTTTCAACATCGGACAGATCTTTGTTGTTATGTGCGAGAG
>NW_023458564.1:19718610-19722356 GCF_013731165.1 Rhagoletis pomonella | reverse complement strand
AAAAGTCGTCAAGATGTTACTGCCGATTTGGAGAAAAATCGAATACAAAAAAGTTCAAGACAACTCAATAAATTCCTCTCGGACATAGAAAGAATTATCAACCCTTTCCAATCTGATTTAGATAAAAGCGCGTTGTTTAATATCAGAGCAGCATCCGAAGAGTCGGCGAATTTTTTACTCAATATCGAAGAAAACGGGAATCGACTTCTAAAAGCGTTCATTGAAGAATGAGCATTAAAAAAAGAGAGGTTCGAAAGTCCGATTATACAAAACAAGATTTGTAGCTTCATGAGCACAGAGAAGAAGACAATTAAAATCGCAGGTAAAATCAAGGAGGTGAGAATGCAAAGGGACCTTTTTGGGAAACTTCTTGGAATTTTCTTGAAAAAAGCTATCGATCTCGAGAAAGCTTTATCACATCCCTTGACCCCAGTTCCCTTGGCATTTTGTCACATTGACGGTGGAATTTGCAAAACAAATAAGTCGCGCCTGTTAAAATATTTAGAGTCTGATGTTAACTACTCCGTGCCTTCAAAAGTAGATGTTATGACCATCGACAGATTTTCTTGCTCCACACAATGGAAAGCTTACCCTCGACATTTCGAAATGTTTCCAAGCAAATTTTGCAGACTGTTTTGCGTACAACTGCCTCGACAGTCATTCTTTCCTTTGATCAGTATTTCACAAAATCGATTAAAGATACTGAACACTTTTTACGTGGTACAACGAGAGGAAAGCAGTACCAACTTTTGGGACCTAACCAAGAACGTCCTTCGAATTTCGGAAATGAATTAAAGAATATAAATTTCAAAGAAGCCTTTGTCGAGTTTCTGATAAAAGATTGGGAAAATAACGAAATGGCCGCCTACATAGGTAATATGTAAATTTTAAATCCTGTTTCAAATTCCAAAAAATAAAAGACAAAGTTGCGATGTCTGAAGAGCCAAGCTTGTCATGCTCAGAGCATGAGGAATCCGATACAAAAATTATATTTCACGTGTGTAAAATCAAGGAGGACTTCCATATCGTCATTCGATGCTCCGACACTGATATTTTGATAATAATGCTCGGTAACATGCAATATGTTAAAGATAACGTAAAAATTTGGATTCACGTTGGCGTTAAAAACAATGAAAGATTCATTACCGTCTCAGCAATGTACGAGAAATTTGGTTTGGTTTTGTGTTCGGCACTTCCAGCATTTCACGCTTTCACGGGATGCGACTTCAACCCCGCTTTATATAGAAAAGGGAAATTGAAACTATTAAGTATTTTGCGGAGTAGTGAAGACTATTTAAAAGCTTTTTCCGATCTGTCTCTCTACCCCGATTGCGATTTTACGGCGGTTTTATCGGTTATTGAAAAATACGTTTGCCATTTGTATGGTTTGCGAGAAGTGAAAGATATTAACGAAGCCCGCGTAGAAATTTTTTTGAAAACTTACAAATGCAAAAAAAAACCAAAAAACACTTGATATAAATGTGAAGAACTTCGACGGTTCGAGTCTTCCTCCGTGCAAATCGGAAGTTGTTCAACATGCGCTGAGATCGGCGTACATTGGAAAAATGTGGCGCAACGCCTACAGAGAAAGCTTAACGGATTTGTCCCCGGAAGACTGTGGATGGGAGGATAACGAGCAGAAGCTTGACTTTAAATGGTTTCAGGGCGAACAATTACCGAACATCTCCAAAGACATTTTTCTCTAATCAGAAAGCGACGATGAATTAACAGAAGAAAATATGCCAGGTACATAAGAATTAATGATACGAAAGAAAAAAAATGCGCAACAAAATAATGCATTATTTAACAATCTATTTCCAGATTCAACAACAACTTCATCAGAAGATTCTTTGGGGTCACACATCGCAAGTAACGACGAAGAATCAGATTACGAAGATGAATCTGACGACAGCGATTAAGAAAAGAAGAAAAAGTCTTCATTACAATAATAATGTGTGTGTTTTTGACGTCCCAGAAATCCCGGGATTTGCTTGCATTAATCCCGGGATCCCGAAAACTTTGAAATATCGAATTGATAGTAAGAATTTGTTTATGAATTTTGAAGTATGATTTTTGTAAAATGCCGTTTTGACTGCAATTAACAAAAAGCTTGAAACTGTACTTTTAAGTTGCAGTCTGAGCCTTTTTTGAAGAAGATTTCAATGAATTTACTCATAGCGTAGCTAATGAAAACAACAGAGAGTTTTAAGGAAAAGTTAGATAATTTTTTATATCAATCTACTCAAAACTTCCTCAAATCGAAAAACGAGAAACGTGCTGGTAAAAAAAGTTCAAATATTTTGTAATGGAGGAGATAGGGGTCATTATCTTCAAATGGATTATGTCTACCTTTTGGCAGTTCAGCCTAAAAGTGTTGATGCCGAAATATGTTTTTCATCAGTAAGTTTTGTATGTAAAAACTGCAGGTCAAGCTTAGAAGACTTCGCTTTGAATACTTTGCTGCTCTTATGAAAACATTTTAAGTGCAATAATAACAACACCGGAAAAAGAGGTGTGTGTTTTTAATCAGACCCACCTACCAACATGTATTTTGACCCGCTGAATCAGATTCTGAGATCCGTTTGACCCGTACACCCTCAAAATTTCTAGTAAATTGCGAAAAAAACTGGCAAAAAATTCTCCATTCGCCATTTGTTTATAGAGTAGAATAAACATGTTTAGAGAAATTGTTTTGTATATTTTTGTTTTATGTTTTTTATTAATCGTTACTTTCAAAAGTACCTGGTATTTAAATTATTATTTGTGATCTATACGTTCCTCAATCACATGGTTTTTTAAATACAATTAAAAAAATGTTTTCCTTTAAAATTTGTCTGATTGAATAAATAAATATCGCTTGCGTAGAGTGCAAAGTTGCTAAGTCCCAATTTAAAAATTGTACAGGGGAGGAAAATACTTCATATAGCCAGTTTGTTCAAGTATTTCACAAAACTTTCAATACAACATTTTGCCTGTTTGAAGCAAAGCAAAACTTCATACGAATCAGAGGGATTCGGTCTTTATTAAAAGATTTCGAACTTTTTTGGCCTTATCAAATTTTCGGAGCTTTTTTGGCCTTAGCAAATGTTCCTTTCATTGAATATAAACGAGAAAACATAAAACAAGCACCTTTACCCTTTTCGAAACGATGCAATATTAATTTATCTAGCCCTCTATATCAAAATATTAAAAGTGAAGTTAGCAACTTTTCACTCTAAGCTAGCGATATATGAGTTTTACAATCAGTTTATCGTAAATTTTAAATAGTTTTATTTCATGGTATGTTTAAATGCTTTCAGATATTGAATTTTTACTCATATTCATAAAATTAATGACTCAATTTGAATCCCGTGATAAATCACGTGTATCCCCAGTCTGTGGCACATGCAACAAAACACCTTAGCAACATCCATAAAATCACTAAACTATTAGCAACATCCATAATGTTGCTATACCTTAGCAACAATCAATATGCTGCGTTACTAAGAACCGCAATAAACAAACTGTAAAGCATGTTCGATCTACCCCTGCACGTAGAGGTAGTTTTAAGTTTCGTTTGACTTAAATACGGGAAACCGTAGGTTCGATCCAACACCTAGAGGATCACGACGGTTTTTATCCCAAACACCAACGCCTATTTAAGCCGGTGTTTGTCCACAAACAGGATCAAAGAAAAGTCGCGGTCCTGTGGGTAACACATGTACAAGTGTTAAGTGAAAAACAGTCGAAAGTGTAGTAAAAGCAAA
>NW_023458564.1:19713819-19718510 GCF_013731165.1 Rhagoletis pomonella | reverse complement strand
AACAAAATTAATATACCCTTGTGCACAAGTGCGCTCGGGTATAAAAATAAAAAATAAACAAGTAAGAAAGTCTAAGTTCGGGCGGAGCCGAACATTAAATACCCGGCGCAAGTATTAAATAATTGTTTTTTCACCTTTCCGAAAGCTACCGCTAGATGGTAAGCCGGGGTGTATCAATTTTAAGTAAATTAGCGTCCTTCAATTTCGACATATTGAAGTTTCAATCATTTCTGAAATTTACCGTTATATGAGAAGCGGCCGTGATTTTAGTCCGATTTCAATAATTTTCAACGTTTTGCTTACATGTGGCAAGCACAATAACCACACCGAGTTTGGTACAAATTGGAAGAACGGTTACCGATATACTTATATGAGATCATAAGTGGGCGGTGCCAGGCCCATTTTCCAAAATTTTACCATAAACGTATTTCTTGGTAAAGAATTGCTGCAAGCATCAATTTTGAATAAATTAGCTTCAATATTTACTGATTTATCGAAGATGTTGTATTTCACTAAATTACCGTTATATGGGATGTGGGCGTGGTTATTGTCCGATTTTAAAAATTTCGGCGATTTTTTATGCTGTACGAAGGCCAACAAGTGTGCCGAGTTTGGAAGAAATTGGTGCAGCAGTTACCAAGATATACACATGTAACCATAAGTGGGCGTGGCTACGCCCATTTTCCAACACTTTATAATATTCTTATTTTTCGTCTAAAAATTATTGTAAATATCAATTTTGAGTGAATAATCTCCAGTAGTTACTAAAATATCGCAGTTTTCGTATTTCTGAAAATTACCGTTATATGGGAAGTAGGCGTGGTTATTGAGCGATTTTAAAAATTTTCAGCCATTTGGTATGTTGTGCGAAGGTCAACAACTGTGCCAAGTTTGGAAGAAATTGGTGCAGCGGTTACCAAGATATACACATGTAACAATAAGTGGGCGTGGCTACGCCCATTTTCCAAAAATTTATAATATTCTTATTTTTCGTCTAAAACTTATTATAAATATCAATTTTGAGTGAATAATCTCCAGTAGTTACTAAAATATCGCAGTTTTCGTATTTCGATTTTAAAAATTTTCAGCCATTTGGTATGCTGTGCGAAGGCCAACAACTGTGCCAAGTTTGGAAGAAATTGGTGCAGCGGTTACCAAGATATACACATGTAACCAGTGGCGGATTTAAATATTTGCCGCCCCTAGGCAATTCATAACTTGCCGCCCTTTTTTCACGAAAAAAAAAATATATATATATATCAAATATGATGTTATTGTCAGTGCTTTATTACAATATAGTTCGTTAATAATGAAATACATAACGGAATTAACAAATTCGACATCAGCATGGATAAGGTATTCAACAAAAACCCTCTTTCAAACACTTCTTTTTCACAGTTCTTTACGTCTTGATTTTTCAGCTTTAAAACAGAAAACGATCTTTCTGCGCTACAATTGGAAATAGGAATTGAAACAAACATCCGCAACGCAATTTCAACATTAGGGTAAGAGATCTGCAGATTATCCTGGCTCAGCATTTTCAACAGTTCCAGAGGAGAATAATTTAAAATCTTCTTTTCGGTGCAGTATGCCTTGAAAAAGACCATTTCATTTCCCAAATTTTCCTCAAGATCTTGGGTGTAGTATTGGCTCAATATGATGGATTTTTCACGTAATTCTTCGTTGCTCAGATGTTTCATATCAGTGATGAGAGAAAATTTCGAATAGATTTTTTGATACGCCTCACGTCTCCGTGTCAATTCTGTCAAAGTACGGTCCAAGATAACGTTGAATGTGTTGACACGAAAGTTGTCTCGGCCACTCAATTGGATACTATTGTCCCTATTTTCACCAGGTTGTAGATTCTGATTCCTTCGACGCTGCCTGAGTGTTTTGTATTCCTGAATTGTAGAAATAGAGAGAGCTTTCTCTTCATATTGATCGAATTCTTCGCGAGTGTCAGACACAACTTTAATGAGTCCGTTGAACAAAGAGATCACTTCAGAAATAGTCGTAAAGTGCAGCTGAATCCAAATAAATTTTTTTCTTTTAATTTAGCTGTCTTAAATTTTGCCGCCCCTTAATTCTGCCGCCCTAGGCTTCAGCCTATGTTGCCTGTACGATAAATCCGCCACTGCATGTAACCATAAGTGGGCGTGGCTACGCCCATTTTCCAAAAATTTATAGTATTCTTATTTTTCGTATAAAAATTATGTAAATATCAATTTTGAGTGAATTATCTTCAGTAGTTTCTAAAATATCGCAGTTTTCGTATTTCTGGATATTACCGTTATATGGGAAGTGGGCGTGGTTAAAGTCCGATTTCGCCCATTTTCAATACCAACCTACCTTGGATTAAGGGAAACCTACATATCAAATTTCGTTGAGATATCTCAATTTTTGCTCGAGTTATCGTGTACACGGACGGACGGACAGACGGACAGACGGACGGACAGACAGACATGGCTTAATCGATTTCTTTTTTCATCCTGGTCATTTATGTATACATTTGTCTATATCTATCTCGATTCGTTTTGGCTGTTACAAACAACCGTTATGTGAACAAAATTAATATACCCTTGTGCACAAGTGCGCTCGGGTATAAAAAATGCGATTTTTCAATGCAAAACTTTTTTTTTAATCTATCTCACACTCTCATGGAATAATTACGCACATTTTGATACCTTACTGATTTTCTCCGACAAATAGTTTATTAACTGCAAACAATTAAAAAAAAGATACTTCTCCGTGAGTTCAAAATTTTGGGAATTTTTTTTCGAAAAATAGGTGTCTTCTTTTTTTCGATAAAAAATTAAAAAAAATATATTTCACCAAAAAAAAATATTGGTGTAAATATTGTATGGAATGACCCATATACATATGTACATAGTACATATGGAAAGTAATGCATTGGTCCCATCATCAAAGCAAAAACAACATTTTCATGTATTTTGTTGTTGCTTCTGGTATCGAAATTGTCAAAAATTTTTCGGATTTTTTTCTTCTAAATCAGAGCGTGCCATGTGAATTACAAATAAAAAATAATAAATTGAAACTGGAAAAATTCAAATTGTTGCGACTTTATTTCTTAGTAAATTTGCTAGCTACTCCAAGCATTGATCCATCATTTGCAAGGCCCGATAATCAGCAGTTGTGCTGCTGAGTTGGGAGAGCGTTCCAAAAGCTGCTATTCAGTCGCTTGTTTTGTATGGAAAAAGGTTTTACATGCAAATAGATTTTAACAATTTGGAATTTTTGTGAGAAGAAATTTAAAATATTTGACATTTTCGAGACCAAAATAATTTGAAAAAAAAAAAAAAAATGCATAAATCAGCTGCTATTCTGATACTACCGGTTCAATGTGCCGTCTGAATAAAAAATAAGCAATTGCTTTTGCTTAAAATTTCATACATTTTATTTCATTGCCATCATATATATAGAAATCTATAGCCTGTTTCTTTAGCTTTAAGGCGTTAATATGAAGTCTCTACGATGAGCAGAACCCGAGATATAACAATTTGAAAAATCCAAACTTTGACAGATCATACATATATCCGAAGAAAAAAAGAAAAAATGTGAAGCCAATCGAAATTGTGACACCAAATTCGGTGTCCGATATGAAAAAGAATGCCTCATTTATATGTTATATATATTTTAATATAGAATAAAAGTAGTGTTAGAATTGTAATATATTATTTGATTAATTGGAGGGTTGCTATTTTATAATTCTTTTATGCCATTACAGTGTCTGAATTTTTAAAAAATTTTTTTGGTCGTAAATTAAATTATAGCCCGGGATTTCGGGACTCAAAAAAGTGCTCGGGACTTCCGAATCCCGTACTGGATGCCTTATTATGTACTATTCACCAGCAGAAGTACCCACCTGGGCACAGGGCCTTTCGCCGCCCCTGATCAGTACTCACATACATACTGGGGTCTTCTTCTTCTTCTGCTGGTCTCTTCTGACATACATACTACATATTGATCAGTGTAGCATAAGCTGTTATTAGTACTAATATAAATATGGGTGGGCTTTGACATAAATATGGGTAACCTTTCCGCAGTTCCCTCTCGTACGCACCGAGAGCTCTCGTTCAGTTATATAGATTATAGGGGTGTAAGAAAAATATCGTTGCACCGAAAGTTCCCCACTCGATGTATAAATAGTCTAAATACGTAACATCTCTTACGCAAAACAGACAAGTGAGTTGATCCCAATTCTTTGAAGTGAAACTTCTTTAGCGGCGGTTGGTTGGTTGGGAGTAAATTGGCAAATTCAGCGGCACTTGCACGCGGAAATTGTGCAACGGAAATGGTTGGGGCTGACAAGTGCTTCTTGTGTGTATGCACATGGTATTAATTTAACAAAAACTTGCTAATAAAAGGTTAAAGAATAACACTTAGAAAAGACCAATACAAGAATGAAAGTAAAGGTGAGTACGTACATAGATAAAGAAACGGATAAAGGCAAAGGTAATAATAAAAACAAAAACAAAAATGCGTAAATTTAAACACTTTACTTAATTATATAAGAGCAAAGGTGAAGAGGAATATGTAGATGAAAATTATAAACACAAAAGTAAAAACCAAGATAAATATAAAGAGAAAGATGAGGATGAGGATGAGGTTACCGTTACCGGATGAGGTTTTGTTATCGATATTGTTATAGATTTTGTTATCGATATTTTTAT
>NW_023458564.1:19698063-19713719 GCF_013731165.1 Rhagoletis pomonella | reverse complement strand
GGGTAACAACCCCTAAAAAAGGGGCGGAAAAGTCGGGAGGGGTACCAAACGACGCTTTCGGCCCACCTAATAACAATCCGGAGGGGGAGAGGTAATATTATTAACCATTTAAAAGTTATGAACAAAAAACTTTTGTTAAACTTCGTTGTTTTCTATGAGCAATTACCACGTCAAAAATGCACTAAATCACCAGTTTCCACTTTTAAAACACTACTAAAACGTTTCCGGTTATTATTTTATGCAAACCAAATCATTTATTCACTTTTATTTTATATATTTCGTTAATAAAACAGAGTAAACAAACTTTGCGCCTGCTAAAATTATTATAACCTCAAATCGCTGGTATTGCCACTTTATTTCACATTTCATTTCCGCATTATACTCAGTTTACACTATCGCGCGATTTTTTATTAAACATTTTCATTATTTATATATGTATTAAACGAACCGAAAAGCATTGAACAGTGCACACATCTCATAAGGAAAAGTGAATTATTACGAAATACTAATCCAGTGGCAGCACAATAGCTATTTTGGAATCTCGCGTTTCAGCTGGCAAAGATTGTCAACTTCTTTTTAATAACAAAATAATCTATCTTAGGTTGATAAAACTATGTGTTTCTTTAATAAATAAGTTAAATTATATATTTTAATAGTGTTTAAAAAGTGTGAACAGGTGATTTAGTGAATCTTTGTCGGTGTAATTGCCCATCGAAAACAACGAAATTTAACAAAGGTTTTTTGTTCATAACTTTTAAATGGTTAATAATATTATCTCCCCCCCTCCGGATTGTTAATAGGGGGGCCGAAACGCGTCGTTTGATACCCCTCCCGACTTTTCCGCACCTTTTTTAGGGGTTGTTACCGCACCCTAGAGAATTACCAATAAAAGTCACCTGGAACGCGAAAAACCACTTTTCCTGTAACTACTTCCACTTTTTTTTAATGTTAAGCGCCATGGAGACGATCAAATATCTTTATCAACCGTTTCGCGTTTTGCTTGACAAAAAAGAAGCGCATTTGCCTTCTGATCGTCGTGGTGAGTAAGTGCACGGACAAGAAAAAGAAATTGCTTGTTGAATTAACGCGTTTATTTGTACGTTTGGGTGCAAGACACGAGCGAATCTCACTCATATGCAATGCTTGACGTATTTATTTGATTGTCTCCGTGGCGCTTAATGTTCCTTGCTATGTTTTTGTTTACAAATGCAACCCTGCCTATCGTTTGACACTTTTCATGAACTTGCAGAAAGAAAAACTTCGGAATAAAACCTGCAACTTCTGACTGAGAGAGAGAGCAAGTAACTCTCACAAAAGTGGTTTGACTTGCAGGTTTTTTGGCACTTGGAACGCTTTCCTGCAAAAAAAAAAACTTGCAAATCGAGAATATCGTGAGCATCTGGAACGCAACTAAAATCATAGTTTAAAAAACTGAAGCCTCTCTATTATAATTGCCATTCGTACTGTCTTTAGGTAACTTGAGAATAGAAATCGCTGCATCTTTTAGGCGCATCAATATTACATAGTTACATCCCGAGCTAATAAAATGAAGGTAAAAAGCGTACTGACAAGTACGACAGCCGAGCGCTGCTACCCGATCAAGCATTGGTCCGTACTACTTCGGTAGATGGCGCTGTAAGTATCAATCTGTGAGCGAATTAAGTCGAGTTACAGAGGCGTAATCTCCATGAGGTTCAAGCGAAGGCACGAACACCTAAATACATACGAATATATATGTATACAAGATGTTTTTCGCGTACTTACTCTTTCATCAATTGAACGCGCACAACGATCATAGAATTTATAAAGATGTGTAAGAAAAATGTCATTAGGTTTAATATGTTCATCCAAACTAATTTGTAAAATTTCAATGACATATGGAAAGTTCCTATGGCCGATCCCCTGACGCAACATCGCACCCAAGATTTGCATATTCATTCTATAGTTTAAGAATCATTAAGGGAAATAAGAAATAGGAAAAAGTATACAATCAGCCTTATCGCACATTCCATGTGAATAAATCGTTCCCATTCAAAAACAAAAATAAACTTGGAAAATTTGGTTTTGGTTTTGCTTTAAAATTTTTGAGAATATTTGTTCAAATGGAAGAATAAAACAAAACCACATACAGTGCCAAACAAAAGTATTCGCTCAGGGAATTTTTCGTAATATAACGAGGGCTTATATTTCATACCCTCTATGTGCAATTTTCACAAAAACTACTTTGTGATATTAGAACCCATCTGGGACTTACCTGTCATCACTGATGTTAACAACAACAACTGACTTTGCAAGTTAATAGTAAATTCTTCTGTCAAGCGTTATACAAGGTCAGCGTTAATATCACCGATGACAGTTAAGTCTTATGTGGATTTTATATCAGAATCTAATTTTTGTGAAAAGTGCAAACAGAAGGTATTGAATATAAGCCCTCTCTCTTTTTGTTACTCTAATTTCTTTTCGATATTTTTTAATACCTTTCATACTACACCAAAAAACATAAAAATAATATCTCTAAACTTTGTGCAAAACTCAAGAAAGTACAATAAATTACCATACTAAATGCAATTTCTGTTAAGATTTTCCATACAAATTTGAAGTATGCAGTTTTATAGCCCATTCAATTTTAATATAACATAGTGCGAGTTTGATTGTTGCCAGCACATGGCACTGATTTGCCAAAAAAATGCCTTCAGCTGAGATCACCTGTTTTGGGCATTTGCTCTTATCTTTTGCAATTCCCCTCATTTGTACTACAATTTCTTCCATTTCTATTACAATTTATTTAAAATATGCAACACATTGAACCAAAAACACCAATACACTAACCAAAAACACACCTACAGCCTGCCGGAAAGAAACGTAAAGTAGAAGAGTTACGTTACTTATGGAACTGCACGATGGTTATTATTTTCTTCCATACAAAAAATTTCGTCGATCATACTTTGTTTGGAAGAAACAGCGTGAAAAAAATTGTCACAAATCAACGCGATTTTTCAACAACTTCAAACTTGCGCATTGTCATACTAAAAGTGAATGGGCTATAATCCTGATAACTTAGGATTTTGCTACTAAAATTTTAATAGAATGTTGAAAATTAGTGTGAAAAATTATTGAATTTTCCTGAGATTTGCACAAAATTTATATGTTTTATTTTTATTTTTTTTTTCTGGTAGTATGAACTTTGTCTAAAAAATATTAACGAATTATTGTTCGCTACTGTACATATTTTAATTAATATAGAAAATTGGTGTGGGTATTTTAAAACACGATTTCCGAAAAAAATTTCATATATACATACATACACATGAGGCCGTGAGTGTAAAAATGGCTAACCAACAATTTCTTTTACTCAACCACTTAAAATAGTATTAAATATGAGAAACTTTAAAATCCAAGTAATTTTTAAGCAAAAAACAAAACCGACTTTAATTCTTATATAAAACTATAAGTGTTAATTCTTTCCACGATCAAATTATCGGATCCAAACAAAATTACTGAGACCACCCTTGAGGTACCACCTTTCCGATGAAAAAAGAATTATCGAAATCAGTTAACGTAGTCCAAAGCATGATAAAAATATAGTAAGGTAGAACCGCTGAGAGGCACTTTTAAAATTCTTGACGTTTCCAAACAATTTAATTTTTAAATTTACTCACAAACTCACACACACAATTTCATTTTCAATCTCAAGCAACAACAATTTCGAACAATTTCAATTTTTTATTTTCACTTTTATATGATTTTAAAATGTTGGCAAACTTCAAAAAAAAAATCATGGCCGACAAATTGAGAGAACGGTTATACCTTGCTGTGTTTTTATCATGGTCCAAAGTTATGCGGCAACATATGTACATAAAAAAAAAAAAATAAAATAAAAATATTCCGACGAACCGAATATCCCAACTTTTTTGAAGTCGGTTGAAAAGTCGCTTGTTCTATGATTTTAAGGTACGCTTTGTAAATTTATCACATTTGAAACTATTTTAAGTACAAAACAAAACCGTTGTTGTTGTTGTTTTTTAAGTTAGGCAATTCTGCTTTTACGGCCTCATATACAATCTTTCAACTGACCTTATCCCATTTTCACGCATTTGTTGCAGCAATTCCCTAGCTTCCATTTCCGTTTGGCAGCCCAACGCTAGTACACCATAGGTAACAATATCGGGCTGCAGTCCCGCTGTGCGTATCATTGACATCACTTCCTTAGCTCCTTCATAGTCAAATCTCATCGATCGTTTTTTTATAAGAATGTTAAAAAAGTCAATGTCGGCTTTTAAACCTATTTTTCGAACAAATGATAATAAATGCTTTTCGGCAGCATATGTAGGCGGTACAACCTCCAACAGAGTGGTAAACATTTCTATATCAGGAGTAACATCATTTTCTTTCATAATTCCCAAAAACCCAGTCAAGCCTCCAAGAAGTAAGAAACGTTCATGAGGACACGTAACTTGACTCAATGAAACAAGGCTGCCTAAATGAGGTTCTATTGCCAATAAATTTGGAATTTCCAATTGATCCGCTTCATTTTGAATCTCTATTGCCTGAGGGTTTTGCTCAACGTAGGGAAGATTTGATGGTTTTTCATCAGTTTTTAAACATATTTGCTTTCCATGTGTTTGTCCCCAAGGAAGCATTTCAGGCCGTTCATAAAGGATTTCCTGCAATACTTTTTCCATAGAGTCAAGGTCACCAAAGCCACAGTCTCTCACACAACGTAAAACACCGCTGAAAGTATAATAATCTGGTTTCAAACCTCTCTGTTTCATCTTGTGCCAAGTAAGAAGACAATGGCTGAAATAAAAAGTTTATATGAGCACTTGAGTGAAATAAATAAGTTATTAAAATATTCACCGAAAGCCCGTTTCGACGTCACTTGCACATGCTTGTAGCAGAAAATTAAATGTGTCTATATCTAACGTCAGTTGCTTTTCCAATAATTCATCGGCCAACATATAGGCGGTCTTTACATCCCCACACCGGCCGTAGGCTTTGATCATAGCGTTGTAATTCTTTACATTTGGTTCATAACCTTTTTGTATCAATATTTCACGTAATATATTTGCTTGTTCCAAACCGTATACCGTGGATGGGGCATTTGCACATGCATTGAATAACGAAGTATAAATACCGCCCTTTACTTTTAATCCCCTTTGGCGCATTTTAGTAAACAGGTTAAAGGCTTTACGTGTATATCCCGCTTTTGCGCAACCACTTATCAATAAATTATATATGTAAGCATCAGGTTTCGCTCGATCTTGTTTTAACATTTGCACCTCCAGCACTGCTATAGCCTCTTTCACTCTTTTCTCTTTGAGATGGGATTTTATAAGACGCGAGTAATCAATCGGTCTCAAGGATCTGTTTTGCAGGTTAGTGGTATATTGCTCTTCAATCAAATCACCTGGATCTTCACTTATTTCAGGTAAGGTACTGGATCCAAAAATATCGGCATCGTTGCATTTCTCACGAGGGTTCTCCGAATAATTCTTTATTTTTTGGGAGGATAAATCATCGGTGCTCATCTGTCCAGGTATTGTATGATCTTTTTGCAACTTGTTAACGCGGCGTTGTTCATCCCAACCGGCATCTTTGTCATATGTTTTTATATGTAAATAGCGCAAGCTAAATGAATGAGTTTCTGTTGAATTAGCTAGAAGATAAATTCGTTGCTGAAGCTTTAAATTTCGCGGAACTTTGTTTATAAACAATAAGTGTCGGAATGTTCCAGGTTGAATTAAGCGGACAGCCATTTCACTTTACTTGTCTTCTAAAATTTATCTAACCATTCCCTTTTTTCACTGCATGCTGTTTTATTTTGTAATCCCATCCAGGGTAAGAATTGAGGTGCAAAACTATCGATAGGACCATCGATAGTTTAGATGATTTTGCGTCACTATCGATATTTTTTCGGCACTATCAATAGTCTAAAACTATGTTCACATATCAATATTATCTCAATCAAAGCTCGTTTTTTAATCACCCCGTTTACACAGGCAAATCTCAGATTATTAGCCGTCAAATTTGTTGTGCTTGTTATTCTCACATCTCAAGGAAAAGTTATGTTTCTTCTCTGTGCCACCGTGATCACGTTTTTCTGCTATAATAAGCAATATAAATATATTTTAACTTAACATTTTATTAAAAATACCTTTACAAACCTCTTTTACTTGCTAGCGTACATTTTTGTTTACTTTTACATTTGGCATTTCTTCTCTCTTTCGCAAAAACAATCGATAAAACTAGGACGGACACCGAAAAGTTATCGGTTAAATCTGAGATTATTTTATAATTACAGATTAACAAGGGACGAATTTTATATGGCTAATCTCTTGTTATAATTACAGATTAGGGTGTTAAGCTCGAAAATGAGGATAATCTACTTATATGTGAACCTAGTATAACCGGCCGTCTTTACGTGCTGGCAAATCTCGCTTGCGTGACGACGCATATTTAGCTGGCATTTCAGGGTACTGTTTTATATATATATAAGGAAAATTTGAAAGTTAGGGGGAGCTTGATAACCCCCCTGCCCCTACCTGGCTACGCCCATGCATATGAAGCATATTTAACTGATGAAAACTTAAACTGTTTTTAAATTGGATGTTTACATCAATCTCATAGTAGTCTTATTGTAATTTTGAGTCATTCACATAGATACATCAATATTACGTTCAACATTTCGTTTAAAATGCCAGATTTCCTGCAAATACATTCGAATTTACAAAATGAATTTCAGTACTAATTGCCTACTTTGCGTACTTTTCTACTACCATTTTCGCGCCAAATGATTTCATTCCTCCCCTTTTCTCCGTCCTTCGTAAATGCAACCTTTTGTAAGGGAGTGTCAAACCACAGCTGTCAATAATTATCTAACCTTGTATTATTGAATCATGATGTCTAGTATTGTTGCTGCACAGCCTATATTTAAAAAAATTGCAGGTTTTTGTAAATATTTCGCGAAAATATCAACCAGAAAAACAGAAAAAACCTGCCCCAAGTGATTTGTTAGAAGCCAAATGAATTGAAATATTACGAAAGTGTAGTAGTCATGTAATCGTTGCATCATGATTGTGACGATGACGCAACTATAGCCCTGTTCGCGTACGCACTATCCAGTAAATCCAGTACTAATTTTACGGGTTTTTACTGGATGTCGTTTTCCTACGCAAAAACTTGCAAGAAACTAGCAAAATAGGGGAAATTGAGAGAGCAAAAATGACAGTTGAACTTGCAAGTTTTGCTGGATTTTTACTGGATAATTTTTTACTAGCAACTATTTGCTAGTAAGAAAAACAGCTGATGGCATGATGCTTATTGGTCAACGAACACAAGCGGAACAAATGGAATGAGCATTTAAAATCCTGCAACCTCTCAAGCGGAGCCAGCAAACTGTGGTCCACAGTCAAGTCCCCCTCCAATCCGACGAAGCGTAGAGACAACGTCGCTCTCACCTTCGGCACCACCACCACGTCGGATCCGCGGACGTGCGCGCGCTTCTTCAGCCGGCAATTCATTGCACACCCAGAGAGAGACAAAACCCACCGCAGCGTGCTACGGAAAGCACACAAACTCCGCCCCCGAGACACACCACTGTGCTTCACCATCGAAGAGACGCAGGCAGCTGTCAACCACGCCAAGTCATCGAAGGCGTTAGGCCCAGACGGAATTTCCATGCAGATGCTGAAAAAGCTAGGACCTGCGGGAGTCGAGTATATGACCGCCGCTTTCAACTTGTCACTGTCCACCCTGATCATCCCCGAGATGTGGAAAATGGGTAGGATCATTCCCCTCCTTAAGCCAGGGAAGAAGACGGACGCAGGAGACTCGTACAGACCCATCTCCCTCCTATCCCCAGTGGCAAAAACCATGGAAGCACTACTCCTCCCCAGCCTGACGAAGCATCTGAAGCTAGCCGAACACCAACATGGATTCCGGAAAATGCACAGCACGACAACAGCATTAAACACCATTACCACACAGATTAGCGAGGGTCTGAACCAACGTCGACCCTGTGATAGGACGGTCCTAGTCGCTGTGGACCTGTCGAAGGCTTTCGACACGGTGAACCACGCGACCCTCTGCCAAGACATCCTGGACTCGTCGCTTCCAGCCCGGATGAAACGGTGGATAACCAGCTATCTGTGTGGTCGTCAGTCATCGGTCGAATTTCGAAACGCCAAGTCTAAGCCGCGTAGAATTAAACAGGGGGTCCCCCAAGGCGGCGTACTCTCCCCGACACTGTTTAATCTCTACATGGCCAAACTCCCTCCGCCGCCAGCAGGAGTAAACTTGGTAAGCTACGCCGATGACTGCACAATAATGGCAACTGGCCCCAACATAGACAGACTTTGTGAACAAATAACCGACTATCTCACCGATCTTTCCAACTTCTTCTCCGCAAGGAACCTTCAAATCTCCGCCGCAAAATCCAGCGCCACACTTTTTACGACCTGGACCAAGGAGGTGGGGCTAGAACTGGACGTCTTCGTCGATGGCGCCAAAATACCGACGACCAACCACCCTAAAATCCTAGGAGTGACGTTCGATAGCCTCTTCTCCTTCTCCGCGCACGCCACAGCCACATGCAACAAACTGCGAGCCAGGAACAAAGTCCTAAAATCGCTAGCCGGCAGCACCTGGGGAGCCAACAAAGAAACCCTGCTCGCGACCTACAAGGCAATCGGCCGGTCAGTGGCTAACTACGCGGCACCAGTGTGGACGGCGGGGACAAGCGACACCCGATGGAGGAACCTCCAAACCTGCCAGAATGCAGCTCTACGTACGGCTACAGGTTGTCATCTCATGTCGTCCGAGCATCACCTACATGAAGAAAGCCAGATGCTGGCGGTGAAAGAGCACAACACCATGCTGTCGAAGCAATACCTCGTGGGCTGTCACCGAGGGAATCACCCCAACAATGCCTTGCTTCGTAACGAACCGCCCCCACGACACGTGAGACGACACCTGCATGACTGGAAAGCGGACATTGAGCCGTACGTAGACCATCCATTCGACGCAGCAACATACAGAGCGGCGCTCAACAGCCTACACAGCGATGCGGTCAGAACGAGCCTCAGTACGCGTAATGACAACATCGTCTTGGGCGGTCGACCGCCGCCCATAGACCCAGAAGAAATAGAGCTGCCGAGAGAGACCAGGTGCACCCTAGCACAACTCCGTTCTGGGTGGTGTCACCGACTCAACAGCTACCTCTCTCGGCTGAACACACAAGTGGCAAACACATGCCCTGCATGTGGGCAAGGTCCTCACGACACCCAGCACCTCTTCACGTGCACCTCCAACCCTACGACCCTGACACCAGAAGCGCTCTGGACCGCGCCTATCGACGCAGCCCGCTTTCTCGGCCTCAGGCTCACAGAGTCGGAGGATGAAGACGACGACACATGACAAATCTGGGGGGTTGAGCACTGCTGCTACAACAACAACAACAACATGCTTATTGTAAATCACATTAAGAAAATAATTGTTTTTGGTGCTTTTAGAGTTGGAATTGACAAAATAAACCTATTTAAATATATAATAAGATGGAAAACACTAGTTTTCTAAGAAAATTGCATCGGAAAATAACAAATTAATCATTTGTTCATAAAACTAGCCACTTCTTGCTGGTTTTGCGTTTTCGTACTTTCTTGCATATTTCACTCATTGGGAGTAAATATTGGCTTACTCTCCGAAATTTGGTTACTGGCAAGTTACTGGATATTTTTTGCTGGAGAATACGAAAACACAACTATTAACTCAACATATGACTTTTCTACATAAAATATAGAAAAAGGAGGACGACGTCTATAGTTTTAGATTTTTAGTTATTTATATGCAATAATTAAATATAATTTTTTACCAAAGGTCCTATTTCGAACTTCGAAGGCTCATATCTCGATTTCGGAGGCTAAATTCGAAAAACGGAGAAATTACTTTTTTACCTATGACTTAATCTCTTAAAATAATTGGTTTGGTCCAATACCCAGAAAAAAATTTGATTTACAGTTTAATTAGATACCATTCGGAAAAAATTGCACTTGCAGATTTTTTTACGCTGTAAGTGCTCCTCTATTATTTGGCTTCATAGGAATTTGGATTCCTTCCTCATTGAAGTAGTAAAGAAATTTCGCTGTAGCGAAAGTGCGCAACAAGGGGGTGCCTTCTATTTTGCCCTAGTGTGTTTTTTGATTAGACGAGTTGTCCCTTCTTGTTATCTACATTCTTTGGTAAAACTTTCCAGAGAAATTTTGCGAAAAAATTATTAAATTCAATTATCTGAAATTACAGACTTTAACAGTTTGTAAAATATTTTTAGTTCACTGTTATAAGTGCCATACCAACGAATTCGAAATATGTGCACCTTATTTTGGTTTTAAAAGATTTTTTTCAGCACTTAAACTTATAAAATTCGTTGTTTTTATTAAAACTGCCGAAAACGTAAAAACAACCTTACGTCAATAAATGCTCAACCTTAACAAAAATATGTAGATTATCATTTTAGCTACTATTAGTATTATTTAGCTCTTTTTCGACTGCTCCAAACGAAATTTTTCTCTGGCAACACTGCCCGCATGTGGGCAAGGTTCTCACAACACCCAACCTTCAACCCTACGACCCGAACACCAGCCGCGCTCTGGACCGCGCCCCTCGACACCGCCCGCTTTCTCGGCCTCAGGCTTGCAGAGTCGGAAGATGGCAACGTCGAAACCGGTTTGTCTCCAAACAAAACTTATCATGACGTATGACGGGTGTGGCCTCACATTAATTTTTTATAAGTCGGCTTTAGCAATTGCATATAAAGACCACGTGGAAAAAATAAATATTGGGAAAACATTTTTATTTACCAAATATCGAAACGCAATCAATAAGTTTAGTAAAAGCTCAAAGTTTGAGCAACTGTCCATTGGAATCAATTACATGAAAAAAATATATATGTACGTAGTTGTATATTATCGATTAGCGTCCACGCCGTTTTTTCGAAGGCCTTGTGTTTACTACATTTACTCCCTCATTATCATCAGTTTCCTGAAGTGTGCGTTTTTTTGCTTTCTTATTGATTTTCGCCAAATTTTTAAACAACTGTGAGGCTGATTCCTGGTTGCTTTCATGCTCCAAGAGTTCTACGCTCTCTGGGGTCGGAGATGAGCATGCCTCACTCTCAGCTTCATTTTCATTCAATCTTTGACAGCCAATCACTTTTCGAACTCGGCGATTAGACTCAGCAATATTTAAAGGCTGCTTTGTGACTCCATTATCATCACTATAGTTGACATAACTGTCATTATCACAACTACGTAGCTTGCGTTTCGATGGTTTTTGCGTTTTCTTAGACGGTTTTGAATTTGATTTTGACATCGATATGGAGCTGGTACTAGAGGATGTTCCATCACATTCATCTCTGTCCTCCCTCTCGTTAACATTACTATCGCAGTTTTCGATCTCATTAACTTCTTTTTCATTGCGACAGGGAATATTGAGATCGCGTTTTTTGCGCTTTTTATCATTTTCATTAGGCAGCGTATTAGTTTCTATGCGCTTCAAAAAGTCGTCTTCAATAGTTTCTGGTTTCATGCTTTCAACACTGCTATCTACAGAAATTTCACTACTATGAGAAAATGTACGTTCTATAGCCGTTTTTAATGCATGAGAATGAAAACGGAAATCATGTACAGTTCCTTGATGCAGAAAATTTGCTATGCGGCTATTAGTTTTTTTTGATAAAACTATTACAAAACGATTGAAAGTCTCTAGATGTAGTACCACTTTAGGAATTAGTTTTGTTTCTCGTAAAATTTTGGAACTCTCCGCTTTGGGATTTGAGTGTTTACCCTGTGGCTGTTCTTTATCTATTACATTCGCTTCGATGTAAGAGACGAGCGCATAAATGTTTGTAGGAAGCGATTTTCCAACGGCACGCAAGAGAAATTCGAACCTGAAAACAGGTCAAAACGTAAGGGTTAGATGGTGCTGAGAAATTTTTGACAAACAAATTTACCCACCTTGTGGATTTCATGCAAACTTGTGAGGTTCCAACGCATCCCAAAAAGTGTTTAGTCAGATTTTTTAGACACATGTAGTGTTGTACAAGAAGTTTCAAAAGTTGGTCCATGAGTGTACCCAAAGGAATGCAAGCGTTCGCCAAGTTTATCAAGGCATTTGAGATATGAACAAGCTGCGAACAAATAGAACGCTCCATAGAACGCAGCTGACTAAGGCACATATCTCGCTCGTCTTCGGTTATAAGACGATATCTGAAGTTTAAGTTGTTTGCTTTTTGAATAAAATAGTCTGCGTCATCTAATTGCTTGCGCAAAGCCTGGCATAGATACGTGAAATATGACTCAGCACTTTCCATCGTTAAGGACTTCAGGGTGAATGCAGGTGGGCACTATTGAACATATAAACTAAGTAATTACAAACACTTGTTAGAACTAATATTTATCTCACTCACCTCACTCTCGTACAACTCGTCAGTCACGGCACCCCAAATGCCGCACAATTGTAATGATATCGTGTTGAAGAATGCGCCAGAATGTGTTTTTTGGCGCTGTGTGAATAGAAGCTTGTGCACTAAGCTCAAATTTTTAGACTTCACCTCATAGCGCTTGCAGAAGTTAAGCAGCCACGAATAAGACTCTGTTGTTAATCGATCTTCAAATGAAAGATTATCATAGAGCACCTCCAGGCACTTCATTAAAGCGTACAAAGTTCGCTGACGGTAAGCATTTTCATAATCATTCGTGGCGCTGCGCGAATTAGATAGATCATTGCGCTGTTCGTCCTCCATTAATTTGTCAATTACGTCATGCAAAATTTCGAGGGATTGCTTACAATGATTAATAGTATGGAAATCTAATAAAATAAGCAAACATTATTACACTGTGGGGATTCACATTTTTATACCTTTCATGAGCATGAAATGGTATTATGACTTTGGTCCGATGTTTGTAAGTACCAGAACAAAAAGAGATAGACCCATGAAAATGTATACTTATATGATCAGAACGTCGAGCTGAGTTGATTTAGCCATGTCCGTCTGTCCGTCTGTCTGTCTGTTTGTATGCAATCTAGTCTCTCAGTTTTCGAGATATCCGGATCAAATTTGGTAGGTGGGTGTATTTTTATAATGTATTAATCATTTGTCGGAACCGGAAGAATCGGACCACTATAACATATAGCTCCCATACAACTGATTGTTCAGATATGAGATTTTTCATTATAACTTCTCCACTTATGCAGCTACGAACATGAAATTTTGCAATACTTGCACCCATTATCAACAGAATACTTACAGTGAAAATTACAAAGATCGGGTCACTATAACCTATAGCTCCCATACAACTGATTGTTCAGATATAAAATTTTGCGTTATAACTCCTCCATTTATATAGCTAGGAACATGGAATTCCGCACTGTTTTCAATAATCATCAACAGAAAACTTACAGTGAAAATTAAAAAGATCGGGTAACTATAACCTATAGCTCCCATACAACTGATTGTTCAGATATGAGATTTTTCGTTATAATTCATCCATTTATGTAGCTAGGACCATGAAATTTCGCGCTGTTTTCACTCATTATCAACAGAAGTCTTACAGCGAAAATAACAAGGATCGGATGACTACAACATATATCTTCCATACATCTGATTGTTCAGATATGGGATTTTATTGTAAAACTCCTTTATTTGAACAGCTAAAACCGATAAATTTTGTAAGATATTTTATAAATAATAATACAAAGTCTACTGAGAAAATCGTCAAAATCTATGCTGTATAAGCTTTATCTCCTATAGCACTGATTGTTAAGATACCAGTTTTTGCCATATATCTCCTTTATGTACGAAACTAAACCCAATAAATTGTATTACCGGTTTACATACCGATCACATAGCGGTGAAAATCACTTAGATTGGTGTCATATAAAGTATACCTTCCATACCTCTGATTGTTTAGATGCGATTTTTTATATAAGTATGTAACTCCTCTATCGATGTATGCAGATGTATTCAAAAGCAGTAATCTGTCAAAGTACAATTTGCAGATGTTCATGAAAGGTATGAAGCCTTCGGCATAGCCGAAGACAGCGCTGCTCTTACTTGTTTTTATATTCAGTTTATAACAATAAAATAGGGTGCATTGCAATAGGCCAAAATACAAAGCAACAGTCCCTTTAACGTTAAATCTGACAGTTAGATGCTAGTTTTCAACTAGGCTGCGCAAGTTAGACTTTTGCTTCTAGTGCGGTTTAGAAATAACAGAGACGGATTTTGACAAAGGCATCCAGTCCCGGACCATTTTATGAATCCCGGGATTTCGGGATCTTAAACTGGTAGTCCCGGGATGCCGTGATGTTTCGGGATATTATTACCAGTAATTAAAATATGCTAACTAGTTTTGAGGTTTGCTTTAGTGCGAATACTACATAGAAATAAAAATAAATAAATTTTTAAGCAAAGAAATATAAATGTCTTTATTTTATATCAGTTTAAAAAGCTAAACAAACTGAATAAACCAGAGACATAACTACTATAAGAGAAAAGAATAAAAGTTGAGCAATAATTATTATAATAAGATACCAGTTTTTCGAGTCATCTATAATTATTCTTCAATGACTTATAAGTCTTTTCATAAGAATTATGGTTGAGATAAATATTTTTAAGTCTTCATAGACGTTTATTTTGAGACTTATATTATAAAAGTCTTTCATAATAATTATGAGTACGAAAATATTTTTTAAGTCTTCAAAGACTTTTATTTTGGGACTTATATTATGAAAGTCTTTTCATAATAATTATGAGTACGAAAATATTTTTTAAGTCTTAAAGGTTGGGGACCAGTTCGGGGTAGTTTGGAGCAGGGTTGTTGCGAATATTCTCATTCGCATTCGCAACCACGGAGCTTCCGCATTAATTTTAACATTCGCAATAATCAATGCGGAGCTTTTGAGAATGCGAATGTTGTGCAAGTGCACCGATAAAACGTTTATATGGCAAAAAAATGACACATTGTAGTCAATATTTTTGCCTGTGGTCGTGGAAGTATTTGTGTAACAAAACTGGTCAAATGTCATATTTATCAACTTTGATAAAAATGTCTTTAAACATATTATTTCTTAAGCTATATAACCGAGCTATCAATGGGCAGTCATACAAGTTCCAACTTCTACTTTACCTTTGACGTACGTCAAAGAGAACATAGTCTTTTTGACAATATTTTTTGGTTTTCTCTTCTTTAAATGCCTGCATTGGTTTATTTCTATTTTATACATTTTTTTTGGACCAATCGTAAAAAAACTGCTGTTTAGACACAAAAGAAGAAAGTGCGCACTGTAATTCTTAACCAAATTTTCGGGATATGCTTTTGATGCTACATATATTTGTTTCAATAATTCAAATGGGGCTCTTTGGGGAATTTTTTTCAGCAAAAATTTAAAGCACAGTAATTTTGTTTACTTGTCGGGCAATATTTTTTTCGTTATATGCATTGGATCCTTGGCTAAAAACTTTTGTGGTAAAAGTGTTCCTTCTTTGCTATTTAAAGTCAAAGAGTAAGCTCCTTCAATTGGGATTTCCAGCAGAAATGATCAACGTCTGGCTATAAAAAAAATCGAAGCTCAAATAATTAAAAAATTATAGGTCTGACCTT
>NW_023458564.1:19672055-19697963 GCF_013731165.1 Rhagoletis pomonella | reverse complement strand
AAGGTCAGACCTATAATTTTTTAATTATTTGAGCTTCGATTTTTTTTTATAGCCAGACGTTGATCATTTCTGCTGGAAATCCCAATTGAAGGAGCTTACTCTTTGACTTTAAATAGCAAAGAAGGAACACTTTTACCACAAAAGTTTTTAGCCAAGGATCCAATGCATATAACGAAAAAAATATTGCCCGACAAGTAAACAAAATTACTGTTCTTTAAATTTTTGCTGAAAATAAGTTCCCCAAAGAGCCACATTTGAATTATTGAAACAAATATATGTAGCATCAAAAGCATATCCCGAAAATTTGGTTATGAATTACAGTGCGGACTTTCTTCTTTTGTATCTAAATAGTAGTTTTTTTTAAGATTGGTCCAAAAAAATATAATAAAGAAATAAACCAATGCAGGCATTTAAAGAAGAGAAAACAAAAAAATATTGTCAAAAAGACTATGTTCTCTTTGACGTACGTCAAAGGTAAAGTAGAAGTTGGAACTTGTATGACTGCCCATTGATTGCTCGGTTATATAGCTTAAGAAATAATATGTTTAAAGACATTTTTATCAAAGTTGATAAATATGACATTTGACCAGTTTTGTTACACAAATACTCCCACGACCACAGGCAAAAATATTGACTACAATGTGTAATTTTTTTGCCATATAAACGTTTTATCGGTACACTTGCACAACATTCGCATTCTCAAAAGCTCCGCATTGATTATTGCGAATGCGAAAGCGAATGCGAATGTTAAAATTAATGCGGAAGCTCCGCGGTTGCGAATGCGAATGCGAATATTCGCAACAACCCTGCTCCAAACTACCCCGAACTGGTCCCCAACCAACTACCACCGTCATGGTCCATTCTTTAAGAATTAAAAAATATTTTCGTACTCATAATTATTATGAAAAGACTTTCATAATATAAGTCCCAAAATAAAAGTCTTTGAAGACTTAAAAAATATTTTCGTACTCATAATTATTATGAAAGACTTTTATAATATAAGTCTCAAAATAAAAGTCTTTGAAGACTTAAAAACATTTATCGCAATGATAGGTATTATGAAAAGACTTTTATAATATAAGTCTCAAAATAAAGGTCTATGAAGACTTAAAAATATTTATCTCAACCATAATTCTTATGAAAAGACTTATAATATAAGTCATTGAATAATAATTATAAATGACTCGAAAAATTGGTATCTTATTATAATAATTATTGCTCAACTTTTATTCTTTTCTCTTATAGTAGTTATGTCTCTGGTTTATTCAGTTTGTTTAGCTTTTTAAACTGATATAAAATAAAGACATTTATATTTCTTTGCATAAAAATTTATTTATTTTTATTTCTATGTAGTATTCGCACTAAAGCAAACTACAAAACTAGTTAGCATATTTTAATTACTGGTAATAATATCCCGAAACATCACGGGATCCCGGGATTACCAGTTTAAGATCCCGAAATCCCGGGATTCATAAAATGGTCCGGGACTGGATGCCTTAGTCAAAATCCGTCTCTGTTATTTCTAAACCGCACTAGAAGCAAAAGTCTAACTTGCGCAGCCTAGTTGAAAACTAGCATCTAACTGTCAGATTTAACGTTAAAGGAACTGTTGCATTGTGGCCTATTGGAATGCACCCTATTTTATTGTTATAAACTGAATATAAAAAAAAATAACCACATAACCTGATAACCAGACAGATGTGAATCCCCACAGTGTAATAATGTTTGCTTATTTTATTAGATTTCCATACCATTAATCATTGTAAGCAATCTCTCGAAATTTTGCACGACGTAATTGACAAATTAATGGAGGACGAACAGCGCAATGATCTATCTAATTCGCGCAGCGCCACGAATAATTATGAAAATGCTTACCGTCAGCGAACTTTGTACGCTTTAATGAAGTGCCTGGAGGTGCTCTATGATAATCTTTCATTTGAAGATCGATTAACTACAGAGTCTTATTCGTGGCTGCTTAACTTCTGCAAGCGCTATGAGGTGAAGTCTAAAAATTTGAGCTTAGTGCACAAGCTTCTATTCACACAGCGCCAAAAAACACATTCTGGCGCATTCTTCAACACGATATCATTACAATTGTGCGGCATTTGGGGTGCCGTGACTGACGAATTGTACGAGAGTGAGGTGAGTGAGATAAATATTAGTTCTAACAAGTTTTTGTAATTACTTAGTTTATATGTTCAATAGTGCCCACCTGCATTCACCCTGAAGTCCTTAACGATGGAAAGTGCTGAGTCATATTTCACGTATCTATGCCAGGCTTTGCGCAAGCAATTAGATGACGCAGACTATTTTATTCAAAAAGCAAACAACTTAAACTTCAGATATCGTCTTATAACCGAAGACGAGCGAGATATGTGCCTTAGTCAGCTGCGTTCTATGGAGCGTTCTATTTGTTCGCAGCTAGTTCATATCTCAAATGCCTTGATAAACTTGGCGAACGCTTGCATTCCTTTGGGTACACTCATGGACCAACTTTTGAAACTTCTTGTACAACACTACATGTGTCTAAAAAATCTGACTAAACACTTTTTGGGATGCGTTGGAACATCACAAGTTTGCATGAAATCCACAAGGTGGGTAAATTTGTTTGTCAAAAATTTCGCAGCACCATCGAAACCTTACGTTTTTACCTGTTTTCAGGTTCGAATTTCTCTTGCGTGCCGTTGGAAAATCGCTTCCTACAAACATTTATGCGCTCGTCTCTTACATCGAAGCGAATGTAATAGATAAAGAACAGCCACAGGGTAAACACTCAAATCCCAAAGCGGAGAGTTCCAAAATTTTACGAGAAACAAAACTAATTCCTAAAGTGGTACTACATCTAGAGACTTTCAATCGTTTTGTAATAGTTTTATCAAAAAAAACTAATAGCCGCATAGCAAATTTTCTGCATCAAGGAACTGTACATGATTTCCGTTTTCATTCTCATGCATTAAAAACGGCTATAGAACGTACATTTTCTCATAGTAGTGAAATTTCTGTAGATAGCAGTGTTGAAAGCATGAAACCAGAAACTATTGAAGACGACTTTTTGAAGCGCATAGAAACTAATACGCTGCCTAATGAAAATGATAAAAAGCGCAAAAAACGCGATCTCAATATTCCCTGTCGCAATGAAAAAGAAGTTAGTGAGATCGAAAACTGCGATAGTAATGTTAACGAGAGGGAGGACAGAGATGAATGTGATGGAACATCCTCTAGTACCAGCCCCATATCGATGTCAAAATCAAATTCAAAACCGTCTAAGAAAACGCAAAAACCGTCGAAACGCAAGCTACGTAGTTGTGATAATGACAGTTATGTCAACTATAGTGATGATAATGGAGTCACGAAGCAGCCTTTAAATATTGCTGAGTCTAATCGCCGAGTTCGAAAAGTGATTGGCTGTCAAAGATTGAATGAAAATGAAGCTGAGAGTGAGGCATGCTCATCTCCGACACCAGAGAGCGTAGAACTCTTGGAGCATGAAAGCAACCAGGAATCAGCCTCACAGTTGTTTAAAAATTTAGCGAAAATCAATAAGAAAGCAAAAAAACGCACACTTCAGGAAACTGATGATAATGAGGGAGTAAATGTAGTAAACACAAGGCCCTCAAAAAAACGGCGTGGACGCTAGTCGATAATATACAACTACGTACATATATATTTTTTTCATGTAATTGATTCCATTGGACAGTTGCTCAAACTTTGAGCTTTTACTAAACTTATTGATTGCGTTTCGATATTTAGTAAATAAAAATGATTTCCCAATATTTATTTTTTCCACGTGGTCTTTATATGAAATTGCTAAAGCCGACTTATAAAAAATTAATGTGAGGCCACACCCGTCATACGTCATGATAAGTTTTGTTTGGAGACTCTGCAACCCTGAGGCCGAGAAAGCGGGCGGTGTCGAGAGGCGCGGTCGAGAGCGCGGCTGGTGTTCGGGTCGTAGGGTTGAAGGTTGGGTGTTGTGAGAACCTTGCCCACATGCGGGCAGTGTTGCCAGAGAAAAATTTCGTTTGGAGCAGTCGAAAAAGAGCTAAATAATACTAATAGTAGCTAAAATGAAGATCTACATATTTTTGTTAAGGTTGAGCATTTATTGACGTAAGGTTGTTTTTACGTTTTCGGCAGTTTTAATAAAAAGAAGGAATTTTATAAGTTTAAGTGCTGAAAAAAATCTTTTAAAACCAAAATAAGGTGCACATATTTCGAATTCGTTGCTATGGCACTTATAACAGTGAACTAAAAATATTTTACAAACTGTTAAAGTCTGTAATTTCAGATATTTGAATTTAATAATTTTTTCGCAAAATTTCTCTGGAAAGTTTTACCAAAAAATGTAGATAACAAGAAGGGACAACTCGTCTAATAAAAACACACTAGGGCAAAATAGAAGGCACGCCCTTGTTGCGCACTTTCGCTACGATTATAACGAGTTGTCCCTTCTTGTTATCTACGTTCTTTGGTTTTACTTCCAGCTCTCCTTAAAGGTAAAATTAGTAAGGAAAAACAAAATCCGCGCTATCAGAAAAAAGATTTTCTTTTAGTAAATTTTTGAATTCTTTAACCTAGATCCAAGAGTTTATGGTGGATACACTGCACCGACACCGTGTTATTTGCATGGAGTCGAAAACGTCGATAACGATGTTAACCGATGATAAGTGTCAACCAGGCTTTGAGCAACCGGCCCTAAGAGGAGGTACCGTGGGGTTTCTGGTGTTATCACAGTACCACCAGGGATGTTGCGAATATTTGCATTCGCATTCGTTATGCGAATAATTCGCATCACTTTACACATTCGCATTCGACATTCCCATCAAATTGTATGAATCTTTTGCGAATGTTTATTTGTACATGGGCAGAGAGTCCACTCTAATATTATTCAAATGGCTCTAGGTCTGTCTAACCAGGGTGCGGACAATAACCGGCTTTTAGCTTCAGGCGCTAAACGGTAAAGTAGTATATCAAGCAACAATGATGGGCCTTCAACAAGTACTGCTAAAAGTTGTATAAGCAACCTAGAATAATTTTAGAATCCTTAAGCGAAAGCGAAAGCTCGGATGTAGAATCTGGAGACATTGAAATTTTTGAAATTCCTCCCGATTGGTGGAAAACAAAACTAAAATACGACAAATTAACAGATCTGGCCCGCAAATATTTGCGCGCTCCACCCGCCAGCGTTCCAAGTGAGCAATTGTTCAGTGCAGCCGGCCTTATATGGGCGAATCCGATAAATAGTCAACCGAAATCGGAAAAATTGCATGCAATTCGAATCCTCTCATTTTCGTTGCAAACAGGCATAGTACAACATATTCTTATTTCATTTCTTTTCACATTTATTTGGGAATCTGATTTGCCCCTCTTACTTCTTGAAACAAAGCTCTAAATAGCGTTGGTTTTAAGTACTATATCTTTTAATAAAATACTGCAATGTGGCTTTAAATAAATCAATTTTTTCGACGGAAAAACGAGTAACGTCCGTAATGTAACGTCCCGAACGCACATACACAATTGTTTTGAAGTTAATCCAACCTTTAGTATGCTTTTAAACATATTATGTAAACTTCATTATTTTCTGTTCAAAGTATATTTATAGATTGTGCTCTCCATGTATGACAATTTGCGGAAATCGGTTGTCTTTGATGGTCATATCAAAATCGCTTCCTTTTTCAGTAACGTCCGAACATGAATTTCGAAGGCAAATACACCGAAATCAACCCAAATTCTTGTTTCCATTATTTTGTTCTCATAAGTACTGCTATAAGGCTTCCCTTATACCACAAATGATTTTTAACTTATAATATTTTTTTCGGCAAAAAGTTAAAAGAAACGTCCGAACGTAACGTCCGCAACGCTGGGATTTGCCAAATATACGAGCCTCTAAGAAATCGCCTCATGGGAGAAAAGGCAGCAAAATTACTGTTTTTGAAATATAATAACTATCCAGTAACTTAATTTATGATTAATTCGATCAGCACATTCGGCCATACTCGAAGATCGAATGCAACTAATAATAGGGGCCAAATACTGTCATGATATTTTACTTCATCTGCATCTATGTAAGCGCACCCTTTCAAACTTTACTCAGGGGCGAAGCATGATAAAAACATAGGAAGGTAGAACCGTTCTCTCAATTTGTCGGCCATGATTTTTTTTTTTGAAGTTTGCCAACATTTTAAAATCATATAAAAGTGAAAACAAAAAATTGAAATTGTTCGAAATTGTTGTTGCTTGAGATTGAAAATGAAAATGTGTGTGTGAGTTTGTGAGTAAATTCAAAAATTAAATTGTTTGGAAACGTCAAGAATTTCAAAAGTGACTCTCAGCGGTTCTACCTTACTATATTTATTTATCATGGGGGCGAAGTACACATTGCTATAATGAATTACAAACATATCGCATATGTTTGTATTTTCCCTCGCCAGAAAACACAAAGAAAAGCTTCTAAGGCTTCGATTTTATTCGATATCTATAGACTGGTTTTTGAGCTCCTTTGACACGCGATGGGGCTAAATATAACACCGAATCGTCACTGTTTACAGAACAATTAGGTGGAATAAAAACTTTGTCTTGAGCTGCCTAGAAATTAAGAGGCAACGAAAAATATTGACTTAAGTACAAAAATGCATAATTTTGACCTAAAATAATTGACACTGTTATGAAGTTATAATAACGTCCAAAAACATTTGATTTGTTAATTTAGCTATTTTTCTTAGCCATAACTAAAATTTTTATTTAGCTTTTTTTTAGCTTTATTTTTTTGCCCATTTAGCCTTTACGGACTTCGAAAAATTGGTAGAATTTGGTAGATTTTTCAAAGAAAACAATATTAGATATTTTTTACTCATATCAGATAGAACATGGTTAATTCAGAAAAGATGATACATTTATATATGTACATTAGACTGCATCACTACCCTTACAAAAAAAATCTGTAATGTTTTTCAATTGTAATTATAAAATCTATTATATTTTAAGATGTCCACCAAAATATTTCGGAAAAATATTAGGAATTAAGCGAGCTGGACCGATTTTAAAATACCTCCAAAAATGGAGTTTTTTATGAATAAAAATAGTTTCTTAAAGAAATTAAAAAAAAATTACATAAAAATATTAAAAATAAATAAAAGCAAATTTTGAACGGAATCGTAATAATGAGATGTTGGATGCTGTTTTTTAACTTTTTTCAAAAATTGGTATAAAAAAACTTTAATAACTGAACCTAAACTCTTCCGATTTAGACAGTGAGGTATCACTGGAAAGTTATTTTCTCACCCTTTTTATTTCTTTGCTAATAAGTTCATTCGAAGGATGAAGGAGAGAGGTAGGATGAACGATCATCATTCAAAGTTGAACTAAGATGTGTTGGTATTTGAAAAAAAGGGACACGAATGACTTTTTTTACACATAAATATAAATTATGGGAAAATACCTTTTTACCGAGATCCCATAAGTCTAAATCAGAATAGTTGTGGCCCAGTTATTTAAGTTTTTCGTAAATCAGTCTTTGTAAACAGTAAAAAAACACATCAAAAATCTCATTATTACGATTTCGTTGAAAAGATTTGTAAATATTTTTTGCAGATTTTTTAAGCCTGATCAGTTTTGTCATCTGAGGGGACTTTTTTCAAAAAGTTCGTTAAGAAACCAGTTTTATTAATAAAAAACTCCATTTTCGGAGGTATTTTTTTTTTTAATTTCACTTTCACTTTCAACATATTTTGATTAAAAGCAAAATACTGATAAATGTAAAATATTTCACACAAACATCAAAAAATATAATCGCTAATCGCATGAGGCTATTGCCTGAAAATTTTAAAATGCGCTTAGTGGCATTGTGCTACTATGATAGCACGGCCGAGTAATCATAGTCAACTTATGTACAGTAGTCGAACAAATTATAGCCGCACCAAATTTTCATAAGTTTTAAAATATTATTTTTGCTGTTATTTAATTTTGGTTAGTTTTTTATAGTCCATTCTTTTAAAACATCCGTATAAATACAAATTTAAAGGCAGTGTCACACGATTGGGTATTTTCCAAAATTTGGTGCAAATCGTATCCCAATTGTGTGAACACCCAAAATATGTTTCGTTATCCCAATCACGAAAATGATTTTGTTGAAATTTTTCAATAGAACATCGCCGTATTGTACCAATCCACTGTGGTCTACATCGACCGAAAAGCTGGCCAAAATTGGAACTTCAAGAGTATATGTTTGAAAGCATATTTGCTTACGTTTTTTGGGTCGAGGAATTCGAGTTTGATGTCAAAAATATAAAAAATAAAAAGGCTGACATAAAATGGCCGACCAAATTTGTTGAAAATCGTGCTATTCCAGTGAAAATCGAAACTCACTGGCTTTTTGTATTAAGAAATCCAAATTTGTTTATGACTGTGTAAAAAACAGAATCGCTGACACAAAATGGCTGAAAAAATGTGTTAAAAATTGTGCTGTTTCGTGATAATCGAAACTCATGAATTTTTTTAGGTCAAGGAATCGAAATTTCTAGCGAACAATTCAATAAACAAAATGGTGGATCCAATATGACGGATTATTTTGAAAAAGTAAGTTTAACCTCACAAAAACAAGTAATACAGAGTTTTCAGTCTTTAGGATTTTAGAATTCACAATTGACTTACACAAATAAATTAGAGATAATTAATGGCATGGCAGACGAAGTTGCCGTTATGGCGTTTTTTACTTACCATCAATCATTGTGAAAGATAATTGGTAAACTACCTTGATTTTGCGTGACAATTAAACTGTGTCGAATGGTACTAAATCACCAATTTGTTTTTCGACATGTTCCTTTTCGGTCATCTTCTTGGTCGGCATAAACGTGGAGATGAAGGTTTCAAATTATTCGAAATCAACAGGTTTTCATTTCTGTTATTTTGTACATACAGTCGCAATGGAACAACTGATATGAAAAAAACGTGCGCATCCGAACTGTTATTATCATTGAATTTTTGTTTTTATTCTTGACCAGATGTTGCATCATATCATCGCAGAGCTTCAAAAATTTCCTGCCGAGTGCACCGTATTTCAGAAATTTCCGACCCCATTGTGTTCTTATTGTTTTTGTGTGAAATATTTTTTTATTTTGAAACGTTAGCTGTTAAAATTTGTTCAATCCTAAGGGCTAAACTGTGGCGCCCACAAAGAACGTTGACGAGCGCGCGCTCAAAAACAAATTGATAATAATTAGTGCTGCAAATAGTTGCAGCTGTTTCTCAAACATTTTTATTCGCTAGCCATTTATTTTCAAAAGTTCACCAAAACTAAGACCAATGGACACCAATACAAAATTTGCGGCGTGTTTTATCAACTATGTAATTGTCAAAATGTCGAAATTCATGAATGGTTTTTGGATTTTGATTTTGCTGTTGTCACAAATACATGACACGCGATTATATCCAAGGAACAACACATAAAATTAAAATGCTTACCACCAATTACACCTTCCATGTTGTACTTTGCTAATTAAGCTACTCCGTAATAAGTTATAGCACTTTTAACGTAGGTTGAATGTCAACGTTTTTGCAAATCTTACGAGCGTGATAACGCTCCCTATTATCAGCATTCGGTATATAAATACCTTCTAATTAATATATTGTATTAAAAGTTTGGAAAAAAATTCACAATTTTAATTTTTGGTCAGCTTTTTTGGGTTTCTAGACCACTGTGCAATCTTTTGACTAGAAAAAAAAAAACAAAATTGTCCAATTTTTTTACCAATAGTCCAATATAAAAATGTACAAATGTACCAATCAAATGAAAAATTTATGCAATTTAAAAAAAAATTCATCAAAATTTCGTTAAAATTTCGAGTTTTTTAATTAATATCTGAGTGTGCAGTTTTGTGGCGCATTGAATTCTAGTAGAATAAAGTACGAGTTCAAATGGCTAAAAATTTCAATTGATTTTTTAGAATTTTTAAAAAGTTCGAAATTTGCACGAAAATTTGTTGATTTTTTTAATATTGCACAAATTTGGAAACTTGAATTTACACGGGTTTTGTCTATTTTTAGAAAAAAAAATAACAAAAGTTCAATAACAACAAAAATGATACGTTAAAACTTGGCAAAAAGTGGTTCGGCTATAATTTTTTGTCCACTGCACATTATGTCAATTGATTACTTTTTCTGTGCGAAATTAATAGCAGCTATAATGTTGCAATATTTTAACGAAAAATGATGCGAACCGTTAAAAAAATTGTTAAGTCAGTAAATAAAATGTGAAAACATGACTCATGATTCAATCATGAACATGACTTAGCTTTCGTAAGACAGAATTTTGCGCGCAATGTGTTTTATGTTCAAGTGATGAGTGTATGTGTTCAAGTAGTACTTGAAAACATTGTCCAATTAGCTTGGTTTTGACACAAGTTATTTTCTTATCATACTCAAGTAAGTTCATATGTACATAAATTATTTCATCTAGCCATTAATTATGGCGTTATCGAAATTCGTAAATTAAAAAAAAATTTTAATACTACATGCTTCGCAGATATGCCTTGAAGAGAGATTCGTAAGGCAGTTAGTCTTCATAAAACATTTCATTTTAACTTAAGGTTTCAGTATTCCCCAATTCTCCACCGATATTATTTGTACAGTACAGCGAAATTTCTTTACTACTTCAATGAGGAAGGAATCCGAATCCCTATGAAGCCAAATAATAGAGGAGCACTTACAACGTAGAAAAATCTGCAAGTGCAATTTTTTCCGAATGGTATCTAATTAAACTGTAAATCAACTTTTTTTCTGGGTATTGGACCAAACCAATTATTTTAAGAGATTGAGTCATAGGTAAAAAAGTAATTTCTCCGTTTTTCGAATTCAGCCTCCGAAATCGAGATATGGGCCTTCGAAGTTCGAAATAGGACCTTTGGTAAAAAATTGTATTTAATTATTGCATATAAATAACTAAAAATCTAAAAATATAGACGTCGTCCTCCTTTTTCTCTTATTTAAATGGTGTATATCTTTGTTTGTGCAAATTTATCTTACAGGTACAGGGATCAAAGTTCAGGTCTTCGAAAAATTAAATTCCTTATATTTCAAACAATTTGGAACTGATTTTTTAAAAATGTATATAAAGGTGATTAAACCCTCTTTCTTTTGATATGCATAATTGTATACTTCGTATATAAACATTTGGGAAAAACACAAGCGGAAAAAATACAAATTTTTTGTTATAAAAAATATTTTAAACAAAAAAATTACTAATTAGTAATACAAATGAATACTTTATTTAAATAAAACAGAAGAGTATCTTTAATTTTTATATAAAACCCGTTATGTAAAAAATCAAAGACCATATTGTTTTTATATTTTTATATTCCCAAGACTTCCGTTACATATAATTTTGCTTTATTTTTAACAGGGCTGTGGGCGAACAAGAACGAATTTACGCTTAAAATACTATAAATTATTTGTTTTATTTAAATACGGTATTTAATTGCATTACCAATTAGCAATTTTTTAAATCTTTTTTTATATGAAAAAAATAATATTCTTTCCTTTGAGTGTTTTGTTCTCGAATTTTTATACACGAAGTATACAAATATGCATATTAGACGAAAGGGGGTTCGATCGACTTAACAACGATGCCAATTTTTAAAAGTCGGTGAGTAATTTTTTTGTTAAAAATATTTTTTGATAAAAAAAGTTTTTTTTTCCATTTAACAGTTTTTTCTCAAATTTTTATTCACGAGGTATACAAATATGCATATCAGAAAAAAATGGGGTTTAATCGCCTTTACAACGATACCAATTTTTTTAAAAATCGTTTGGTAATTTTTTTGGTTAAAATATTTTTTTTTTTTATACAAAAAAAGGTATTTTTTCCTTTAGATGTGGTTTTCCTCAAATTTTTATAAACGAAGTATACAAATATACATATCGCACGAAAGGGTGTTAAATCACTTTTACAACGATAGGAATCTTTTAAAAATCAGTTAAAAATTTTCTGAAATATTACGTTTTTAATTTTGACCTTTGACCCGTTATAGCACCTGTAATATAAGTTTTCACAAAAGAAGTTATATACCATATAAATAAGAGAAAAAGGCGGTCCGAATTTTTACTTTTTTTGCTTTTGATATGCAAAACTAAAAATATTTTTTTTACCAAAGGTCCAATTTCGAACTTCGAAGGCCCATATCTCGATTTCGGAGGCTAACTTCGAAAAACGGAGAACTTACTTTTTTACCTATGACTCTTATCTCTTAAAAAAAGTTGGTTTGGTCCAATACCCAGCCGATTGCGATTACATGTCTAAATAACACAGGTCAACTCAACACACACAAACTCAACACAGGAATTCAACACACACAAACTAAACACACACCAACTCAACACATATCAACTCAACACACACTTGTTCAACACATGTGTTGGGTGTTGTAATGATCGATATTTGACGGTCTTCTCTCTGCGTAGACGGTCTTCGGCCGCGCTTATGGATTATAACTCTCACTAAGTAGAATTCTCTTTCTGTTTTGCGAAGAACAGAAGAAGGCTGAACAACTTTTGCAGAGAACACGTTTCTACGTAGGGCCTGTGCCAATCAGTAGAAAAGTTCTATGGTGAAAAAACTTTTTACTATAGCGAGAAAATTTTACATTTCTACTGTGCCAATTCGCAACTTTTTACTGTTGGAAATTTTTTACAGTTGCTTTGATGCAGAAGAAGGCTATTGAGTCAGCAGTTAATATAATGCAGCAATTATAGAGAAAATATTTGCCTTTGCTGATTTCAGTTCTTTTGGTACTGAAATCCATGTATTTATTATACCTTTAAGCAATAACCACTAATTTTTCTCTAATATTCACTCGCTTTGGTTTTCTTTAATTTATGTGTATAGATGCGTTGTTCTGTATTCTTCATGGTATTAGTTTGTTTCTTTACAGATAATTATCACTATTTTTAGCTGGAAAGCCTTTCTTAACCCGAAAAACTAGCGGCTTTCGTTCTTACGCTCTTTTTTTGCCTCTCCTGATAATTTCTGCGACTAAAGATTTTACTAGCAGAAAATAGCAGCTGTCAAAATGAATAAACAGCTGTTGAAGCGTAAAAAAGCGAGGTTAGGTTGCTTTATTTGCTTGCTTTTATTTGTTTCTTTCTCCAAATTTTTGGTATTTCTTAAGTAAAAATGAGCGAATCATTAAATTTGATGAAATTGCAAAATGTATTTGTGAATACTTTTTATACGTGTATAAAAAAAAAATTTGCGTCAAATGTCAAATACACTGATCAGCTAGTTACTTGCTATTTTCTGCTAGTTTGCGTTTCTTAATGCCCGTATGATACTATGTTTTTCCTGTATTTTTCATTTGAAATACAAACAAAAAAACTGACGAAAGTCAAATTACAAAAAACAATTCGGCAATGCGTTAGAGAGAAACAAATTCTGTATGAAAAACGCCTGTCTAACAAAAATTTTGTGTTGAATCTAATAAAAATAAAGTGAAGCGAAATTGTTCGTGTTGAAAAATAATGTGTTGAAATAATTTATGTAGAAAAGTCATATGTTGAGTTTATGTGTTGAGTTGGTATGTGTTGAAATATCTTGTGTTAGGTTTTCTGCACATTGGTCGTCCAATCATAGTTGCTTCATCGTCACAATCATGATGCAACGATTACATGACGACTACACTTTCGCACACTCGGTCGTAATGGGACGTATGAATAAAAACTAAGAAATTGCTTTTGCTTGAAATTTCATACCTTTCACTTAAATTTTATTTGAATAAGTTGAGTAAAAGGTCTGAAATTTGAAGTAAAAGCAATTACTTATTTTTATTTATACGGCCCAATATTTCAATTCTTTTGGCTTCTAAAAATTCACTTGGAGCAGGTTTTTCTGTTCTTCTGGTTGATATTTTCGCGAAATATTTACAAAAACCTACAATTTTTTAAATATAGGCTGTGCAGCAACATCATTTTTCAGTATATATCCCTTTTAGCATTCTGTATACTCTTGTAACCGGTAAATTTTGTTACCATCTCATAAGCTGGTAACAAATTATTGCCCCGTGAAATATGCAATGCCAGGATTTGCACAATTCTTCATAGCTGAATTGCTGAATATTTTAACTGCATTACCAACGTACCTAGAATCGCGGTGACAAGAACTGGTAAAATTTTTTGGTAATACAATTTTCCGGTTACAAAATCTTCGGTAACGTGCAGAATAGACCTGTTAATGCAAAAATGAAGTTGCATTTAGGTGACGAATTTTGTATGGATAAAGGTACATTTAAAGTAGCATTTAGAGCTAAATGTGCGTTTACGCATAATCAATAACAAGCCATTACGCGTAAGCAAAAACAGCCCATTACCGGCCGTCTTCACATGCTTGCAAATCTCGCTTGCGTTCTGCTTTTTTCTCTCGCAAGCGGGATAGTTTTGTTGACTGGGCATTTGACAGCATACTTTTACATTTGTAAAATGTCGCCAAATAAAAAGGTTCAAGCCTTACAGGCTCTTAAAAGTTTGAGAAAATTAGAAAATCTGCATAAAGAGATGTATACTACTTTCAAATGAATAATGGCTGCCTCTAAATTTGTATTTGCTTCCAAAATAAACGATGTTGCTACTCTGAAGAATTAGGGAGAAATGAAAACATAGCTGTCAAACAACAAAAATTACAGTTAAAAGCAAGCGAGAGCTCGCATACCGCTCGGTATACGAGAAAAAGCATGCTTCGTACTTTTTGCGGTCTACACGTGCTGTTTCTCGCATGCGTCGTCATGTAAGCGAGATTTTCCAGCACGTGAAGACGGCCGGTTAGACTACTGATAGTTCGGAAAAAATTTCGATAGTGACGCAAAATCATCTATACTATCGATGGTCCTATCGATAGTTTTGCACCCACATCAATTCTGGATGGGATTACAAAATAAAACAGCATGCAATGAAAAAAGGGAATGGTTAGATAAATTTTAGAAGACAAGTAAAGTGAAATGGCTTTCCGCTTAATTCAACCTGGAACATTCCGTCACTTATTGTTTATAAACAAAGTTCCGCGAAATTTGAAGCTTCAGCAACGAATTTCTCTTCTAGCTAATTCAACTGAAACTCATTCATTTAGCTTGCGCTATTTACATATAAAAACATATGACAAAGATGCCGGTTGGGATGAACAACGCCGCGTTAACAAGTTGCAAAAAGATCATACAATACGTGGACAGATGAGCGCCGATGACTTATCCTCCCAAAAAATAAAGAATTATTCGGAGAACCCTCGTGAGAAATGCAACGATGCCGATATATTTGGATCCAGTGCCTTACCTGAAATAAGTGAAGATCCAGGTGATTTGATTGAAGAGCAATATACCACTAACCTGCAAAACAAATCCATGAGACAGATTGATTACTCGCGTCTTATAAAATCCCATCTCAAAGAGAAAAGAGTGAAAGAGGCTATAGCAGTGCTGGAGGTGCAAATGTTAAAACAAGATCGAGCGAAACCTGATGCTTACATATATAATTTACTGATAAGTGGTTGCGCAAAAGCGGGATATACACGTAAAGCCTTTAACCTGTTTACTAAAATGCGCCAAAGGGGATTAAAAGTAAAGGGCGGTATTTATACTTCGTTATTCAATGCATGTGCAAATGCCCCATCCACGGTATACGGTCTGGAACAAGCAAATAAATTACGTGAAATATTGATACAAAAAGGTTATGAACCAAATGTAAAGAATTACAACGCTATGATCAAAGCCTACGGCCGGTGTGGGGATGTAAAGACCGCCTATATGTTGGCCGATGAATTATTGGAAAAGCAACTGACGTTAGATATAGACACATTTAATTTTCTGCTACAAGCATGTGCAAGTGACGTCGAAACGGGCTTTCGGTGAATATTTTAATAACTTATTTATTTCACTCAAGTGCTCATATAAACTTTTTATTTCAGCCATTGTCTTCTTACTTGGCACAAGATGAAACAGAGAGGTTTGAAACCAGATTATTATACTTTCAGCGGTGTTTTACGTTGTGTGAGAGACTGTGGCTTTGGTGACCTTGACTCTATGGAAAAAGTATTGCAGGAAATCCTTTATGAACGTCCTGAAATGCTTCCTTGGGGACAAACACATGGAAAGCAAATATGTTTAAAAACTGATGAAAAACCATCAAATCTTCCCTACGTTGAGCAAAACCCTCAGGCGATAGAGATTCAAAATGAAGCGGATCAATTGGAAATTCCAAATTTATTGGCAATAGAACCTCATTTAGGCAGCCTTGTTTCATTGAGTCAAGTTACGTGTCCTCACGAACGTTTCTTACTTCTTGGAGGCTTGACTGGGTTTTTGGGAATTATGAAAGAAAATGATGTTACTCCTGATATAGAAATGTTTACCACTCTGTTGGAGGTTGTACCGCCTACATATGCTGCCGAAAAGCATTTATTATCATTTGTTCGCAAAATAGGTTTAAAAGCCGACATTGACTTTTTTAACATTCTTATAAAAAAACGATCGATGAGATTTGACTATGAAGGAGCTAAGGAAGTGATGTCAATGATACGCACAGCCGGACTGCAGCCCGATATTGTTACCTATGGTGTACTAGCGTTGGGCTGCCAAACGGAAGTGGAAGCTAGGGAATTGCTGCAACAAATGCGTGAAAATGGGATAAGGTCAGTTGAAAGATTGTATATGAGGCCGTAAAAGCAGAATTGCCTAACTTAAGAAACAACAACAACAACAGTTTTGTTTCGTATAGTTTCAAATGTGATAAATTTAGTAGTTTGTTTAAATTTAAGGTATAAAGCTACAAAGCGTACCTTAAAATCAAGGAACAAGCGACTTTTCAACCGACTTCAAAAAAGTTGGGATATTCGGTTCGTCGGAATATTTTTATTTTATTTTTTTTTATGTACATATGTTACCGCATAACTTTGGACTACGTTAACCGATTTCGATAATTCTTTTTTCATCGGAAAGGTGGTACCTCAAGGGTGGTCTCAGTAATTTTGTTTGGATCCGATAATTTGATCGTGGAAAGAATTAACGATAAACTTAAAGTTTTATATAAGTCGGTTTTGTTTTTTGCTAAAAAATTACTTGTATTTTAAAGTTTCTCATATTTAATACTATTTTAAGTGGTTGAGTAAAAGAAATTGTTGGTTAGCCATTTTTACACTCACGGCCTCACGTATATGTATGTATATATGAAATTTTTTTCGGAAATGGGTGTTTTAACATACCCACACCAATTTTCTATATTAATTAAAATATGTACAGTAGCGAACAATAATTCGAAAAAACAACATAAAAGTAAAACATAAATTTTGTGCAAATCTCAGGAAACTTCCATAAATTTGGACACTAATTTTCAACATTCTATTAAAATTTTAGTAGCAAAATCCTAAGTTATCAGGATTATAGCCCATTCACTTTTAGTATGACAATGCACAAGTTTGAAGTTGTTGAAAAATCGCGTTGATTTGTGACAATTTTTTTCACGCTGTTTCTTCCAAACAAAGTATGATCGACAAAATTTTTTGTATGGAACAAAATAATAACAATCGTGCAGTTCCATAAGTAACGTAACTCTTCTACTTTACGTTTCTTTCCGGCAGGCTGTAGGTGTGTTTTTGGTTAGTGTATTGGTGTTTTTGGTTCAATGTGTTGCATATTTTAAATAAATTGTAATAGAAATGGAAGAAATTGTAATTCAAATGAAAGGAATTGCAAAAGATAAGAGCAAATGCCCAAAACAGGTGATCTCAGCTGAAGGCATTTTTTGGCAAATCAGTGCCATGTGCTAGCAACTTCAAACTCGCACTATATTATATTAAAATTGAAACTGCATACTTCAAATTTGTATGGAAAATCCTAACAGAAATCGCATTTAGTATGGTAATTTATTGTACTTTCTTGAGTTTTGCACAAAGTTTAGAGGTATTATTTTTATGTTTTTTGGTGTAGTATGAAATGTATTAAACAAATATCGAAAAGAAATTAGAGTAACAAAAAAAAAAGAGAGGGCTTATATTCAATACCTTCTGTTTGCACTTTTCACAAAAATGAGATTCTGATATAAAATCCACATAAGACTTAACTGTCATCGGTGATATTAACGCTGACCTTGTATAACGCTTGACAGAATAATTTACTATTAACTTGCAAAGTCAGTTGTTGTTGTTAACATCAGTGATGACAGGTAAGTCCCAGATGGGTTCTAACATCACAAAGTAGTTTTTGTGAAAATTGCAGATAGAGGGTATGAAATATAAGCCCTCGTTATATTGCGAAAAATTCCCTGAGCGAATACATTTGTTTGCCACTGTATGTGGTTTTGTTTTATTCTTCCATTTGAACAAATATTCTCAAAAATTTTAAAGCAAAACCAAACCTAAATTTTCCAGGTTTATTTTTGTTTTTGAATGGGAACGATTTATTCACATGGAATGTGCGATAACGCTGATTGTATACTTTTTCCTATTTCTTATTTCCCTTAATGCTTCTTAAACTATAGAATGAATATGCAAATCTTGGGTGCGATGTTGCGTCAGGGGATCGGCCATAGGAACTTTCCATATGTCATTGAAATTTTACAAATTAGTTTGGATGAACATATTAAACCTAATGACATTTTTCTTACACATCTTTATAAATTCTATGATCGTTGTGCGCGTTCAATTGATGAAAGAGTAAGTACGCGAAAAACATCTTGTATACATAATATTCGTATGTATTTAGGTGTTCGTGCCTTCGCTTGAACCACATGGAGATTACGCCTCTGTAACTCGACCTTAATTAGCTCACAGATTGATACTTACAGCGCCATCTACCGAAGTAGTACGAACCAATGCTTGATCGGGTAGCAGCGCTCGGCTGTCGTACTTGTCAGTACGCTTTTTGCCTTCATTTTATTAGCTCGGGATGTAACTATGTAATATTGATGCGCCTAAAAGATGCAGCGATTTCTATTCTCAAGTTACCTAAAGACAGTACGAATGGCAATTATAATAGAGAGGCTTCAGTTTTTTAAACTATAATTTTAGTTGCGTTCCAGATATTCACGATTTGCAGGTTTTTTTGCAGGAAAGCGTTCCAAGTGCCAAAAAAACCTGCAAGTCAAACCACTTTTGTGAGAGTTACTTGCTCTCTCTCTCAGTCAGAAGTTGCAGGTTTTATTCCAATTTTATTCCGAAGTTTTTCTTTCTGCAAGTTCATGAAAAGTGTCAAACGATAAGCAGGGTTGCATTTGTAAACAAAAACATAGCAAAGAACATTAAGCGCCACGGAGACAATCAAATAAATACTTTAAGCATTGCATATGTGTGAGATTGGCTCGTGTATTGCCCGCAAACGTACAAATAAACGCGTTAATTCAACAAGCAATCTCTTTTTCTTGTCCGTGCACTTACCACGACGATCAGAAGGCAAATGCGCTTGTTTTTTGTCAAGCAAAACGCGAAACGGTTGATAAAGATATTTGATCGTCTCCATGGCGCTTAACATTAAAAAAAAGTGGAAGTAGTTACAGGAAAAGTGGTTTTTCGCGTTCCAGGTGACTTTTATTTTTTCTCTCTTGCTCTTCTCTTTCAAGAGAGTAATTTTGTTATTCGACAGTTTTACAGGTTTTTACATGAAGTTATCTGGAACGTAACTTTTATTGTGACAGCGAAAAGGGGAAATTTTTGTAGGGGAAATTTTTTTCCTCCAGACATCATGCACACATTCGATTGGTTACTGCACTGGTAAACTGCTTATATGTTACTTTCAGTTTATGGCGTGTGCAGCGATGACAACTATAGGTCATTTGGCCCAAATATTAGCGGATAACTCCGACAAAAAAGCGTTCCTTTTAATTTTGAGCTTGAGCTTGAGTTTTCCTTCTGATTGGGAGTCATGAGAAGTAATGAACTATTCTTTCGAAGAATTGTTTGGAAAGGAATTATCGCCCACGGCTGATAGCAAGTTGAGATTTGGTATCCCTACTTTCGATTTAGCCCGTGCTTTTTGCAGGAAGGAGGGGGATATGTCCGAGAGGACATTTAGACACATTAGGTCAAACAGCAGCATAATGCAGCAGAACAGCCCAACTTTATATGAAACTTCTAAACGTCACAGACACATGAGAGGTGACTCGCCTCCGCGTAAACGTGCAGCTTTAAGCCAGGACACCAACGACAATCTTATGGCTGCAGTTCTGCAAATGGAGATGCAAGCTCAACAAACCAAGAAGATCAGTGATCTTCAAAAAGTCACAAATATTTCTCACGAGCCAAATTTAAATATCTCCTACGATTCTATTCCCCACAGTTCCTGTGAGGATAATATACGAGCAAATACGGTACGCTCACCGATAGTATCTGATAGCCATAGCAGTGTTGAGGATGAAGCGTCAGGGTATGCAGAGAATGCTGAGCGAACAATTAAAAATGAAATTGCTAGGGCTGAAGGGCGGCTAAAGTTAATTCAAGAGGCGAAGGCTATAACCAGGGGTCCTTCATTTAACTTCAAACCACGCACAATAGAATCTGAAACGAAGGTTTCGATAGCAGATCCAGTCTTAGCCCAACAGAGAATAGAATCTCAACGCTTAGGAATGGACGGCTGGAAGAACATTCGCTATTCGGAGATACAAAAGCACTTCTAAGCACCGCCAGTGTTTTCAGCCTTAAGAGTTAATAATCAATTTGCTAGTATCACACCTAACTGGACTTCTCTTGCTATATTAGAAAAATTCGATTTAACTTTGGGGGCCATAACGAACGGCTTGCTCCAACAAAAGATGGTCGAGCAATTATGTGATAAATTACCGTGAGATTTTAAGCAGATGGTGGGAGAGGAGTTGTAGCCGCTACAACAGCAACAACAACAACAACAACAGAGGAGTTCTTGGCTGATGATTCTAAATTTCGTAAAAGTTAGACTCCCTTCTACAATATGTCTGCGGTCGTAGAGCAGAGTTATCCGACAAAGACGAGACACCTACAAAGTAATAAAAAATAAAGCCTTAAAGCTGTGACAGACGGCAAAGCTTATGCGTATAATCTGGCACACATAATAATTTTGACTTAACAGACGGCAGTTATGTGGATAAACGAGCCGCAAGGTCGTGTGTTCGAGTCCCACGGCCAGTTGAATTTTCATTTATTTCGTTTTCATTCTTTTTTTTTATAAGTTCTATATTTTTTTTACGTTGCTTTCAGTAAGTTATTATTGACTTATTATTAAAATTCAACTCTAAAAATTTAAATTAACTAATAGTAAAATAAAAAATGTGATATACCATAAAGCAAATGAAAACAAAATAAAGCAAAATTAAATATATAGATCAAATAAAATAAAAATATATAAAATAAATAATAAAAACAAAAAAAAATTCGCAATCGCTCCAACCGAGGATCGAACCTGGCAGCTACAGACTTGTAGCCCGAAACTCTTACCACTCTGCTACCGCGGACGCGGAACACGCGTGCTTTGTTTGCTTATAGGGAGTTTACATGATTCAACTTTCACAGGCGATTAGTTCTCCGTGTGGTTCAAGCGAAGGCACGAACACATAAATAAAACTGTTTTTTCCCCGAAGTCCAAAAAACGGATATTTAGGTTTCTGCCGTAGCTTGAACCACACCTTAAGGCCTTGCCTGCTTGAGGTACTGACAAGTATGACAGCCGAGCGCTGCTACCCGAACAAGCATTGGTTCGTACTATTTGTGGTAGATGGCGCTGTAAGTATCAGAGGCGGAATCCCCATGTGGTTTAAGCTACGGCAGAAATCTAAATATCCGTTTTTTGACCTTCAGGGGGAAAACGGTTATATAATTCACTTTTCTCTTCAGCACCCTTCAACTAAATCTAAGTCATTTAAAAACGGACATGCGAAATTCTGTGATAAGTTGCGCCTCTACTACGAAGAACAAGGAATCGCTGGTCTTAAGTTAGATGATGCCATTAAAAAAGTTCGAGAGCATCCAAATCAGCAATACAAAGAGGAAGATGTGGAGGGCCTCGAGCCAATAAAAAATAAGGAACTCTCTAAGAAACAAAAAATTCGAAAGTACATCAAAAAGATAAAAATTGAAAATTTACGTAGTGACGATCAAAGTACATCCCCAAGGCCTGAAATAACCGCAGAAAGCGAACCACAAAAAACGAGAGAGTAATTGTTACTCTTCCAAGTTTTACTGTGTAATTGCTTTATTAGTGTATAAATTAAATACATTTCACGCTCAAGTGCCAATTTTCATTACAGATTATGTTGATATAAAGTTCTAGATTTTATAATGGCTTTAAAATTTTGTGTACGAAATAGGCATATGATTCAAAGTTGCATGACAAATAAACGGACGTTTATCCAATCATAGTACGTTTTCTCCCACGCGCTCGCACTTCTTCAAATTTCGCGACCACCATGGTTTCATCCTTGCCACATTCCTTACGGTATGCTTCCAGAATATACTCAAATAAATATGGCTGTTCACTATGCGTGCTAAGAAGCGCTCGTTCAAGAACATACAAATCAACGCCTTTATCTTCTGCGCTTTGGTTGTAATGACTTAACCCAAAATCAACAAATATAACATCGTACAAGTCATCATTTTGATCGACTTTGGGATTTATAAGAATGTTTGAAGTGGTTAAATCCCCGTGAATAATGTTATTTGCATGTAGCCTCCCAATTATGGAACCAATCTGAGTACTAAGTTTTCTTAGTAGTGCCTCCGCATTATGAGACTGGTATTCACAAACAACTTGTTGAATATACTCTTTGGCTGTGGCAGCATTTTCAAAATATTCCATATAAATCTTACGCTCATTCAGATCGGTATACAAGATATGTGGTACCAATATTCCCGCATTTCGACACCGAGTCGCAGCTTTGGTTTCGGCCTTCATTCGTTGGCGTGTAATTTGTGCATCCAAATCTGCATGTCGATAGCGTTTCACAAAACGTTCCTTTACTAAACATTTTTCTCCCTTAAATTCACTAATGTATAGTCGTCCTTCGGCACCTTGTTTTAATATCTCCAGAGACATGCCAAAGCCAACATTACGAGTAATTACGTCTATCAAACGCAAACTTTTTATTGATAAGAAGTTCAAGGAATCACTTCCTCGCTATACCGCTGTGCTATCAGAGAACCGCTTTTATCGAACGCAAACAAAATCGATCACTTCACCTAGAGAACGCCAAGTTTTGTGATTGTCGAATGTTCGATACAATAATCTCAAAGTCGCATTGAATGCTCGATAGAAAAAGATAATGGGCTGTTTTTGCTTACGCGTAAAAACACATTTAGCTCAAAATGCTACTCTAATACTAATATTTATATTGCTTATTATAGCAGAAAAACGTGAGCACAGAGAAGAAACATAACTTTTCCTTGAGATGTGAGAATAACAAGCACAACAAATTTGACGGCTAATCTGAGATTTGCCTGTGTAAACGGGGTGATTAAAAAACGAGCTTTGATTGAGATAATATTGATATGTGAACATACTTTTATTGTCTTGGTCTATCTTCTTTGACAATACAGTCGACCGGCATGCCGTTTGAATCCTCAGTAAATATACAAATAGAAATAACGCAATTAGGTGAGTTGATAGGCAGGTCTAATATTCTATCCAATTGGGAGTAGGATTTTCAACATCGATTTTTCCGGTATCGATATTGTTCAACCCGATATATCTTCATATCGATTTTACATGCAATGAATTAAATCGAATCATGGTATCGATACTTTCTTAAATATCAAACATTCCCAGTATGAGATGAAGACCCCTAATCTAAAGTAATAAAGGGATAAATTGCTTAAATTTATCAGTTTATCCGCATTCTTTCATAAACGTACGGAACACCTTAATAATACTGACCTTCGAGCTAGAGAAAAAAAGTGGGCACGGCCCGCCTCCTTTTCCGGATTTTAATGGCATATTTTTTTTGGTGCAAATCGACAGGGGCGGCGATAGAGGGGAGTGGGCTAAACGTGGAATTTTCAACATTTTCCAAAAGCTTATATTTCGAAAATTATTGAACCGATTTTCTAAATATCGACACAGTTGGAAAGGTGATTAAAGGGCCTTTCATTGGATATATATATCTATGCATATAATGTATACACATTGCGAGAAAAGGTAAAAAACGAAATTATGGCAATTCTTTTTATAAAAATGAATGCTAGTTTTCAAAATATAAGCTTTTGAAAATGTTGGAAATTCCACGTTTAGCCCCTCCTAGCGCTGCCCCTGTCAATTTTAACCAAAAAAAGTTTACCATTAAACTCAGCAGAAAGGGGTGCACCACGTCCATGTTTTCTTTTTTCTCTAGCTTAAGGGTCGGTATTCTTTAGGTATGCCAAACGTACCTTGGTTAATAATTGCACAAAATTTTTTATTATTCAACTTTTGTGGCTATTCAAGTTTCATTCTTATGGGCTGTTTTTGCTTACGCGTAAATGTACATTTAGCGCATTTAGCTCTAAATGCTACTCTAAATGTACATTTATCCATACAAAATTCGTCATCTAAATGCAACTAAATGCAACTCAATCTTTGCATTTAGAATCTAAATGCTAAAAGCATCCCTGTGATCTTCCAAAATTTCCACGATTCGAACATGGTTTAATGAGAAAAAGTGGCAACATTGCTTTTTCGAGTATACAACCGCTAGCTGCGTTTCAGTGATCGCCGATCGAGATTTCATTTATTATTTTACATTATTTGGATAAAGAAAAGTTACGCAAATTCAACATCGATATGATGCTGATAGAAATCTGGATTAATTTGTGATCAACTCTGTTTGTTTTGTTTCCTAATTAGGTGTGGAAAATATAATTGGCAGCACCGACAAATGAATATATACACAAACAAATGTTCGGTTATGGTTAAAACAATTCAGGTTTTTGTATTGAATTTTCGGTTTAGAATTTATTTTTCCTTTTCAGTAGGGGTTTTTGCACATTATCTTTTCCGTGAGAATTTATCGTAATGGATACGGATCTGAATAAGCGACTGGAACACGACTGTTTGTCAAAAGCAAACGATTTCGAAGTCGCGTAAATGTACATTTGCTAAATGCGATAGCATGAACGCTCTTCGAAAACATATGTTCGAAAGTGCTAAATGTTGCATTTTAAATGCAGCAAAAACGCTGCATTACCTCGTCCAGTTTGCTATTTGGCTTTTTATGTGTTCGTAGCAAAATCGACCAACTGGCAGTCTGTCAGGGTTGAAATTTATACGTTTATCCACCAAAATCGTTTGATAAAGTGATAAACTTTCTTTAAGTAGATGTCCATACCAAGTTTGACAATTCATTTATCAAAATGAAAAATTTATCATTTTATCAAGTTTACCAACGGTTTATCACTTTTGATGAAGACTCCTTTTATCAAGTATCAAGAGTTTATCACTTTTCATGAAGACCCCTAATGTAATATCGTTTAAATAAATGGTTATAAAAACATTAAACATAAAAGCATTTTTTTGAAAATTTGTAGTAAGTCTATATTCATACGCTTGTAACCAAAATTCCATTTCGATTGTATTACGCTTTCTTTCATGCGTTTGTCAGTCTCTTTAAACGCACAATTTGGGTAAAATGATGCACTAAAATGCCTTAAAATGTACTGTCATGTTGAATTAACTCTTCTTTAGTTAAATAAGTGTAAAACTGTGTTGCTCAAAGCAGTTACAAATAAAAAATCGCGTTCTTACGTGATCTTGTATTTTTGGTTCATGCAAATAACCAGATAACCATGCAAGTGTGAACAACCCAAATGTTTTGTCAGTTTAATGTTTATAATTGTACATGAAAAATAAACTCTCATTAAGTTTATTTGCTTGTTGGAAAGTTAAAAGAAACAATGAGGTTGTTCACGCTTGCCTGGTTATCAGGTTATGTGATTATGTGGTTATATTTTTT
>NW_023458564.1:19666704-19671955 GCF_013731165.1 Rhagoletis pomonella | reverse complement strand
TGTTTCATTCAATTTTCCAACAAGCAAATAAACTTAATGAGAGTTTATTTTTCATGTACAATTATAAACATTAAACTGACAAAACATTTGGGTTGTTCACACTTGCATGGTTATCTGGTTATTTGCATGAACCAAAAATACAAGATCACGTAAGAACGCGATTTTTTATTTGTAACTGGTTTTGAGAAGAAAGCGTAATACAATCGAAATGGAACCTTGGTTATAAGCATATGAATATAGACTTACTACAAATTTTCAAAAGAATGCTTTTATGTTTAATGTTTTTATAACCATTTATTTAAATGATATTACATTAGGGGTCTTCATGAAAAGTGATAAACTCTTGATACTTGATAAAAGGAGTCTTCATAAAAAGTGATAAACCGTTGTTAAACTTGATAAAATGATAAATGTATCATTTTGATAAATGAATTGTCAAACTTGGTACGGACATCTACTTAAAGAAAGTTATCAGTTTATCACTTTTGGTGATAAATTTCAGCAAATTTCAACCCTGACAGACTGCCAGTTGGTCGATTTTGCTACGAACACATAAAAAGCCAATTAGCAAACTGGACGAGGTAAGAATGAAACTTTAATAGCCACAAAAGTTGAATAATAAACAATTTTGTGCAATTATTAACCAAGGTACGTTTGGCATACCTAAAGAATATCGACCCTTAAGCTAGAGAAAAAAGAAAACATGGACGTGGTGCACCCCTTTCTGCTGAGTTTAATGGTAAACTTTTTTTGGTTAAAATTGACAGGGGCAGCGCTAGGAGGGGAAAAACATGGAATTTCCAACATTTTCAAAAGCTTATATTTTGAAAACTAACATTCATTTTTATAAAAAGAATTGCCATAATTTCGTTTTTTACCTTTTCTCGCAATGTGTATACATTATATGCATAGATATATATATCCAATGAAAGGCCCTTTAATCACCTTTCCAACTGTGTCGATATTTAGAAAATCGGTTCAATAATTTTCGAAATATAAGCTTTTGGAAAATGTTGAAAATTCCACGTTTAGCCCACTCCCCTCTATCGCCGCCCCTGTCGATTTTCACCGAAAAAAATATGCCATTAAAATCTGGAAAAGATGCGGGCCGTGCCCACTTTTTTTCCCTAGCTCGAAGGTCAGTATTATTTAGGTGTTCCGTACGTTTATGAAAGAATGCGGATAAACTGATAAATTTAAGCAATTTATCCCTTTATTACTTTAGATGAAGACCCCTATTAATAACTCCTACTGGGAATTTTCGATATTTAAGAAAGTATCGATACCATGATTCGATTTAATTCATTGCATGTAGAATCGATATGGAGATTTGTCGAGCTGAACAATATCGATAACGGAAAAATCGATTTTGAGAATCGTACTCACAATTGAATAAAATATTAGACCCGCCTATCAACTCACCTAATTGCGTTACTTCTATCTTGTATATTTACTGAGTATTAAAACGGCATGCCGGTCGACTGTATTGTCAAAGAAGATAGACCAAGACAATAAAAGTATGTTCACATATCAATATTATCTCAATCAATGCTCGTTTTTTAATCACCCCGTTTACACAGGCAAATCTCAGATTATTAGCTGTCATATTTGTTGTGCTTGTTATTCTCACATCTCAAGGAAAAGTTATGTTTCTTCTTTGTGATCAGGTTTTTCTGCTATAATAAGCAATATAAATACATTAGTATTAGAGTAGCATTTAGAGCTAAATGTGTTTTTACGCGTAAGCAAAAACCATTATTATCTTTTTCTATCGAACATTCAATGCAACTTTGAGATTATTGTATCGAACATTCGACAATCACAAAACTTGGCGTTCTTTAGGTGAAGTGATCGATTTAGTTTGCGTTCGATAAAAGAGGTTCTCTGATAACACAGCGGTAAAGCGAGGAAGTGATTCCTTGAACTGCGTATCAATAAAAAAAAGTTTGCGTTCGGTAGACGTAATTACTCGTAATGTCGGCTTTGGCATGTCTCTGGAGATATTAAAACAAGGTGCCGAAGGACGACTATACATTAGTGAATTTAAGGGAGAAAAATGTTTAGTAAAGGAACGTTTTGTGAAACGCTATCGACATGCAGATTTGGATGCACAAATTACACGCCAACGAATGAAGGCCGAAACCAAAGCTGCGACTCGGTGTCGAAATGCGGGAATATTGGTACCACATATCTTGTATACCGATCTGAATGAGCGTAAGATTTATATGGAATATTTTGAAAATGCTGCCACAGCCAAAGAGTATATTCAACAAGTTGTTTGTGAATACCAGTCTCATAATGCGGAGGTACTACTAAGAAAACTTAGTACTCAGATTGGTTCCATAATTGGGAGGCTACATGTAAATAACATTATTCACGGGGATTTAACCACTTCTAACATTCTTATAAATCCCAAAGTCGATCAAAATGATGACTTGTACGATGTTATATTTGTTGATTTTGGGTTAAGTCATTACAACCAAAGCGCAGAAGATAAAGGCGTTGATTTGTATGTTCTTGAACGAGCGCTTCTTAGCACGCATAGTGAACAGCCATATTTATTTGAGTATATTCTGGAAGCATACCGTAAGGAATGTGGCAAGGATGAAACCATGGTGGTCGCGAAATTTGAAGAAGTGCGAGCGCGTGGGAGAAAACGTACTATGATTGGATAAACGTCCGTTTATTTGTCATGCAACTTTGAATCATATGCCTATTTCGTAAACAAAATTGTAAAGCCATTATAAAATCTAGAATTTTATATCAACATAATCTATAATGAAAATTGGCACTTGAGCGTGAAATGTATTTAATTTATACACTAATAAAGCAATTACACAGTAAAACTTGGAAGAGTAACAATTACTCTCTCGTTTTTTGTGGTTCGCTTTCTGCGGTTATTTCAGGCCTTGGGGATGTACTTTGCTCATCACTACGTAAATTTTCAATTTTTATCTTTTTGATGTACTTTCGAATTTTTTGTTTCTTAGAGAGTTCCTTATTTTTTATTGGCTCGAGGCCCTCCACATCTTCGTCTTTGTATTGCTGATTTGGATGCTCTCGAACTTTTTTAATGGCATCATCTAACTTAAGACCAGCGATTCCTTGTTCTTCGTAGTAGAGGCGCAACTTATCACAGAATTTCGCATGTCCGTTTTTAAATGACTTAGATTTAGTTGAAGGGTGCTGAAGAGAAAAGTGAATAATATAACCGTTTTTCCCCCGAAGGTCAAAAAACGGATATTTAGATTTCTGCCGTAGCTTAAACCACATGGGGATTCCGCCTCTGATACTTACAGCGCCATCTACCACAAATAGTACGAACCAATGCTTGTTCGGGTAGCAGCGCTCGGCTGTAATACTTGTCAGTACCTCAAGCAGGCAAGGCCTTACGGTTTTTGCACTTCGGGGAAAAAACGGTTCTATTTATGTGTTCGTGCCTTCGCTTGAACCACACGGAGAACTAATCGTCTGCGAAAGTTGAATCATGTAAATTCCCTATAAGCAAACAAAGCACGCGAGTTCCGCGTCCGCGGTAGCAGAGTGGTAAGAGTTACGGGCTACAAGTCTGTAGCTGCCAGGTTCGTCCTCGGTTGGAGAGATTGCGAAATTTTTTTTTGTTTTTATTATTTAATTTATATATTTTCATTTTATTTGATCTATATATTTAATTTTGCTTTATTTTGTTTTCATTTGCTTTATTTTATATCACATTTTTTATTTTACTATTAGTTAATTTAAATTTTTAGAGTTGAATTTTAATAAAAAGTCAATAATAACTAACTGAAAGCAACGTAAAAAAAATATAGAACTTATAAAAAAAAAGAATGAAAACGAAATAAAAGAAAATTCAACTGGCCGTGGGACTCGAACCCACGACCTTGCGGCTCGTTTATCCACATAACTGCCGTCTGTTAGGTCAAAATTATTATGTGCATATGTGTGCCAGATTATACGCATAAGCTTTGCCGTCTGTCACAGCTTTAAGGCTTTATTTTTTATTACTTTGTAGGTGTCTCGTCTTTGTTGGATAACTCTGCTCTACGACCGCAGACATATTGTAGAAGGGAGTCTAACTGTTACGAAATTTAGAATCATCAGCCAAGAGCTCCTCTATTATTGTTGTTGTTGTTGTTGTTGTAGCGGCTACAACTCTTCTCCCACCATCTGCTTAAAATCTCTCGGTAATTTATCACATAATTGCTCGACCATCTTTTGTTGGAGCAAGCCGTTCGTTATGGCCCCCAAAGTTAAATCGAATTTTTCTAATACAGCAAGAGAAGTCCAGTTAGGTGTGATACTAGCAAATTGATTATTAACTCTTAAGGCTGAAAACACTGGCGGTGCTTAGAAGTGCTTTTGTATCTCCGAATAGCGAATGTTCTTCCAGCCGTCCATTCCTAAGCGTTGAGATTCTATTCTCTGTTGGGCTAAGACTGGATCTGCTATCGAAACCTTCGTTTCAGATTCTATTGTGCGTGGTTTGAAGTTAAATGAAGGACCCCTGGTTATAGCCTTCGCCTCTTGAATTAACTTTAGCCGCCCTTCAGCCCTAGCAATTTCATTTTTAATTGTTCGCTCAGCATTCTCTGCATACCCTGACGCTTCATCCTCAACACTGCTATGGCTATCAGATACTATCGGTGAGCGTACCGTATTTGCTCGTATATTATCCTCACAGGAACTGTGGGGAATAGAATCGTAGGAGATATTTAAATTTGGCTCGTGAGAAATATTTGTGACTTTTTGAAGATCACTGATCTTCTTGGTTTGTTGAGCTTGCATCTCCATTTGCAGAACTGCAGCCATAAGATTGTCGTTGGTGTCCTGGCTTAAAGCTGCACGTTTACGCGGAGGCGAGTCACCTCTCATGTGTCTGTGACGTTTAGAAGTTTCATATAAAGTTGGGCTGTTCTGCTGCATTATGCTGCTGTTTGACCTAATGTGTCTAAATGTCCTCTCGGACATATCCCCCTCCTTCCTGCAAAAAGCACGGGCTAAATCGAAAGTAGGGATACCAAATCTCAACTTGCTATCAGCCGTGGGCGATAATTCCTTTCCAAACAATTCTTCGAAAGAATAGTTCATTACTTCTCATGACTCCCAATCAGAAGGAAAACTCAAGCTCAAGCTCAAAATTAAAAGGAACGCTTTTTTGTCGGAGTTATCCGCTAATATTTGGGCCAAATGACCTATAGTTGTCATCGCTGCACACGCCATAAACTGAAAGTAACATATAAGCAGTTTACCA
>NW_023458564.1:19645566-19666604 GCF_013731165.1 Rhagoletis pomonella | reverse complement strand
CTGTAACCTATTTTAGAAATAATTTATTTATTAGGATTTGCAATTTGAAAAAAATCAGTTCCTTCCAATTTTGGGAATCAAACGGGACCCCACACAAGCAAAAATCGTTTTCTACAATCTTTATTAACCTGAAGGGCTATACAACAAACAACCGCTATGCGAACAAAGTTATAATACCCATGTGCACAAATGCGCTCGGGTGTAATTATTTCTTAAAAAATTATTCTAAATGTATGTTTTGAGCAACTTGATTTCAAAAGTTAGAAATATGTCCCATTTTTCACTAATGTATAATAATAAACATGTGAGTTTTTTAGCAATTTGTTTTCTGCAATTAAGAAAATATTGAATTTTTTGAATTTTTCGAGATGACCGTTTTATGGGAGGGACCAGGTTATTGTTTAATTTTTGTATTTTCAAAACGCTTCTGCCCTGCATAAAGGGAAACCCGCGTACCGAATTTTCTTCCGATATCTCAACTTTTCCTAGAGTTATCGTGTACACAAACAAACGGACAGAGAGACAGACGGAGATGGACTAATCAACTTCTCTTTTTATTCTGGGCATTTACGGTATATACATACATACATACGTACATAAATGTAGTATATATCTATCTCAATTTTGGTTGTTCCAAATATCCGTTACGTGAGAAAAGTTATAGTACCCTACTGCAGAAGTGCGTAGTAAATATGTTTAAATAGTACACCTTTTAATTAATAATTAATAAAAAAAATTTTACAATGTAACTCCTCAACCCCTCTTTAAAGAAAACAAGAACCCTTATAAAATTTCGTTTTGAAAGTTTTCAAATTTGAGAACTGAAGAAAAAAATTAATAGAAAAAAAATCATATAAATTAAATTTATATATACATATATTCTGCGAAAAAATGTCTACAATCAATTTTTAAACTCTTTTCGCAATTGGTGTACTCTTGTAACCGGTAAATTTTGTTACCATCTCATAAGCTGGTAACAAAATATTGCCCCGCCCCGTGAAATATGCAATGCCAGAATTTCCACAATTCTTCATGGCTGAATTGCTGAATATATAGCTTTACCAACGTTCCTAGAATCGCGGTGACATGAACAGGTAACATTTTTTGGTAATAAAATTTTCCGGTTACAAAATCTTCGGTTACGTGCAGAATAGACCTTTTATAGTTCTAAAAGTCTATAATACGAAGGGGCAGATGCCGGTAATGAAATTCTTAAGTTTTTTCAAGCAAGAGTTTTAAAAACTCAATTCTATTGACACTGTTTTATATTTCTATATACAGTTCACTAGTTTCGAATCTAATACAGTGACGAGCAAAACTGTAACATGGTTTAGCACTTTTTCATTCAGCCATCGCTATATTTTCAAGCTCTAGAGACTTTCATCCTTTTGTTGTATATTCTTGTTGGTACATCCCTGCTCCCTCTCTCATAACGATTTGAAGTCAATACAACAACAATAAAAAAACCAGCAGACAAAAATGTAAATTGAGGCAGATGTTACAGTTTTGCACTCACTCTCAGTTTTGCATTTGACAGTTATCTCTTACTTAGTTGGAAGTCAGATGACTTTTTTCTGTATTGTAATTTATTGAAGAAGTGATCACCAGTAAATAATATAGTTAATCAGGAACCATAAATGTAAATAATAGATTTACTGCGGAAAAGCGGGACCGCACGAAAAGTGGCAACAAATTTTGGAATTTGCTACTTGAAAATGTTAAGACTGAGAAAAAATATAGCCTAAAGTGTTCCCAAGAACAAAGGAAGTCTGTCAAAAAATATTACGGTACGATATCTTGTGAACTTAGCAGCAAGTAGCGATGCAGCCACTATTACAGAAGCGCTTAAGGTATTAAACTTTAACGCAAATCAATAGACAGCGAGGCGAAGAATTGCCAAATTGAGCGCAAAGGATCATAAAAGAAGAAAAAAGCAAATTTGATCAAAATACATGTGCGAGTGCGGCAGCATTTTGCTGCATCGCACGAAATCCGAACCGTTGCCTATTGGGATATGTTAGGCCGTTCAGAATGCAATAAAAAACATATTTTTAAGTTTCAATTGAAGGTTATTTGGTCCGACAATAACTAAAACGACTAAATTAATCGCTTTCAATCAGATGGCCGGGCATGCTATTGGGTCAAAGACCCAAATTAAGCCCATGCGCAGCATGTAAGGCAAACTGTGAATAAAAGTGGTCGGTCAATAATAGTTTGGGGTTGTATTTCAAACATTTTCTTGATCTGTTAGTACAGATTATGCGTGAGGAACAGTATCTGTTCATATTTCAACAAAATTTGCAAGATGTAGTCGAAAAAATTAGAGTTTCTGCTGAAAAATCACCCAAAACACACTGCACATATTCGCAAAGACTGGATACAAAAGCAAAAATTTGCTATTTTGAAATGACCTCCACAATCCGCGGACATGAATCTCATTGAGAATTTGCGAAAACAACTAAAAGCACAGCTTACTAAGTATCCAAGTCCGTAAAATCGAGTACATGAGCTGTGAAAGCAAACTAAGGATATACCTCCAGAATTTTTACAGAGATACAAATAAGGTATGCCAAATCGTATCCAGGAACTGAAACAAGCAAAAGAGTACTGAACATTGTGTTAGTAGTTCTTTTTTTCGTGAAAATTGTTAAAAAGTTCTTAAAAATGTATGAGTGCAAAACTGTAACATCTGCCTTAATTTACATTTTTATCTGCTGGTTTTTTTATTGTTGTTGTATTGACTTCAAATCGTTATGAGAGAGGGAGTAGGGATGTACCAACAAGAATATACAACAAAAGTATGAAAGTCTTTAGAACTTGGAAAGATAGCGATGGCTGAAGTAAAAAGTGTTACACCATGTTACAGTTTTGCCCGTCACTGTATATCAAGATGTGTCCTTTGTGCTCGACGGTTGCGATGTTTGTTTGGACTGATTTCGCACCAGTCATTAGCCATGGGTTAATGTCAGAAAACGTCTATACATACGCGTTGAAATACATACATTCGTATACATATATGTTTTTTTTTTCAATTCCAGATATGTTTAAATTTTAAAGTATGAAATATATCAACCCTGGGAAAAAAGTATTAGTACTGAATGGTAAAAACGTGTGCATTCATTTTAAATATACAATCATGTGTGTGTGGGAATGCTTCTGTTACATTCACATTCCATACTGAATGTCAATCTACCATTCAAAAACACAACACAGTTTATTTGTTTCCAAGCATTTTAAGCCACTCAGGAATGAGGCTTTTTTTATACAAACAAACAATCAAAATTTTGAAAAGAATGTCGAGTGAATGCAGATCCTATTGATTCAATCATTTTACAGCTCTGATATGTACTTCAAAACTAGATTTAATTTTATTTCTTCATCTCTGCACATCGGTATTATTGAAAGGATCTTTTAAACGCTTGAGAAAAGCGTTCAAATTTGATTATCGAACACATCAACTTACTATTGTTTGTATGTAAATTTTACTCCCAAATATGTAAAGGAAAATCTCCCCTATCAAATGATTTCAATGTGGCAAAGCTATGCTTAATGTTGACATCTGGAGAAATGTCAAAAATCTGCTTTATAATCAAAAAATAGTAGTAATGAAACTACTCTTTTTTGTATCATGTCGCACGTTTAATAATATAGAGATGTAACTCAAAATTTACGTTTTTGGAGATATCATTATGCATATAATAAGCTTGATAAGTAGAATATGTTCAGTTTAAGAGATAAATATAGTTCCCAAATATTGCGAAGATATGTGTCTTTCCATCTGTCTTTTTGTATACCAACTGTATGAATTGATAAAACTTTGATTGCGTTTTCCCACAAAATTTTAATTTTGAAATACTTCGTTATATTATTAAACGTGCGATGTGTATGTATCTATAAATACATGTGGTCGAAAAAAAAAATCCACATAATTGAAAACTATATCAAAGCACGCAATTGAATTTTTAAAGAAAGTTAGAAAATGCCAACTTGAAAAGGGTTAAAAGTTATTCATCGTTTGACATTATAGTCGGTAGGGATAAAACGATACCATGGAAGTATCGATACCTGTACTTGGAACTAGCATCGAAAGAAAGTATCGATACCTATTAAGTATCGGGCTAAAAGTATCGATACCTACTTATATCGATATTTGTAACTATAAGAATTGGTTGTATAAAAAATACTGTCATATATCTATGCATTTTTGTTAAATAACTTATGTGACAATTATTTTTGATTTTAGGCGAATTTTTAAGAAAAACTTTAAGCTTTAAAACATGTTTTTTTCTTTGCAGGACTTTCTTTTCATTGGCAACTAATGGTCTGATTATGCATACTTCGCATAACTTCGCACAACTTCGCATAAACTTAAAACTGTAATTTCGTATGTACTTTGTATGTATTCCATTACCCAGAAATTAGCAGAACTTTTAAAAACTTAGCGATCTGTTGAGTTTAGAAGAAGTTATGCAAAGTATGCATAATTGGGCGATTTTGATATTAGCCGTTTGTTCGTTGCTTACAATTTGGTGGTGCCTTTTTACTGGAATTTTCTTCATTTTCGCTTGTGACAACGTGTGTACACATAAGGTAAAGAATAATTTAACACAACGACATGATTTATAGAAGAATTTGTATAACAAAAGTGATTATTCATGCGTTCAACAATTACGCGGTTTTCTTCGTTGTTTACTCCTTACAACAAAGATGGCGTCGAGACAGCTAGAAAATTATTTTTTTCTTTCTTTCGTTCGCGCCATGGTGGAATAACCACGATATCTTTTATTTTTTTACTTTTTGAAGACAAAAATTATACAAATCCATCAATTTTAAATATTAATATCGTTCTGAAAACACCAAGTTCTTTAAAAATCAGGATAAAACGAATTACTAAAATGGAACATTTTAGATACTATTTCCCAACAAATAGTAGTATAAAAATTAAGATCGGCAGCACTGAAAATAAGCATGCCGATCTTGTTAAAATTACAATAAACACGTCGCTACTGACAACACCTTGTTATTATTCCACCATGGTTCGCGCGTGATCTTGTGTCTTTCGTTCATGGTCGTCCACATACGAACGCTTTGCGTACGCACACAGTTGAGCAGAGTATATACAGTAATAAACCTTTTTGAGTACTCCTCGGGGGTAAAATCTGATCAGGGTTGATAATGCGAAGGAGCATGAAGTTTGCTGATTCAGAGTTGCATACAAAATTACTGCGGGATGAAAAGGAAAACAACCATACTATGGCAGAGTGGCACAGGTAATTTTGTAAACAAACCCTTTACTTACTTATAATTTTAAAGAAATAATTGCTATTTATTTTTCAATATTCAGATATCCAGCTGGTAGCCAGAGGCAGTGGCACTCAATCTACTCGTCATGTTGGAGCAACTCCGGGTAATGGGCCATCGAATCTTATGACCTCAATAACCAACGCAGTCTCCAAGCAATGCGTGTCCTGAATTTATACGGTAGCAATTCATAGCAATTGCTATTGGATGTGTGTATGGTTCATATTTGTGACATTCTATACTTTGACGCTAAGTATTTTTGAGGAGTCCCGCTCAAACTTGGGTGTGCTTAATGAGCTGTCTGGGCTGATGCGCTGGCAGGCATTCTTCTTCTTCTTTATTGGCACTGTAACCGCCTAAGCGGTTTTGACCGAGTCCAAAAACGCACGCCAGTCATTTCTCTTCTGTGCTAACTGACGCCAATTGGAAATGCCAAGTGAAGCCAAGTCCTTCTCCACCCGGTCATTCCAACGCAGAGGATGCCTTCCTCTTCCTATGTTACCAGCATCGCGGCCCGCGTTGAATATTTTCAGAGCAGGAGCGTTTCTGTCCATTCGAGCGACATGGCCAAGCCAGCGGAGCCGCTGAATTTTAATTCGCTGCACTATGTCTATATCGTTGTAAAGCTCATACAGCTCATCGTTGAATCGTCTGAGATATTCGCCATCACCAACGCGTAAAGGTCCGTTAATCTTTCGCAGAATCATTCTCTCGAAACTCCAAGAGCCGCCTCATCAGATGCTTTCATTGTCCATGCCTCCGCGCCATACACCAGCACAGGCATGATGAGTGACTTATAGAGTGTGAGCTTTGTACGAAGAGAGAGGACTTTACTTCTCAATTGCCTACTTAGCCCAAAGTAGCACTTGTTGGCAAGAGAGATTCTCCGTTGGATTTCAAGGCTGACATTATTATTGGTGTTAATGCTGGTTCCCAAATAAACGAAGTCGTCTACTTTTTCAAACTTGTAACTGTCAACAGTGACGTGGGTGCCAAGACGCGTATGCTCTGACTGTTTGTGTGATGACAGGAGATACTTCGTTTTGTCCTCGCATGATGCATGCACCTCATCAGCTCCTCGCCCCGTACTTGAATAACTCAGATGGCAGGCCGTCAGTTCCATCAGATTTGTTGTTTTTCAGTCGCGTAATCGCTATTCGTACCTCGGCATAGTAAGGCGGTGAGACAGCTACTCCATCATCATCGACTGGGGACTCGGGTTCGCCTTATTTACTACTTTCAGAGCTGCTACCATTCAGTAGGTTGTAAACGTGTTCCCTCCACAATTTAAGTATATTCTGGACATCGGTCACTAGGTCGCCATTGTTGTTTTTACAGGAGTTCGCCCTGGTCTTGAAACCTTCTGTAAGTCGCCTAACCCTCTGGTAGAATTTTCGGGCGTTCCTCCTGTCGGCCCGCATCTTGAGCTCTTCGCACTCACGTATTTCGGCCTCTTTTCTTATTACGGCAAATACGTCTCGCTTCCTTCTTCAGTTCCCTATAACGGTCCCACATGGCTCGCGTTGCGCCCGATCGCAGTGTGGCGCTATAGGCGGCGTCTTTTTTCACTGCGGCTTCTTGACATTCCTCATCGTACCAGTGGGTCTTTCGGGCTCGCTGAAATCCAACTACTTCTTCGGCGGCGATACTTAAAGATCGGGAAATGTGGTTCTACTGCTCGCGTATGTGGGATTGTTGAAGAGTGCTCTCAGAGAGCGGGTTTGTGAGTCGAGTGGCGAATAAATTGTCCATCTGTTGTGATTACAGTTTTTCGGCGTTAAGCTTTCCTTGCATTGTTGGGCGCACATTTTCTGCCGCACAGAGGCGGGTGCGTATCTTGGCTACAACAAGATAGTGGTCCGAGTCGATGTTTGGCCTTCGGAGTGTACGCACGTCTGAAATGCCAGAAGCATGCCTTCCATCTATCACAACATGATCGAGTTGGTTTCTCATTTTTCGATCTGGAGACAGCCATGTAGCTTGGTGGATGTTGTTATGCTGGAACCTAGTACTACGTATTACCAAGTTTCGAGCCCCGGCAAAGTCGATCAGCCTCAGTCCGTTATTGGACGTTTCGTCGTGGAGGCTGAATCTTCCGACGGTGGTGCCAAGGATCCCTTCCTTGTCCACCTGGGCATTAAAATCGCCAAGCACGATTTTGACATCGTGTCGGGGGCAGCGCTCATATGTACATTCCAAGCGCTCATAGATGCGAATTGTGGCTAGACGTTCGTCCACCGGGGTGAACGCCAGTACTTGCCTATGAAGTCTCTCTCCTACCACGAATCCAACACCGAATTTGCGCTCCTTTACGTGGCAACTGTAGTAGACGTCGCAAGGCTTCACGCTTACTTTTCCTTGCCCCGTCCATCACATTTCTTGGATGGTGGTGATGTCAGCCTTTGTCTTCCCGAGAACATCAACCAGCCGGTCAGAGGCACCTTCCTGATTAAGGGCATCAAAATAAGAGGGTATCATCCGAGGCATGTGTTTTTTTTCATTGGGCAGGGTTTTAACGTGGCGGGACCCAAACCCAGCGCACGCGAAGTTTTACGCCTTCTCACTTTAGTTCGCTCCCAAACGGGTGTTTGGTTGCTACCCAGAGGATACGTGGATATAAATATCCGGACGTTGTGAGCTGCGATTGTAACCATACGCACAAGTATCGCTTCTGGCCACTCCTAGGCGAATGGCATTCAAAAGTCCTCCATTCGATAGAAATTAGATTATATAATTCATTGGATATATTTTAATGTAAATAAAAACACCTGATGTGCCAAAAAGTTATTATTGCATTTTATTCCATAATACCCAAGCTAAGCAACTGTTCTACCATTTTCTGCTATCATGGCTATAGTAAAATTAGAGCAGAAATTAAATATAACATTCATACATAAATTACTTTTCATATTTGTATAAAGACGTGGGGTGAAACCCCTATGATACTTTTAAAAGGAATATATGAGGAATAAAATAGCACTCTCCTTGACCTGATTTTGGAGCAACAAGAGAGATTTGTCGGTTTTCTACTCCTTTATTACTCGCATGGGAGTCAAATAGGAGATCTCCTAAGCGAGCAAGTAAAGAATTTTCTCCGAGGCATGATTTAGGAGTATTAAATGAGATATTTCGGTTTTTTACTCCTATATTGCTCGCTTAGGAGCGTAATGGGATATCTTCGAAGCGAGTTGTTAAAGAATATTCCCTGAGGAATGATTTGGGAGCAATAAGCGGGATTTGTCGGTTTTGTACTCCGTTACTACCCGCTTAGGAGCAAAAAGCGATGGTTCCTAAGCGAGCAATCCAGGAGTATTCCTTTTGATTGATAGGGGTGCAATACGTACCTCGTTCAAAAGAAATTTTTGTTTTGGAAAAATTTATCACATAGAAAATAATAAAAAAATATTTAGTTAGGAAAATTTATGCATTAGAACGCAATTGCCCAATTTGGACAGCCAAGATGGATTTAAATGAAGGTCCGTTGGTATGTATGAAAAGATTGTTTAAACTTATTAAATATTGATTATTTAACGCAGAATACATTTCAGATTTCGGGTAATGAGCCTCAGCTTTTGTGGAAGACTACCAGCTTCCTATGTTCCTTATCTTCACCCGTCCTGTGCCGCCATCGGCAAAACAAATCACACTCTCCCCATTTGAGTGGGCTTTTAAACTGGAAAGCTTCTCCGACTCATTAATCCAGTGAATTATATATGTATGTACAATAGACTGCATCACCAAAAAAAGTTGTGGTTTTCCGCCAGGATTACAAAATATATTCAGTCCAATTCTGAATATTCCCGAGGATTTCATTTCTCGCGGATTTTACTTTTCTCGAGAATAAAATCCTCCTATTCGAAACTGCCAGGGAGCAGCATTTTCCCCGAAAATTTGGGAGCAGGAAATTCGAACTTTCTAGGAGCTGGTTGACAGTTATTTTGACAGCTCAACTCCCGCCATTTAATTTGCGTGTTTTACACATAAAAGTGTGTTTCACATAATAGAGTATTTCAGATTAAAGTTGTTAATAAATTAGTGCGCGAAAATTTCAAATCTGCGTTTTAAATTAAAGCTCAATTTAACTACACGGGTAAGTTGAAAGGTTTTAATTTAGATCGCGCGTTTTCTTGTAATAACCCGAAATAAGTGGGCAAATAGGATAAGAGTACCCTTTGCTAAGTCCAGTTGCCACTGTGAGTTTTGGAAGCCACATTATTAATAAACTAGTGCTCCGGTAATTTAAATATTAGTGCTAAATTAAAAGTTAGTCTTTTAACTACACATGTGAGTTGAAATATTTTGATTTCAATCGCGCGTTTTCATGTAATAAACCAAAATAACGAAACTTCCATTAGGCTTATTAAGATTTCTACCTGTTTCTTATTTGTTGTTTTGTACCTAAAATGAAAGGTTTAAACGTTTCATTACACCAAATTTCCTTTAAATTGTAATTAACTTACATTTTTGTAGCAGTTCCCTTTTAAAATACCGGTGAAAAATCTCCCAGAATAACGAAATCAATTCTCCTCCTTCTTAATATTCGTAATACCTACTTTTTCCCGAAATACATTTTCCCTTTTTCGAAGATCGTTTAGAATAGGAGAATAGGGAAAAGAGGAAAAATCCTCAGGGAATTTTTATTCATGATAGGAGGAAATAGAAATGAGGAAAAATTCCTAGGGAGTTTCTATTCAGAATCGGGCTGATTATATTTTAAGACGTCCACGAAAATATTTCGGAAAAATATTAAGATTTAAGTGAACTGGACCCATTTGAAAATACCTCCAAAAATGGAGTTTTTTATGAATAGAAATAGTTTCTTAAAGAACTTTTTGAAAAAAGTACCCTCAGATGACAAAACAGATTAAGCTTAAAAAATCTGCATAAAAATATTTAAAAATCTTTTCAACGGAATTGTAAGAATGAGATTTTGGATGCTGTTTTTTTACTTTTTTCAAAGATTGGCTTACGAAAAACATGAATAACTAGGCCAAAACTATTCTGATTTAGACTTACGGGATCTCAGTAGGAAGGCATTTTCGCCACTCTTTTTATTTCTGTCCAAAAAAAAGTCATTCGTATCCCAATTTTTTTTCAAACACCAACATATCTCAATTCAACTTTGAATGACGTTCGTTCATACTACTTTTCTATTTCATCCTTTGAATGAGTTTATTAGCTAAGAAATAGAAAGGGTGAGAAAATACCTTTCCAACGACATCTCCAATGTCTAAATCGGAAGAGTCTAGGTTCAGTTAAAAAACAGCATCAAAAATCTCATCATTACGATTCCGTTACAATTTTTTTTTTAATTTGTTTTTAATATTTTTATGCAAATGTTTTAAGCTTAAACGGTTTTGTTATTTGAGGGGGTTTTTTCAAAAAAAAAAAAATTTTAAGAAACTATTTTTATTCATAAAAAACTCAATTTTTGGAGGTATTTTCAAATCGGTCCAGCTCACTGGAATCTTAATATTTTTCCGAAATATTTTAGTGGACGCCTTAAAATATAATAGATTATATAATTCCAATGGAAAAATAGTACCGTTTTTTTTTGTATAGGGTGTGATGCAGTCTAATGTACATGCGTAGGGGCATATGTATGTACACATGTATGAACGGATGTAGTATATGTATACCAGACATCTGCAGCGGGTGCATGATTTTCGTGTATACTCGATCATCTAACAAAACCCGCTTTGCATCGTTCTCTGTATACGAGCAGAAGTATTGTTCGTTATCGACTGAGCTCAAGACGAACATGTTGGCCACAACACCCGATTGCTTTTCATACATACTTGATTGGGTTCGGGTGCTTTGCAGCTCAATATACCCGGGTGTTCGAGTTTCAACCCGAGTGTGCACAAAATTTTCTTGATTGGTTTATGACGTTTTTGTTTCTACAAAAAATGTTGCCTTCTCATCGCGGTGCTCTTAGTTTTTGTGCGTAGAGGGTAAAGAGAAGGTTGAATTTTTCGGTAGTTTGTTTAAGTGTACATTTAACCATTTCTTATATTTTTGCTCATACAAAACGCGGCATCACGACGCCTACATCCATTTAGGTATAAATGTGTGTAGATCGGCAATGCCCAAGCCCTATACACTCGGAGCACATTTATTTTTTGTAAAAGTATTTATGTACCTACATAGTTTTAGGCTGTGTTCTAATATATACACACACAGCTTTCCACGCGAAACTATACGAAATAGATGCAAACACATTTTTGTCTACTTCGCTTCTAATTTTTTCATTGCGTATGCACAAGCACAAAGCAACAACATTTTCGTATGCTTTGTGGTAACATATTGGCGCCAGTTACCTTCAGCGTAAATTTCTTTGTTGTCCTGCATTTTATCGCAATGTTCGGGTGTCCGTTTCATTGTTACACAAATTTTCGGGTTAGCTGCGGGTGTCCGAGTCTGGTGTTCGCTTGTGCTCAATTTATAGCGAGGGTGATCGAACAGACTCGTTCGTAACCAAAGCAGCTGTCGGGTATGCATCTCGATCGAACACATAGTAGCCGAGTGTGGCGTTCGCTTGTGCTTGATTTTTAGTGAGTGTGATCAAAAAGGCTCGATCATACTCAAAGCTGTTCTCTGATGTATACATATTACCGTTTTAGTTTTATTATGTTCCATTTTAAAATAATTTATTTCTTTTATGATAATTCTAATAGTTATCATTAATGTAATAAATACATATGTACATGTGATAAGACATCTGATATGTAATGGTTTTTAGCTAAAAAGAAATGCTCGCTATGGAGAAATGTTGGAGTAATCTTGTATTGCTCCATTAGGAGGAATGTGGGAGAATAGGAAAGCTGTTCTATACCTCGCTTAGGAGGTTGGGAATACTCCCTTATTGCTCGTTTTGGAGGAATATGTGGTATTTTCCTATGTGCACTCCCTTACTGTCTTTTTGGGAAGTTTCTAAGAGGTTATTCTGAGATATCTCTTGTATTGTTCACGTGTTACAAAATTACATGCTTATACACAGAAGCATAGGGAGCAATAGGGAGTATTCGTATACTCCCCAGGGAGTACTCACTCATACGATGCTCCCAAGTTCTACTGGGTGAAGCACACACAACCATTCTCATTTTCAATATCAAACAACAAAAGTTCTGAACAATTTGATTTTTTTATTTTCAATTTTATGTGATTTGGAGACGGTTTTTATCTCGTAATCTTTTTATCATGATAACTTCTTGAAATACGATGCAGAAAAATGTGTCGTACTGCGTTTCTCTCATACTTTTTTTTTATAATTACAGTCAGCATTTTGTTTGTTATTCTCTTGATCGTCATGCGACTGTCATTTCTGAAATTTCAAAAAATGCTTGCTTGGCGTCCAACATTATCATATTGGTTAAACAGTTGGAACATATAAACCTTGCCTTATTCTAATTTGTGAACTTGTAAAAAAAAAATTGCGCGTCCTTTGAGTACGAGAGCCAAGGATGACTTCGACTTCTGGCAACACCACAAACAGCTCTTCGTCGGTCAAAGAAAAAAAGGTCTACGAAAGGTGACGAAGTGCAGGGCGGCGAAACGCCCTGTGCCCAGGTGGGTAGCTCTGCTGGTGGCAAGAGTATAGAGGTAAAGAAAACAGGTTGCCCATGTAATTGAGAAGGTTAAGAGATTTCGTTAGAAAAACTTATTCACCCCTATTGCGAATGTCGACTGGCAGTAGATAAACGACTATTAAGCGATTATCGATTATCGATGCTATTGCGAGTGTCGCTTAGTCGGTCAATTAGCGACTGTGAATACTTTTTAATCGCTCATCCTTCTATTGCTGTTTTTTAGTCGTTGGAGTTTGCGTTTATAAAATTTACATAAGAAAGTGGTACTATAATGGATAAAAAGTAAGTCAATTGAACTGGAAGTTGTAAAAAATTGTGAGATATACATATGCATGTATGTGTCTGAATTACAGATCAAAAATTATAAGCAACAAAAAGCAAATTGCGCGGTTGGTCGTACTGATGCAGGAGAGTGAAGACATAGGCAAAGGAATTTCCGGAAAGAGTAGGGTAGGAAGCTCCGCTTCTATTGGAAAAGATACATATACAATATTTCTTGTGCATATAACTCCGGCTACGCCATCCACAGTGTTTTTGCGCAGAACCAACATCAAAGGTTTATACAAAAAAGCTGCATAATTTATTAATTGACTAGTGCTCGGAAATTTGAAATCTTTATTTTAAATTAAAGATGAATTCTTTCAATACACTTGTTATGTTGTTATGTTAAAGTTTTTAAATTCGGGTCACGTGTTTGGACACAAAAACCCAACATCATTGTACAAAAAACTTAACCGTACCGTATTTCTTAAACTTCCATAAAGTTTATTAATGAGGAAAACAGCTTTTCCTGCAAATCATGTAAAGCCTAAAAACCGTGAAGCATCGGGAACGCAACTTCTATTCATAAAACTCACACATGTACATACACCTTCCAAGTCCAAGGGATCCGACGAATCTCGCAATTCCCTCCTTGCTTTAGCCAACTGTACTAATCTATTAGCTTCCGCATCATCTTCCTCATCACTAAACCATATTTCAACTGTGTCCATTTTTTAAATTTTATAATAAAAGCAGGTTTTTTAAAAATGATGTAAATAAAACACTCAAGAAACAAATGTAAACAAACAAACAGCTGTTTACAATTCTGTCAACCATTCACAATAGTAAAAATTTTTATCGATCAAGTTACACAATAGCAAAATAAAAGATGATCGACTCGATCGACAAATTTCTATTCTACTGCCAGTCGACACTCGCAATAGGGGCCATTGTTTCGTGTATAACACAGGGCAACATTGATTTTGTTTCCTAAAATGTAAAAGCTGTTTTAGATAGACCTTTTTGTGCTGATTATGAATATGTAAGTATAAAGGCAATTATTATGAGGTGTCTTCGATAACCAGCGAAGATCGAAAGCGAAATTCGTATTATGAGCTATGTAACCGTGTCGAAATTTTCGTTGAGTATCGAATTTTCTGTCGAACAGAGTTTTATTATTTTATTAATTTCGTGCAGTTCTAACGTCGTGAATATTAAACACAAGCACGAGAGGCTGGTTTTATTTGTGAAAGAAAATCCCAATACTCAGTTCACACGGTCTCTGAGAACAAAATCGTAGAGCTGTTGATAGTTTTAAAATATTTTATATAGATTCGGATCACAAACGCCTCTTTAGACAGTCGGAAGTTTTTAATAATACTGTAGACAAATTTCTTAAATATATTTTGTGTCAAAATATATTCGAAAGACTACACTTAAACTCTCTTAGGGCCAGTTTTTCAGTGCACGGCTTAGTTTAAACGCCCGAGCTGGCTGGTTTAAATTAAGATTAGCCAACAAAATGTCAGTAAGCTATTCAATTTAAACTCAGTTTACGTAATCTAAGTTTAAACTGCCACTGAAAAACTGGCTCTAAAACATTTAATTCTCCTGGACAGTTTACTAAACTCTCAGCCTATGACGAATCGTTGAACCAGAACTCTCTTGTACTCATTTTTACCACGTTTTTATGAACTCGCTTTCTTTTTTATTTCGTTTTAATTTGCACAAATTTACATAAACATGAATAAGCACACTATTTAACAACGAGCGAATTTCACAATATTGCTATTCTTAATCGAATGAGCGTCATAATACCAAATGAAAATTCGTTCGAACAGCCCTTTCGACCACAGTCGAAGACCGAGTGCAACTCATATTAGGGGGCAAAGTATCAAAAAATCGGGTTTTTGGAATATATGAGAAGCTCTGGCAAAAAAACAAAAGGTGATAGAACCTTCCACTTGGGCTTAAATAAAAGCTAGAACTCTTGGCTACTATCCCTGATCATTAGTTCACCTTGACTTGATAGTTACTTATAGTCATTTATTCAACAATAACAAAATACTGTAGTATTGTGCTATTCGAAGAAAGAAAATTGTGCCAAAATCCGTTTTTGCTATTTTCAGAGATTGTAGTTGAAAGTTCAAGCCTTAATTTAAGCCTAAGTGGAAGATTCTTTCACCTTTTGTTTAATTGCTCAGTACTCAAACTTCGCCAAAATCAGTTTTTGCTATTCAACAAATAACATAACCATAAAGTCAAAGTGCACGAATAGTATTTCCAGGGATAGTTGTCGAGAGTTCTAGCTTTAATTTAAGCCCAAGTGGAAGGTTCTATCACGTTTTGTTTTTTGATAGAGCTTCTCAAATATTGCAATAAACGCAATTTTTTGATACTTTGATCACTTTTTTGTAAAAATCTAAAGCTGATGGAAACTTTATACTTACAGATTCGTAATCAGCACAAAAAAGTCTATGAAAAACAGCTCTTAACATTTAAGGAAACACAATTTTTTCCTATTTTTGTTGGCTTGTGTTATACATACTATGTACATTAAAGTGGTCCAAAAATGTATGTAAAAAAAATAAGGTCGGATTTTTAATGCCGGCACCCCCTAGGATTGTTCTATATCGAAAGAAATATACCCCTATTTTTTTATTTTGAAATCAAAAAATATTTAGGAGGTGCTCAAAGCGCTCAAAGTTTTCCATGTATTTTATATGGAGAAAAAACTATTTTTCGTAGAAATGGTATAAAACTCTTAAAAATCAATATTTTTCGATCGGAAAACTTTTCTTATCTTCAGGAGATTCCCAGTAATAATACGCAATTGTCTCTTTAACCATTATTTCATAGTAACTATATTTTATAGGTCCTCCAAACCCCTAGAAAATGCAATGGAAATATCTTTAATCATAAAAAATGGTTAAATAAACAATTGGATATTAATACTGGAAGTCTCCTGAAGAGAACCACAGTTTTCCGATTGAAAAATATTGATTTTTAAGAGTTTTATACCATTTCTACGAAAAATGGTTTTTTCTCCATATAAAATACATGGAAAACTTTGAGCGCTTTGAGCACCCCCTAAATATTTTTTGATTCCAAAATAAAAAATAGGGGTATATTTCTTTCGATATAGAACAATCCTAGGGGGTGCCGGCATTAAAATTCCAACTTAATTTTTTTGGACCATGTACATGTATATATATCATGGAAATTATCCTTTAATCAAATTTCAAAAAAATTTTATTTCTGCAGTTAAAACACGGCCATTCGTTTTAAATCTCGAAAAATGGAATTCCTTCATGAGTTCATGGATAAGAATGCAATATTGCTACATGGTTGGGCCGTTTTTGGTGCATCGTCGAGCGCAAATAATTTTTCATCCTACGCAAAACAGAAAAGCTCCTCTCGTTAGAGGATGACGACCCTGGAATCTAATCTAATGAAGCGTGCATATTCCGGAAAAAGTCCCACACATAATTCGTTTTCACGCAAAAATTGCACAACATCTTTCACAGATCCTGGATTTTGTTGTGTGCGCCTCATTATGCACATTATGCAATATCTTTATCGATATTGAGTCTGCATTCGTCAAAATCATCATTATAAAACGTGACATTTTCTTCACATCTACTGTCTCACCAAGAATCAACTTTTCTAAAGTTTTATAAAACGTTGCCGAAATAAACATATATTAGAAAAAAAAATGTACTGAACTATTGCATTATAGTAGGTGTCATAAGAAAAGTATATAAAGCCACCCTAACAAAACAAAATTTTCAATAGTCTACCAAAATGAGCTTTGAAAAAAGCTTACCGTTTTCTAAAAATAATTGACTAAAAATAGTATGTTTTACATTTTAAAAATACATATATCAAAATGCTTCATTTATTTGTGGTTTGAATCGCTTCACAATCTGGAATGAATTCACTTATTTTCAACAGGCCTAGAGCATCTTCGTCAAGTTCTTTGGTGATTCTTACATTTGGCTTGCGAATGCTTGTTATGTATGGATCTGATGTATACAATAATGTACGGAATATATCTTCGCTTGTCGCCACTCTTGAGTTTTTTCTTGCGTGATGTAGCCTTAATTTCTTATAGTCTTTGTTGCGGGACTCTTGTGCGTCTTCTGAAAGTTGTCCAATTGTAAATACAGCAAAATGTTTTAATTCACTCTCTCCATGGATCAATAGCTTGTGCACCGAGGATGGCATATAATACCAATAGCATTTGCTGACATATATTCTTGCTGTTTCCAATGCATAAACGCCAAACTTTTGAGCATCAGTCATAACACCCGAAGATAAAGTTTGTAGAATGATATACAGTCTGTGTATGAGCACTTCATCAACTCTAGTTATTTCAGCAGAACAAGTGGCATTCGAAAAAAATCTTTTTGCTGTATTTCCGTCATTGGAGTTGTCACTTACTTGCCGTGGCTTATCTATGATTAATCTCAGCTTTTCTCGAAAAAGTCTTTGCACAGCAGTTTTCTTTTCTTCTTTTGCCCTTTTGTGTACTTCATTTGTAGCAGACCATTTTTTAAAAGAAAGGTTATATGATATGTGCAAAATCATATCCAAGCATCTAATCCAGATATGTAATGTTGATAATCCATAACGGAAACAGCTTTCGTCTTCAGGCCTGACCGCGACTTTTTCGAATTCATTCATTAGGCGCGGAGTAGCACCACATATAGTACACGTAGAGCTGCAAGCTGTGCCTGTTAATACCTGGGTAACTTTCCCATCGACCATTGTAAGGAAAAGTTCATACTTGACCTGTAGTTCTTCACCATCTGTACCAATTAAAAACGACTGTAATTCATCAATTTGAGACTGTATGTTATCCACAACAGACTTTGTTTTCATTGGGGTTTCCTTTGAAAACTCTATTGAAATTGGGGTACAAAATCTTACTGATGAAGGCGCGGGATTTTGCCAGATAAAAGAAGCAGATGCTTCCTCAATTAATTTCAAAGGAACACAAGAAGCAATACAGATATTAGTCTGAAATCAGCTCAGACTCCTCTGGAAGTTGTTGTTTGTACTCGCTTTGTCCAGATGAACCGTCACATCCCCACCTGCTATATAAAACCAAGTTTTTTAGTTCTCCTGTATTCACGGAGTTAATCAATAAAATTCTCGCAGCGGTGTGGTCCATTAAATGTTGCAAAGATGTTATTTTTGCAGAAGAGTTGGTTATTTCCATCGATGAATCAAGTGGGCAGCATATTTGTTTACATCTCTGTATTTTGTAATATAACGGCAGCAGAAAACATTTCCTTTCATTCGTTAGGTTCCTCGAGTACAAATACTGTGCTTTGGTAAGATCTAATTCAATATAAGCGCCTAAAGCTTCTTCGTCTGATAATATTTCAGCATAACATGACTCAAATGATGCAGATGTTTCTTAACCATTGTGAATTGCAGTTACCAGTAGCTAGCAGGTAATCGGACGGCTAACGCAAATTTGTGTTATTTCCCAAATGAATATGAAATAACTGAAATTTGCTTCATTTCATTTCTCGTTGAGCAATAAGACCAACTTTTAAACTTAACAATTGAGTAATAAAGCAAATAGTGCACATGTGTGGAAATCACATTTGACAAAAAGTTGTACATGAGCAAGTTAAATGGACGGATTTGTAACAATACAATTTTGAAAGTGCGCTCATGCTCGCGTCCCCCGTCCCCTCCCCACCATTACAACCGTTTAGAAAAAAGAATAATAATAAAATGGCACTAGTTCACTTCTGAAACTGCGTTTTAATGCCTAAGTAATGAGAATTATTGCGTATGGTGTTATTGCATGCACCCCACGCATGGTGGAATTATACCAGGTGAAGTAAAATTAGAGTGAGAAGAAAGATTTTGACACTGCTTTATTTGAAAATTTGCCTATAAAATGTGACTATAAGGCAGCCGAATGTCAGAAAATAAAGCGATAAAGCTGTTTTATTACTTCACCTGTTTATTGCGCCATTCATCTCACCTGCTTGTATGTAAAATTTTACATATTTTTACACAAATATTTGGTACCACATGTTCGCTTCGTCTTCGTAATCGAAATCTGCAGTTCGGAAATAGTGAAGCAGGTGATGATAATGCAGAAATTTTAACTGAAGATAAAACTCAAAACAATATTCTCTGTGTTATATGCTGCATTCCATGCAAACATGATAACGTTTTCCAGCAATATTTTCCACATAATAGAAAGCATGCACACAAAATTCATACAAAAGCGCTATGTCCGATTTGCCGAACAGTTATTAAAGACGACACTTTTCCTACATTTTGTTACACTAAGTAAAAATGTTTTGTGAATATTACTTTCTTCATATGAATTATATCACATTTTTTGTTTAATTGTATTTTTGGAATAAACAAAGTTCGTTTTCCTTCTGTCAGTAAACTGTTGTTACAATTAACAAAAATAAGCAATGTGAAATAAGGCAAAATTGTGTTTTTTATTTAGTTTAAAATTTAAACCGAAATTTTTAACCGTGTGTAAGGTAATTTTTTCTAAAAATTATTAGAATCTCATAAATGAAACATCATGTAAAAGGTGCGGTGGTCTAGTTTTCGAACATATAAATTTGTATTTGTTAGGTTTTAACATTTATTATTTATAGGGTTAAAATATCAGTGATCCTAGTAGCGGCTGAAATCCCGTATTCTTACGTAGTGTCACTTAAAACATCATAACTTCAAATGGCGCAAACTTGCGCAAACTTTTTTTCCGTGTGGTAGGTGGATTTTTTTTGCTTTTAATTAATTCAAATTCAAAATATGACCAAGCGCAAAAAATCGTCGAATCCTTCATCGAAATTAAAAAAACGAAACAAAATTTGTGTTGTTACAGAAGCTATTGCTGCAACCTGTTATTTCAAAATAAAATATTTATGTATTCTTCTTCTTCTTTTTTGGCGCTGTAACCGCCTAAGCGATTTTGGCCGAGTTCAGCAAAGCACGCCAGTCGTTTCTCCTCTGTGCCAACTGACGCCAATTGGAAACGCCAAGTGAAGCCAAGTCCTTCTCCACCTGATCTTTCCATCGCAGTGGGGGCCTCCCTCTTCCTCTGCTACCACCAGCGGGTTCCGAGTTGAATACTTTCAGAGCTGGAGCGTCGGTGTCCATTCGAACGACATGACCAAGCCAGCGGAGCCGCTGTATTTTAATTCGCTGCACTATGTCCATATCGTTGTAAAGCTCATACAGCTCATCGTTCCATCGTCTGCGGTACTCGCCGTCGCCAACGCGTAAAGGACCGTAAATCTTCCGCAAAATCTTTCTCTCAAACACCCCAAGAGCCGCCTCATCGGATGTTGTCATTGTCCATTCTTCTGCGCCATATACCAGCACGGGCATGATGAGTGACTTATAGAGCGTGGTTTTCGTACGTCTATAGCTGGCACCGCCCACATTTTGGCTGCAAAGGCTTTCTCGGTAACCGCTTTATTGATTTTTATCAAACTTGGTTTAATGATTTCATTAAATCAGCATATTATCGAAAACGTTTGAAATCGGAATGAACACTAGGGAGTCCCGTCAAAAAATTTTTTGAGCTACACTATCGCAAGGGGTATCGAAATTTGCGTAATTTTACACATGTTAACAAGTAACTGGATATTATTCTTTGAAGTCTTTAAGGATTTTATCTCTATTTCTACGAAGAAGTGTTTTTTCTCGTATAAAATACGTGGAAAACTTCATGGTGTGGTAGAGCCCTCAAAATGGCACACAATTCTGACTTTTTTACCTTTTTCTTAACATGTGTAAAATTACGCAAATTTCGATACCCCTTGCGATAGTGTAGCTCAAAAAATTTTTTTGACGGGACACCCTAATGAACACCGCTGCTTATCACGCAAA